>NW_027186540.1:19434501-19492694 GCF_028583685.1 Petaurus breviceps papuanus
ATGAAGATCTGAACATAACTAGAAACATCTAAACAACAATAACAACAAAGCAATATTGTAAGGATGATCAACTGTGAAAGACTTTGTTATGCTGATCAATACAGTGATCCCAGATATTTCCAGAGAACGTGTGATGAAAGATGTTGTCTATCTCCAGAGAGAGAACTGATGAACTCTGAAGGCAGAGTGAAACATAGTATTTTTTCACTTTCTTTATTTTTATTGTTTTATTTTGTTTGGTTTTCTTTTGTAACATGGTTAATATGGAAATATGTTTTGCTTGACTTCACATGTATAGTAGACATCAAATTGTTCATCTTCTCAAAGATAAGATAGGGTTAGAGATAGGACAGAATTTGGAATTCAAAATTTCTTTAAATGAGTGTATTTTTTACATGTTATTGGGAAAATACGTAGTGAAATAAATAAAAATAACAAAAAAATAAAAAGTATCAGAGTAAAGAATAGAATTCAACCCCATTATCTCTTTCTGGCATTGAGTTGCCAAGGCAATGGGAAAGATGGTAAGAATGGTGCAGTGATAAAGTATATATATATGTCTGTGAGGAAGAACCAGCTTAGCTAAGTGTAGAGAACCTCAGATGGGAAGGGTTTATCAGCAAGTGATGATGATTCATGACTACAGTGACTCATTAAGCTTTCTATCAGATAAATAGGGATTGTAATCTTCATAGGTGGAGAGAATACCCATACATAAAAAATTGCAGTACCTGAAGCAATAAATATCAAAGCAAAAATGTAAATATCAAAGGAGTAAAAAATCCCCTGAAGTTTTTTTTTCTTTGAGGACACTTTGTTCTCCTGTGTGTTCTTCCACCAAAATAGCAACAGAAAGGGAAGAATATTATATAAATATATATATATATACACATATTACATATGCCATATAATATATGTGTGTTATGAAAAGAATATAAATAGTTATGCCTTTCATGGACCTTTGAATTCTTTTTCCGCTGCTCAAGGCAGTGTCCTGGGTTAAGTTGTATGAAGTGTGGAAAAACTTTCTGTAATCACAGAAATGAATTTGAATTTTTTTTTTCCTTGCTCTTCTTTAACGCAGAAAAGTAAGGAAAGAGTAATGTAACTTCTACCAATGCAGCTCAGCAACTGTTCTGTAATTTATAGTCTTAGAGAATTGCCCAGGGCACTGAGAGATTAAGTGACTTTTCTGAGAATACACAGCCAGTAAGATAATATAATAAAAAAATATTAGTAAATTATTAGAAAAATATATTCCACATGAGTCATTTTCCCCTGTTATTATTTTGTTGTATATCATGAAACCTTTTAGGAATTGTAGTAAAAAATTTAAGTTAAACAACAAACCAAATTTCCTTATTTCTTTTTAAAGAACTAGAACAGAGGAAAACATTGAAGTTAAGATCAGAACTGGGTTTCAATTCCACTTCTGCAATGCATGTCTATGACCTCAAGCAGGCAAAGATCACTGATCTTCCATTTCCTCACCTGTAAAATGGTGGGTAAGGGGTGGGGAGTGGGGATGAGTTGAGGGGGAGGGTTAGGCCACATAACCCCTAAGATTCTTTTCAACTCTAAACCTATAATCCTGTGATCCAGTGACACTGAGGAATTTAGAACGTTTATTTGTAGAATGTGCAGTTCAAAAGGATGTTTTTCTTGTTTTGTAACCAACTCTAAGCATTTATAGCTGCCCTTTTGTTGTCAATTCATAGTAAATACTCTGAACCCTGATCTTTCATTTGAAAATTGAAAGCAAATGTTAAAAGAGCAGTCTGTGGAGATGTCCTTATGTCTTTAAAATGTCTTTGTGCTCTAACCAGTTCATGTCCAGCGGCTTAACCCTGATGTGATTTGCCCTGTGCGGCTGTCCTACTGGTATTGTCTCTTCATGTGCCCATTACTCTCATTTCCTGTTAAGGCTTGAGAGAGGCAGCTATGTGAAAAATGAAACACCAGCATATATTTCTGGAATGAGTGAAAATCAAACTTGGATCTAAATTGGGGCTTTCCAAGTAAATAGCCTGCAATAGGACATTGTACAGTTGCTACAGTTTAGAACCTGTCATTTCCTATGAGAGGGAAGCATTACAAAGTATGACATCCTTTCAAGGGATACCTTGCATGGATCTTTGAAAGCTCTTCCAAGAGGATTAGCTCAAGGCAGTGTACTGGGTTAAATTGTGTGAGGTGTGAAAAAAAAACTTTCTGTAATAACAAAAGCAAATTTGAATTTGGTTTTCCTTACTCTCATTTAAGGCAGGATTATGTTAGCCATAATCTACAAATGTAGGTAGAGGCTGGGGGAGCCATTTGACACAGACCTCTGGATAAATGTGATCTTTTCATGTCCTTTCTACTCTCATAATGACACATAAACTACAGAGTGGATCATGGGTACCTCCTAGCTTTCTTGTGGGCATTGAACAACAGCCTTCTCCCCAGCATCTATCGTTTTCAAACAGACCACTCTAACTTGATAATATAGATTTATTTGCCTTTAAGACCTCTTCTCTGCTCCTTCACCCTCTGCACATCTGCCTCCCTATTACGCCCCTTAGGTTTTGAAGAAATATTCATACTTTCATAATTTCAATATCCCTCTGATATGGATCCCTCCAAATGCTTCAGCCCTTCCTTCATCCCTCTCAACCTTGAATATCAACTTTAAAGAATATTTACATGAGGGGAGGCTAGGTGTCACAGTAAATAGAGCACTGGTCCTGGAGTCAGGAGGACCTGAGCTCAAATCCAGCCTCAGACACTTAACACAAAACTAGCTGCGTGACCTTGGGCAAGTCACTTAACCCCAATTGCCCTCCCAAAAACAACAAAAAAAGAATATTTACATGATTTCTGAAAAGAGTGTGAGTACATTTTGGAGGGAGGGAGAGGTGGGAAAAGAGAGGGGAAGAAGAGAAGGAGGAAAAGAGGAGAAAAGGGCATTTATTAAGATCTTATATTACTACATTAAGCTCCAGAAATACAAATAGAAAAGGGAATACATGGGGTGGCTAGGTAGCACAGTGAATAGACCCTGGAGTCAGGAGGACCTGAGTTCAAATCCAGCCTGAGACACTTAACACATAAAACCAGCCTTGTGACCTTGGGCAAGTCACTTAGCCCCAATTGCCCTCCAAAAATCAAATAAAAAAAAGAAAAGAAAAGGGAACACAGTCTCTGTAGTGAAGGATTTCACATTGTAATTGAGAGAGATGACAGTAGAATGTGTGCATAGGGAATGCAGTGGTACCTGTTATTAAGAGTTAGGACTATATTAATAGGTCAATGCTTGGTGTTGATAGTCTGACTTCTTTGCAATGTTATGGGGTGCTGGGGAAGGGAGGGAGGGCAGATGGCACAAGGTAACAGCCAGAGCCTATAAAATAGTGAATATCATCTTTTTTTCAATGTAGTTTCATTAGTTAGTCAAGTAGAAAACATTTGTAATTGAGTCATTTTTAAAAGGCATTCTCAGAGTTCATTTGAGGAGAACATCAAAACTCGGTACATCCCTGAATGCTCCTGGACCTTTTGCCAGTGATTATTTTTGGTGGGGTTAAGCGGAGGGGACATGGGTCTGCTGCAAGGACTTCCCATTCATTAAGTTCACTTCCTTAAGATTCCCTGGCTGATTTGGCAGCCTTAGCTGGCAGTGATGCTATGGCTTGCACCTCATTGGTTTTCACCCCGTTGCTCTGGGATCTTTCAGAACTTGTTTAATTGGGTTACTGTTGCCTCACTGTCAGGAACCTGCAGAGAGGGATTCCTTACTGCAAAAGAAGCTTCCTTTCCACCCACCAAGTAGACCAACTGTGCAATGAAACTCGTTGACCTATCTCCCCCTACATAGCTAAATAAATGTGATTCTGAGTCAATTTCTCTACCTGTGTCATTCTAAAAGTATGATGTACTCAGCTCACCTTCCCATATATCTTTGCTAGAGGTTCATAAGGGACTCACTTGTGTGGGAGACCCCAGTCTAAATGACATTCCATTTCTTTCATCCTCACCTTGTTCTCTATTTTGAGAATGTACAAAGCCCTTGAGGAAAGCATGTTTACATCTGTCAGCAGTACTTAGCTACATGGCCCCATTGAGGTCACATGGGAGTATATGCGGCTTTCCCAGCAGAAGGGTCCATGTGAGAAAAAGAACGACTTTCTGTTGGAAATTTGTTTATTTTGCCAACCAGAAAAGGCAAGAAAGGTGTTCTTTTTTTATTGCTTTGGATACCCAGAATGTAAATAAACAGTAGCTTAGTATAATTACATCTATAAAATGCTTAAGCATATTTTTAAGTGTTAAAGTCTTCTTAGGTGACCAAGTTAGAATGTTCACTTAAAGGGCCCTTATGTGACCTCAGGTACCACTTTAGAAGAAGGCTGAGCCTGCAGCTTTAGTGCCTGCAGATAGCGGCTACAATTGCCTTTTGCCTGCAGTTCTCAATTTGTGGACCCACTTGTGTGTACTTTGTTTTCTTGGCTTTGAATGTTTTAAAACTAGCACAGAATGTACCGGGATGGACTCAGCTGGAGGTGACTAAAAGAAAATCCAGGGGAAATTGGCCCAGAGCTGTTCATTGGTGAAAGGCATAGACAATGGGGACATGTTTGAGCTTCTTTGATTTAATAATCATAGAATGAGGAGGAGGGAAGTAACAGCATGGAGGAAATCTAGCAATGAAGCCAACAACTTGAAGTTAAGGCCAAGTACTTGTGTGACAGATTATTTCTAGATAGGAAAAACTCATGGTATTTTGTTCCTCTTGCAAATTCAGTAACCTCAAATGCATCTAATAGATATACAATAATCATCTGTTTAGCTTTGAGAAAATTCAATGTTATCTTGAGGGCAGAGGACAAATTGGCATTCTCTTGCAGGATTGCTGGTTTCTTCTCTAATCCTCCTTGACTGCTTTGTTACCTTTGGTACCATCTTCCTGACTCTTTTCTTGATATCTTCTTCTTGGCTTCCATGATATAGCAGTTTTGTGGTTATCCTCCTACCTCTCTGATCATCTCTCCTCTGCCTCCCTTGCTAGTTCCTCATCCTCTTTCTCCCTCTTAAATGGGGATTTTGACATGTTCAAGATTCTATTTTTGGCACTCTGTATTTGGTCTTTTGGTGATCTCATCCGCTCCCACAGTTTCAATTATCACCTATATGAATTTCAAATTTCATCCCCATGCTTGCATCCCCAGAGTTTGAGACACATTTCCTTCAGCCTGCTAGTTGGTTCCACCCAGGTGTCCCTCCAATACCTCTAAGTGAACATATCTAAAACTGAACTCGTTCTCTCCTCCCCCAAACCTACACCTCTTCTAACTTCTCTATTTCTAGTCATGGTACTGATGAATCATCATATTATAGATATAGCATTGGAAGACCCTTAAAAGCCATATAGTCCAATCCCTTCATTTTTATAGATGAGGAAACTAAGGCTCAGAAAGCTCAAATAACTTGCCCACAATCCCACAGGCATTATGGGATAGAGCCAGGATTCATATGCAGATCTTCTAATGGCAATCCTTTGTTCTTTCCATTACAAGATACCATCTCTGAAGGTACCATGAGTCATACCATACCAGAGGCTTAAAATCTCAGAAGTATTGTCATTGTTGTTATCTACTCTGTGCCAGACTGTGCTTAACAAATATTGTCATTTGATTCTAGCAGCAGTCTCATGGGATAAATATTCTCCTTATTTCCTTTTTACAGTTGAGGAAACTGAGGCAAACTGAGTTTTTTTTTAATGACTTTCCTAAGGTCACACAGCTAGTAAGTTTCTGAGGCCACATTTGAAGTCAAGTCTTCCTGACTCCAGGTCCAGGCCCAGGCATCACCTAGCTGCCTCTGAATCATCTTAGATGCTTCCTCCTTCCTCATCCCCCACATCCAGTTCTCAGTTCTATTAATTACTCCTCTGCATGATCTCATTCTTTCTTCTTTTCCTTTTCCATTTTCATTTATACTACCATAGTCACACTGAGACTTTTCCTCACCTGGACTACTATCATAGGCTTCTGAACTGCCCTTCCTGCCACCTCTCTAGCTTACTGAATGCCCAACTATGATCACATCATGCTCCTTTTCAAAATTAAGTGTTTGTGTATATGTATGGAGGGATGTGTGTGTGTACATATAAGCTTCCTACTTCCTGTAGAATAAGATATTGACTCCAAACCTTCACAATGGAATTTCATCCTGTCATTATAGACATCTTATATACTATTCTTCTTCATGAATTCTTCATCCAAGCCCAACCAAAGTCTTCTTGCCCTATTCTGTCTATGTAGCTTTTCTCACACTGACTGGTTCTCCATGGAATAGACACGACTATCTTCATCTTCACTTTCAAACTATCTTTCTTCTTTCAGGGACTAAATCAGGGAGCATTTCCTCCATGAAGTCTTACCCTGAGAAGAATCTCTCCTTGGGACAGCTAGGTGGTACAGTGAATAGAGCACTGACCCTGGAGTCAGGAGGACCTGAGTTCAAATCTGATCTCTGACACTTAACACTTACTAACTGTGTAACCTTGGGCAAGTCACTTAACCCAATTGCCCTGTCTTCCCCCCACCGAAAAGACAAAAAAAAGAATCTCTCTCTCCTTCAGTTTCTTGTACTTTTCCCAGAGATCTCCACAGTTGTTCCACTTTTTCTTGTGTCATAGTTATCTCTGTACATGTCTTTTCCTCTATTCCAATTTCCTCACGCTCTTTGTGAACAGGGTCAGTGCCAATATCTTTTTATTTTAGTCCCTGGCTAGTGACTTGTACATAGTAGGCAGCATTTAATTGAATCCTAAAATTTAAAGCTAGAATGAATTTTAAACCTAATCTCTTTCAAATCTCTCATTTTACATGTGAGGAAACTGAGATCTATAGATTCTAAGTGACTTTCATAAGGTCACACAAGGAAAGTAAGTAGGAAAGCTTGTTAAATTGAGATAAACCAAATAACGGCCATTCAACAGACATCTGTCTTACTATGTATGGTGATTAGTGGAGTGTCAAACTGGAAACCTGGACCCATTTTGCAGATTATGTTCCCCTAGAACTTCTTTCCATCACTTTTTAGGAGTTTCATTTTTTGTTTTGTTTTGTTTTGTTTTTTAGATTTTCTCTCTCTGTCTCTCTCTCACTCTCTGTCTCTCTCTCTCTGTCTCTCTCTCTCTCTTTCTCTCTTTCTACCCTTCCTAATTTTTATTTACCCTCTTAAGGAATTTTGCCATCTGTCCTTTCATCTCTTTTCCTTGTTTCTCTGTACCTCCAGTTCTCAATTCTGATCCTCCACTGTTCCTCACCTTTCTGTGATACCCTTTTGCAATACAACCTTCATTTCATCACTCCTGGCACCATTGTCTCCCAACAGGAGGAAAGGAAGAGGATTTATGAGACAAAATGAGCTTAGGTTCAGTCCTCCCTTACCTCCCTCTCCCACATACTTGAAATGAACTTGTCATTGCTGTCTCTAGGTAAAAGAAACAGATCCCTGAGACTTGGAATGGAAGTGTTTCTAGTCCCTACTTCAAAGGCAGCTATCCAAGCCAATTAACCAGCTGCCCTCTATATTTCCATCCATCTTTTTTTGCAGTGAACTGTCACAGCAGTCTGTCATTTCTTTCCTTCTCTGATTTTAGAAGCAGATTTTGACTCCCTAGTGTCCTTGAATGCTTCTCTATACCCCTTAGATTGAAGTATATACAACTGAATGTTTTCTGTCAAGATTTTTTTTCAGATAGGATATAATAGTTTTCTTTCAGTTTGTCACATACTCCATTCAGTTCAGGAAATTTTCACATACCTGCTATATACAAAACATGGTGCTAGGGTGCTTATTCATTAGACTACTAAAATGAAGTTGTTGCTGTTTGCTTAATGGGGTAACCTCGACTAAGGCTTTTTATAAAACTTTTTCAATGAAATACATAACCTTGAAGATTCTCAATACTACTGGAGAGATGATGTTGTACAGTGGATAGACTGCAAGATTTGGAGTCAAGACCCAGGTTCAAATATAACTTTATATACCCTCTAGATATATAACAATAAGTCACTGAGGCACTGGGAGACCGAATTTCTTCATCTGTGAAATAGGTATATTAAGAGAATTTACCTTAGATACTTGTTACAAGGGTCAAAAGAAGTAATAATAATGAAATGCTTTGCAAATCTTGAATCACTATGTACATGTGAGTCATTACTATTATTATAAAGCAATAGCATTGGGGACTCAAGATCTATGAACCTATAAAAATGTGGCACTGTAAAAAATAATCTTATATGTTTATCTAACATTTTCACCTTTGATATCCTTATAGTTTGACCATGTAACTATGTTAACCCATATTTTATTTTTAGTTAAGTACCTCATTCAATCTGTAGCCACTCTGTGAGTGTCCACTTTGAGCAAAACATTGTGTCTCACCCATAGGGTGAAGAGCTTTCTGGTATAGGCAAGGAGGTAGAAATGCCCAGGAAGTTAGGAGTGGAGATGAGAGATAAGTTCAATCCTTCACATCCTCCCTATGCTTATCATAGCCTATCCAAACATGACTCTACCAGGAACACTGTACTCCATTCTCCATGCCACATAGTTATTTGTGTGCATTTGGGATTGGGTGGGAGATGGAGGGATGATGTAGTGTGCTAAATTTTAGGAAGCAAATTAAAAAGCTAGAGAGCATGCAAAGGAGGATAGTAAACACTTTGTATTAGAGTTGATTAAAGGTCTTCCTCATTCCAATGTGAACACTATTAGTGATGCTATTGCCAACTATGTTCTTGAGCTCAGGAGTTTAGCATTCTGCCAATAAAAAGAGTTTTATAAACTAGTTTATAAACTGGAACATTCACTACAAAAATCAAGTCATACTTCAAATAGATGTTCATAAAATCAAAGTCTTATTTGCTCCCTAAATATTAGGATCTTATCATTGTACTTTAAAATTTTATTTTAATATTATTGAACGTTGTGCTTATTCAACTTGTTTCTAAGACAATAATAGATACATCTCAATATATTTGGGGCATACCATAGTGGCATAGGAATTGGGTATAATTTTGTTAGAGGGGGTGGGGGGGGCAATGTGTTCAATTGAAACGAACTGTAATGTTGGCTTTGTATCTTTGCCAGGTTAATCATATGGAATTTAGTGATGTCAAATCTGGATTTTAACTTTTAATTAAAATGCAAAAAATTCTATTTGTCAAAGAAATTGCATGTGATCCAGAAGAGTGAACAGGAGTTTCTTTGTGCATATTTGTTTGCTTTGTTCAATTTTCACTTCAACATAAAGGGAGAAGAGACAGAAAGAACTAAATTGGGTGACAGGGGCTTGGGTGTAAATGCTATTTTTGCTGCTTATCATATCTGTAGCTTAAGAGGCATATCGCTTAATTTTTCAAAATCTTACTTTCATCATCTGGAAAACCAGAAGATCAGACATCTGAACTCCTTTGTCTCAGCAGTTCTGACTCTACAGTGCTATTATCCTAGAAACATGAAGAGGAAATATTAGGCAGAGAGGAATAAGTGAGGTCAATTCACATTGAAATTAAGCCAGGATGCAGGTTGTAAGGACAAGATAAAAAGGAGTACTCATGGTTAAGTGGACAGAGAATGAAGCAAGTCAAGAAGAATTGAAATCAAGTCTTACCTTTGACTCATGCTGGGTCTGTGACCTTGAGCCAATCACTGGATTTCTCAGTGACTCAGGAAATTCTTTCAGACGGTAGGTTAAAGTGAGTCAAAAAGGATTTATTAAGCACTTACTATGTGCTGGGTACTGTTCTAAGCAAGGAGTGTGCAGAGAAAGGGAGAAGACTGCCCCTGCCCTCAAGGAGCTTGCAATCTGATGGGTGAGACAAGCAAACAGTAATGTACAGACAAGATACATTCAGGATAAATAAGAAGGTGCTAAAATAAAGAGAGATTGCGAATCAGCATGAGTTCCCTATTCTGATGAAATCACATACCAGACCCCCCCCCCCAAAAAAAAAAGATGAATTGTAGTTGGTCAGGTTAATTTTACTCTGTACATGGTTTTTTAAAAATGTGTATCTTTTCTAACTAAAGTCTTGTTTTCATGGCCTTTTAATAGGGAGAAAAAAATACCATAACATTGTGCTCACAGAACTTAATTGCATAGGTTGGTCATTTAATTTTTTTTAAATGCTTTTTAAAAAGTTCATGGTCTCCCAAAGAAGATGTTCAGTTGAAATGTCTTCTGATTTTCACATTATCCATGGGCAAGGAAAGGTATATGTCCTCTCTGCTCTGATAAGTATAGTTCTACGTGGGGATTTTAAACCTTACCATTTTTTTCCACCAATAAGTATGAAATTTAAAGTTTTTCCCTAAGGTGTGATCTTTATTCACAAAGAGATTAAAGATTAAATTCAAATAAAACTAGTTTCCTAAGAAGAGAGCTACAGAGCCTTGTCAGAGCAGAACATTCCAGATCGAAGTTGCAAAGAACTGCCAACATTAGCACCAGGGGGATGCCTGAGAGCTTACATTTTACCAGTGAGTTCATATTATCTTGTGCATGCTGCCTCATATCTGGGATTTCAGAGGAAACATTTATGTTACAGGTTAAAATTTACTATTAGAAGGAAACTGTTTATGGTATAGCTATGTTTTTTTTATAAATTCCATTGATTTTTCTTTAAATATCATAGCAGTGTTAGAATAATATACAGATAAGCATTTAATGAATAAAGGGAATATATTATAAAAGATGCAATGCCTACAAAAATTCTTAGCTTGACAGTAGTGATATAAATTGCCCTTCTCCAAACTTTGTCTATCTTTTGTGCCCTTTTGTCTAAACTTAACCATCAAAGAGAATTTTTATTTACAAATACATGGTAGAATGGAAGAAGATTGCACATGAAACTGTTAGTTTCACCAGTCAATAAGCATTTATTAAGGATCCACTATGTGTTGGGTGCCATGAAAGTCACCAAATATACAAAAACAAAAGAAGTCCTCAACCTCAAAAACCCCACACAGTATCCATAGTGTTATTCTTTCGAGCAATATTTGTTGCACATCTTTGACTGCTTTGCACAGAGCACTGACCTATGTATTGAAAAATTCAATTAATAGGATCATAGATTCATACTCAAGAATTGTAGCTTCATGGATTTAGAGCCAGAAAGTATTTTAGAAGCTGAATCCATGCCCCTCATTTTATAAATGAGGAAACTAAGATTTACAAAGATTGAGTGACTTGTCCATGGTCACATAGCTATTTAGTGTCTGAGGTGAGATTTGAACCTGTCTTCCTGACTCTAAGAACTCTGTTTCTTAGAAATTCAAGTCATGCCACCTGTATTTCCCATCCTCAGTAAATCCACAGTCCCATTAACAAGACATGCACATGTAAAAAGTCAAATGAGTATTCAAAGTAGTATAAAAGTCATGCAGTGATTAAGTTTTCCAGCTAGAAGGGGCCAAAAAAGTCGCCTAGTCCAACACTCTCATTAAAATAATGTTTTCCTCCAATTTTTTTTCGTTTGACAAGCATTCACTTTCTCTTCCATCACCACTCCAAAATTAAAAGGAAAAAAAAAAGTCTTTGTAAAAAAAATTGTATAGCTTAAAAAAAAATCCCATGTTGTCCATGTCCAAAAATACATGTCTCATTCTTTATCCTGAAACTGTCACTTCTTTGTCAGGAGATAAGTAACATAGATAATATTAGACCTCTGGCATTATGATTGGTTGTTACATTGATCAGAGATCTTAGGTCTTTCAGAATTATTTGTTTTATAATAATGTTGTATAACTTGATCTTCTGGCTGCTTCACTGTGTATCAGTTCATTCAAGTCTTCCCAGGATACTTTGAATTCATCCTTTTTATCATTTCTTACAGCCCTACAATATTCCATTACATGTCTATACCATAATTTGTTTAATTATTCTCCAGTTGATGTAAACCCTTTTTGTTTGTAGTTCTTTTTCACAAAAAAAAGAAGTATAAATATTTTTGGATAAATATGGGTCTTTTTCCTCTTTCTCTTATCTCTTTGGGATTTAGAACTAGTAGAAGAATTGCTGAGTCAAAAGGTATGCACAGTTTAATGACATTTGGGGCATGATTTTAAATTGATTTTCAGAAAAGGTGGAACCATTTATAGTTTTACCAATAGTACATAAATGGTCCTATTTCCTGTAGCACCTGCATCATTTGTCATTTTTCCTTTTTTGCCATCTTTGCCAATCAGATGACACCCATCTGGTGAGGTGAAATTTCAGAATTGCTTTAATCTCCATTTCTCTAATAATTAGTTATTTGAAACATATTCTTAATATGGACATTGATAGCTTGGATGTTTGCTTTTGAGAATTGCCTGTGCAGAGGGGCCAAGCCAAGATAGCAGAGGAATTGAATATTTTTGCTAAGCTCTCTCAACCGAATCTTCTAAAAACTTTTAAAAATCACCTTGACTCAAATTCTGAGCAGGATAACGAATAAAAAAAACCTCACAGTATTTCATTTTTCCAAACCTGGACATATTAGGAGAACCAAAAGTGAGTTCTGTCTATGGACACTGTCGTGGGGGGGTTAACCAAAGCGCACATGGAGGAAGCAGCACCAGCTGTGCGTTCTGGAGGTAGCAGAAGCAGCAGCAGCAATGGTAGCACAAATGACAATGAGGGAACCTGGGTGAAGTGATTTTGATTCTGAGAACCATCTGAAACTTCTGCTGAGTCTGAGGGCCAGTCAGAGCTAAGGGCCAGCCAGAGCTGCTGAGGCCGTTGAGGAATTCCAAGGGCCAGCAAGAGCTGTCAAAGACTGAGGAAGAATGACTGTAAGGCTGGTACTTTGAATGAACCTGTTTGTGGCTTTGTTGAGCCTTAACTTCTGGCAACAAGAGACTGTGAAAGATTTAAGGTGGACTGGACACTGAGCTTCAGCATGGAACAGGAACATGGAAAAGGACCTGGGAGCTATCTGCCTTTGAACCCAGATGACAGTTTGGTGAATCCAGGTAGGATCTGGGACCATGGAAGGGGATCCAGGGAATCTGAGGAACCACCCTGAGTTAAGCTGAAAGAAGACTTTACTTAGATACTATGTACTGACTGAAAAATTGTAATTTACTAGTGGAGGGCTTGTGTATTTTCTGATGATTGAATAGTGAACAAGTGACTGAATAAGTGACTGATTGAGTTAACTTAGTGTGCCCTATGAGTGGAGAACTTTGACTATTGTACTTTGTGTTCCTTGAGGAGGAAAGCCTCCTTAAGGATGATTGAATGATTGAGTTACTATATGATTGTTCTTTGTTCAAAACTTTGTGACCACTATGGTGAAAACTATGTGGCCATTTTCTGTGCTAAGTTGTTGTGAATGCTATATTGTGATTTTCTGTGACAAGTTGTAACATTGTGAATGCTGTACCTTGATTTACTGTGACTGTTTTGCTTTGATTTGTTATGGAATAAATAGAGTGCTCACTATACTGTGTAATCATAATCTTAAAAGTTGTTCATAGAAGCATTCTTCTGGAAAGCTGCTGGAGCTTGGCTTCACAGCCCCCTGCCAGACAGCTGTGTGAGAAGAAACTTCTGAACCTTAAAGAGACAATCGATTGTTCATTATTATTTTCTTTTGGGTCTCTGTATGTTTAAAAGGGGACTGCACCCTTGCAATTTGTCAATGCCTCGATCAATTTCTCCTCCATATTTACTTAAAGGGGAGATATATGAGGGGAAGAATTCATATGAGATAGAAGTATGAAAGCAAAACTCTTATTAAAAAGAAGAGGAGGGACCTTGAGCAAGTCACTTAACCCCAATTGCCCTCCAAAAAGAAAAAAAAAGAGGAGGGAATTTTAATAGGGGATATTTAGATATCTTGCTTTGTTCCTGCAAAAGTTATTGGGAGATAATCAATAGCTATGGGGAAGCTTGCTTGTCTTACTAAGATAATGGCCATCCTGGCACCTGCAGGAAGTAGAAAGGTGGGGGTTTGACAAACAGCTTGGACTTAGAAGTCATGCCCAGATCATAAATATCCTCACTACCCCACTAATGTAATCTGCATAAAGAGGGAATACAAGGAAATAAAGTGAGGAATTTGAGGAATTTGAACTAACCCTAACTCTAACAGGAAGGAGAAAACTGTATAACCTCATTTCTGCTTCTGTATCAGTGTGGTTGTTCCTAGTGAGCACCACACCTTCTTCCTCACATGAAGGGAAATAAATGCTTTCCTCCCCTCCCTCCCCCCAAAAAAAGGAACTATTGAAAGCTATGATCAAAAAAAGGGCATAGACATTAAATTTCAAGAAGTTAAGAAGGAAAACTGGGGGAGAGGATTCTGAGAAGATGGTGGAGTAGGTCAGAAAATTCCAAGCTCTCAAGATTTTACCCCACAAGAATTAAAATAGCACCTTAGGGCAAAACAGTGTGGGTGGTGATAAATAAGAATAGGGGCACAATCAGGGTCTTCCTGGGACAATTTGAGAAGATTAGAAGAAAAATCCCAGGAGGGGATTTGTTCCCTATGAAGAGTAAACACTTCTGAGCTAGGTTCCTTTTTAACAACAAGCTGCATGCCCTGGGATTAGTTGGTTTGAGAGGCTGCCTAGACACCAGCGACAGGAACTTTTACCCCTGGGATAATGAGGGGAGTTGGGTGTCTGACCCTGGGAAGACCTAGGAAACCTCTACTGACAAGGAACAACTGAACCAGCTATGATGTGGATAGCAGGCAGGGCAAGAAGGAACCACCACATGCCTGGTGAGTTAAGAAGCCATGGGGCAGAAAGCCCCTGGCTGTTGGCACTTACAGGAGGGTGGAAGTTTGGCTTTGGTTGTAGGCTAGAGGGGAGAACTGAAATTCTGGGGCAAGAGGCACCATTTCCCTAACCCCGGGGCTAGTGGGATTACAAAAATTAAGCAATTACCACAAAAAAAAATGCACAGGCAAAGGAGAAAGAATCCAACAATAGAAAACTATTATGGCAATAAAGATTACCAGAGTTCATCATCAGAGGAGGTTATTGAAGTAAAGAAACCCCCAAAGAGTTATGTCAAATGGTCACCTGCCTAAAAAGAGTTTATAGAAGATCTAAAAAAAGACTTTAAAAATCAAATGACAGAGATGGAGGAAAAATCCAAGAAAAACAAGAAGGGTATGAAAGGAAAGTCAACCAATTAGAAAAGGAGATCCTGGGGTGGCTAGATAGCACAGTGAATGGCCCTGGAGTCAGGAGGACCTGAGTTCAAATCTGGCCTCAGACACTTAACACTTACTAGCCATGTTATCTTAGGGAAGTCACTTAACTCCAATTATCCCTCCAAAAAAAAAAAGAAAAGGAGATCCAGACTCTTAAGGAAGAAAATGACACCTTGAAAATTAGAATTGGGCAAAGTGAAGCCATTGAAATTATAAGAGACCAAAAAATAATTAAACAAAAAAGGAATAATGAAAAATAGAAGAGAAAGTGAAACATCTTATAAGAAAAACAACAGATTTGGAGAATAGATCAAGAAAATAAAATATAAAAATAATCAGACTAGCAAAGTTACAATCAAAAAAAGATTGTTGATACAATAATATAAAAAATAATTAAATGAAATTTCCCTGGAGCATTAGAACAAGGGGGGAAAGTAGAAATAGAAAAAATTCACTGATCACCACTTAAAAGAGATCCTATGATAAAAACTCATAGGAATATCATAGTCAAATTCCCAAACCCCCAGATCAAGGATAAAATATTAAAAGCATCAAGATTAAAACAATTTAACCATGATAGTGCCACAATTAGAATTGCACAAGACAAGCAACAGAGACATTAAAGAACTGCAGATCTTGGAACACAACATATCAAAGAGCAAAAGAACTGGGACTCTGGCCAAAAAATATCATACTCTGAAAAGTTAAATATTATCCTGAATGAGAAAAAAATGGAAATTTGATAAACTCTCAGACTTTCAAGACTTTGTTTAAAAAAATGATGAACTTAGTAGAAGATTCAGTGTACAAGAACCAAGACAAATATAAGGCACATACCAAAGACTCATTATAAGGGATTCATAAGGACAAACTTTTTGCTTTTTATATATATAAAATGCAGAATGTATGTCTAAGATTCTTATTATTAATTGAGTAGCTCATAAGAAAGGTTGGGGTAAACCTGAGTATGATATTAATTTAAAAAGTAAAACCATTTAGGAACAACTAAAAAGAGTAATCATTTTATACAAACGAGGAACAAGAGGAAAAATCAATACAGAGGAATTAGATGGGGGAGGAGGGCTGGTAGTTCTGGCAACCTACTTTCATTGGGAATGGATTTAAGAGGGAACAATACATTTATATTTAGAAGAGTATAAAAGTCTTCTAAATTCAGAAGAAATAAAATGGTAGAAGGGTATAGAGAAGGGGGAGAGAACAAGGGTGGAATCTTTAGAGGGGAAGGTGAGGGAATAGGTAAAGGGGGAGTATAGAAGGTTCTTTAGATTTATGGGAATGGAGTATAGGGGAGATATCCTTGGAGGGGGGTAGGCAAATAATAGAAAGGCAAGGTGGTAGGTGGAAGTAAAGTAGAGGAGGCAGGAGAGATAGGAAACAAGAGATATACACAAACATAAAAACAAAGATGAGGAATAGAGTATGTTTGGGAAACTATGTCTACAGATTTATGTGTGTATATATATATATATATATATATGTGTGTGTGTGTGTGTGTGTGTGTGTGTATATATCCATAGCTATAGAGAAATTTAGCTAAACTTTATTGTAGCCTTTGGGAGGGGGGTAGGGGAAAAAAAAAGTAAAATAGTGCACAGCAGAGAACAAAAGAAAACTTACAAGGAAGCAAAGAAAAGATGGACAGTTCTCACTCAACACAATGTGTATTATTTATTATACAGGCTTTCTTGAAATGAAAATTTATTATTACATGTTTTGGATTCTCATGTTCAACTATGCCCACAACATGCTTTTCTTTTTTTGTATTCAAGTTTTAATATTTCAGTTTATGATATTTTTTGTTATTTTTTCTCTATTCTGTATTTGTGTTCTGACTCTTGAGTCTAAAATTTAAAAAAAATTTAAAAAAGGAAAACTGCCTATGTGCCATAGAACAATAATCACCTTCTGAGATCCCAAAATGAAAACTCCCGGAAATATTGTAGCCAAATCCCAGAGCACTCAGGTTAAAGAGGAAATTCTGCAAGCAGTATATATTTTGGAAATTAGATCTTTAAAAGAAAAACTTACTACAAAGATTTTCCCCAGTTATCTATTTCTCTTCTCATTTAAACAACATTGGTTTTGTTTGTACAAAATTTTTCAATTTAATATAATTAAAATTGTCCATTGTACCTTCTTTGATCCTCTCTATGCTCTTTTTAGTCATGAAATCTTCCACTATCCATAGGTCTTAAAGGAAATCTCACTTTTCCTCTATTTTGTTTATTATGTGACCTTTTTATATCGGTCATATTTCCATCTGGAGCTAATCTTGTTATACATTATAAGATTATGATCCATACCTAATTTTTGCCATATTGCTATTTGGTTTTTCCAGAGTTTTTTTTTCAAATCTTTATCCCAGTAGCTAGTGTCTTTCAATCCTCTGATTTTTAATATTAAATGACATATGACTGGTATAGACAATAAAATGCTGCCAGAGTTCTGAGGTGGGATAAACCAGGAAAAGACTTTATAAAAAGTAGGATTTCAGTTGTTTGCTGAAGCATCAGATGGTTTTATATTTTAAACAAGAAAAAACTTCAGCAAAGGATCAAAGGTGAAAATGGGGAAGTCATGATTGGTAAACTGTGAGTAGACCATCCTGTCTGGAGAGTGGAAGATAAGTTTAGGAAAGTAAATGGTCATCAAATTATATCACACAAATAACAGTGAGTCACTGAAAGATGTAAGTGGGGGTGGGGTATGAAATTATGAAAATAGTACTTAAAGAATAAAAATCTGTCATAGCTATAAAGGATGTCATGGAGTGGCAGTAGAGTGAAGGATGCCTTCAAGCTGTCCATTGCAGTCCTAATAAAAGATAATAAGGGCCTGAACAAGAAGATTGAAAGTTAAAATGGGAAGAAGGGGACAGATCTCAAATGTATTACAGAGGAAGAACCAATAAGAGTTAATAACTAAGTAGTTATGAGAGGCAAAAAAGTGAGAGGAAATAAAGTTGACTTCAATGTTTTGAATATAAGTGATTAAGAGAAGGGTGATAATTTTTAAATAAAAAAGTCAGGCAAGGAAGTTGGTTTTGGTGCAAAGTAGTTATACTTTTGTGAAGATCATAATTGTTGAGCACCTACTATGTTCAAGGTGGTATATAAAATAAACCTCGATGTTTTGCTGCTGGTTCCTTCAATGATGTTCTGTACTTTGTGTTAAATCATTTCAGTCATGGGAAAATAGAGTCCTGTTTTGGTCCAGACCTGACAGGTTCATTTGGTAGTTCTGGCTTGAGATTGGAACAAAATGATGTAGAATGTCATGTAGAAAACATAACATTTAATAAGAGGAAGTTTATTCAACAGGAGTATTGGAGGGATATTCAGAAAGATACAGCATTGATTCAGTTGGACATAATTCCCCTAATCGCTCCACAGTTTTCAAGAAAGTTCTGATAAGAAGGGGATATTTACTCTATGACGTCCGTCATGGTTTAGACCCTCTAAACTAGTTAAGTCTCAGGGGTTGTCTTTTTTTTATCTCAGAGCAAAACTCAACTAAGTGCCAGGGACCTTTCAATTCATCTCAAATCTACTGCAATTCATACCAATCAGATTAATAGTAGATATTACTTTCCCAACAAGAATCTTCCTGAGTGCCTTTATAATTATACTTCAGGTTACTTTTTTTCCTAATTACACTACATTTCACTTACTCATATTGAAGCCTATCTCTCATTTTTCTGCCAAGCTTGTTTGATTTCTGCTTGGTCTGAGTCATAGTCTGGCTATTTGTTCCTGTTAATTGGACAGACGTTTCACCACCCAGAAATGCTTAGTGTGTCAGACTTGAAGACATTACTATGTACTCCAAAACATTTATGGAAGCAAAAGCTGGTTCTTGCATTAGCCGCTCAAAAACCTTCCTGTTAACTATAAATCATCAAGAAACATTTTCACCTAAACCCTACCCTTTGTTTTCTTTGTTGAAGTCAGTTTCCAAGTTTTGACAAAAAAATAATTCCAGCAGTCATGGTAAATCAAGCTGTCCTCTTTCAGGAGTCCATAACTATAGAACTGTAACATTGGCTTTTAAGGAATCTAAACAATTATGATTGATAATCATACCTTATTTATAAACCACTCTCTTTTCCCCACCCCTCCCTCCCAAAAATTAATAGGCTGGAGAAGTATTATTTTCTCATATGATAACAGTGTGTTCAGCATTTCTTTTATTTTTAAAAACTAGTTTCTACTAGTCTTTCAGGTAAATCTAAATGCACTGGTCTATAGCTCCCAAGGTCTCCTCTGAATTCTTTCCTCATGGGTGGAAATCACACTGGCAACCCTCCAATCCTCTGGCATGGTAGCTGTTTATAATAGCAGTTTACATATTTAGCCAACAGTTTCACAATTTCACCCCTGAGTTCCTTCAAAACTCTTGGGTGAATGCCATCTGGTGCCCGTGATTTATTTAAGTCCAATTTGTCAATTACATCTAGAATGCCCTGTGCACTTACCACTCTTTGATCTAATACCTGGGATCTGTATGATATTAACTTTCCTTCATCCCCTCTCTCCCTTCCAGGCTCGTTCTGTATATAAGCAACATAATCCTGTACAAAAGTTTTCCAGTGTCAAGGCTGAGTGTTATTTCTTTTTGGAATTGCTTTGTTTTGTCTTTGCCTCCAAAATTACATAGCCCAACTAAACATAGCCTCTCTGTGAACTTTTTGTACCCATAGAAATGAAAACCATGCCCCTAGATCTCAGAATGCAAGAAAATAAGGACCCTAAGGCTTATGTTGTGAATATTATAGCTGACCTTTCCAAGGAGCATGGCAGCAATGGAGAACCACAATTTTATTTTTAGTTTTGCCCTTTTTCAGGCATATACCCATGGTGTATTTAAACACATGTAGTAGTACCTATCTGTAATCCCTGTTAAAGGATCTCTTAAGCTTTGGATTTCCAAACTAAGAGGGCTAAGCCAATTGGATGTCTTCATGAAGTTCAGCATTAATATGCAGAGGCCTTAAGAATGGGAGGCTGCTAGGCTGCCAAAGGAGGTGTGAACAGACCCGGGTCAGAAATGGAGCAGGTCATAGAATTCATACCAATCAGTGTGGTTCCTACATTGCCAGACTGAGTAAAATGGGGAGTCTTAGTCTCAAAGAAAAGTACACACACATACAAAATTATAAATGTAAACATATATATGTGTGTATATATATATATGTACGTATGTATGTGTAGTCAATGTAAAAAGTAAATCCCCAAAAAGGAGATAACAGTTATGACCTCCTAACTCTGATCTTTATGCTATTTTAAAAATCTGTGTATTTTCTAATATTTATTATTTTATTCCTCCCTCCCATATTGCTTTTAATGATTTGCATTCCAAATCTCTAAACAGACATATTTGCAATGAAGAACTCCCCCCAATTTTCAGCTGGGTGAACAGTTTTTCATTTTCTTGCCAGGAGCTATTGGTATTCACTGTTTTATAATTGCCACTGTTGAGGCCCCTGGAGAGACTTTATTCAGATGGTGGATTAAGTCATTTCAATTTCACATAAGTAGTTTGCATAGTGTTTTAGGTATCTTTCAGATTTAAGGGAGCATATTTTTTGGTTATAATTTTATAAGAATATTTGTATCACAGTTGACAAAGGAAGAATCTGTGTGTTTCATTATTACAAGGGATTCCTTTTGCCCCCCTAAAGACTTAGGTATGTGTCTGAAGCACATAGAGATTAAGTAATGTGCCCAGTATCTTTCAAGTAATAGGCATCAGGATTTTGAACTCGAACCACCTTATCCACTGTGCCTGTGCTGTCCCCCAATGACACATGTAACATGACAAAAATTCTCATGGGATCATAGCTTCAGATGGGACTTCAGAAACCATCTAATTAAACTCCTTTCTTTCACATATGAAAAACCTACCTTAAGTGACTTGCCTTAGGTCACAATGACAGTAAATTTCAAAGAGAGAATTTAAACCCTGATTCTCTGAGTATTGCTCCATAAGCAACCCATTCTACTCAACTGATCTACCTTCTTTCCCTGAAAAGTGCAATATTGAAATGATGCATATGACAAAAGTTCTAAAGAGTCTCATTGGATATGAGTGAATTTAATTCTGTTTAGAACATAGCACCTCTCCCAGACAAATGGCTGCTAATGTCAAAATCTTGAGGAAACAGAGCTGCTAAGTATGACCAATAGCTGAACCTACCCACCTTGGTACCCATTTAGAACTCTCTGGGTGGAGATGAGGGGAGCCTCTGATCAGTGAGCAGTGCTCTGGGAGAAAACCTTATTGCAGACAGGAAATCTGAGCCAAGCAAACATATCTACAATTATATGTAATGTTTGCCCTGTATAAATACAGTTTTATTTTAAAGTTTAGACATTTTGGAATATACATATCTATATGTGAATATATATAATATATACAAGATATCTCAAAAGTTTTAAAGAAATTTTATAATTTAATATTTAAAATTTTTGAAACAATGTATATGCATGTGTATATATATACTTATATGTATATAGAAATAATGTGAGTGTGATATATATATACATATATATGCATGTATTAATCTCACTTGACAGTCCCTTAGACAGCAAGGATATTAAATCTGTCATTACTTAAATAAATCAATTCATGCTTTTCACTGGAAGGTCAAATACTGAAGCTGGA
This sequence comes from Petaurus breviceps papuanus, assembly GCF_028583685.1. Taxonomy (NCBI): domain Eukaryota; kingdom Metazoa; phylum Chordata; class Mammalia; order Diprotodontia; family Petauridae; genus Petaurus; species Petaurus breviceps. The sequence goes on from NW_027186540.1 coordinate 19,456,392, forward strand.
ACTTAAATACTCTAGCTGCATAACGAGAAAACAGAGGCAGCCAGGTAGCACAGCAAGTAAGAGCACCGGCCCCAGTGTCAGGATGACCTAGGGACTGAATCCAGGCTCAGACACTTAGCACCCACCCAGAAACACCTGGCCATGTAACCTTGAGCAAGTTACTTAAACCCAATTGCTTTAAAAAAAAAATGAGAAGAGAAGACTTATTGGGAAAGATCCTAATGTTGGAAAAGATTGAAGGTAAACAGAAAGGGGAACAGCAGAGGATGAGATGGATAGTGTCATAGTAACAAAGAACATGAACTTGGACAGACTTTAAGAAGTAGAAGAGGATAGAAGGGCCTGGCATGCTATGGTTCATGGGGTCATAAAGAGTTGGACAGAACTGAAAGGCTCAAGAACATCAAATGTGATTGCCTTTTCTATATGATTAGATTCCAAAAAACTTTTTTTCAGACATAGCATAATCATTTTCACAGTTATTTATAGTCATCAAAGGATTCTTGATTTAGAGCTGGAAGGGACCTCGGAGGGATAGCTAGGTGACATTGTGGATGAAACCCTGGGCTTGGAGTTGGGAAGACTTGAGTTCTAATCTTGTTTACTAACTGTGTAACCCTGGGCTAATCACTTAACACTCTCTGTCTCAGTTTCCTCATCTGTAAATTAATTTGTAGAAGGAAATAGCAAACCACTCCAGTATCTTTGTCAAGAAAACCCCAAATGGGATCGCAAAGAATCACACAAGACTGATACAACTGAATAAAATGGAACCTCAGAGGTTAGCTGGTCCAACCTCTGATTTTACCAGTGAGGCACATGAGAAGTTAACTAATTTACCCAAAGTCACATTGATAGTCAGGACCTCCAAATCCAGCACTCTCTCCAATAAACTGTAATTGTGGTAGTGGTGGTGATGGTGGTGATGCATGATGATGATGATGATGATGATGATGACGATGATGATGATAGCTGACCTTTATATAACACCTGAAGGCTATAGAATTCTTTTTATTCAAGTATGGCCATTGCTGGTATGATACGTCATCATTCAATTCTGAAAGAGCAGCCCCTCTTTTACTCAAAGTAAAGCTTTGTAAAAATGGTGCAAAATATGGCTGCTTTTTAGTTGCATTTGAAATTTGTCTCTTTGTCTGGCCTGCTTAGAAATGTTTCCAGATTAGATAAAACCATTCTGCCTTACCCCCTTTATGAAGTCTCTATGAAGGGGATGCTATCATTCACATGTCACTGGGGTGAATGGCTAACTGCTCACCATGATCCTTGTTAATATTTGGAAATTTTTATCATACATCTCAAATAGTATATAATTAGCTAAGGAGATTCATATTTATCACTAGTGAGAAAGAATCTGGAGGAAAGGAAAGGCATGAGTTAAAAAGGAAACATTGAAATAATTAACTCCTAGGTCAACTTAAATAGTAATTGTACCAATCAGCTTTTTATAAATGGTGGGTAACTTCATAGTTTCCTGAGGAGGCTCATAGTATGAAATTCATTATTTTCCTCCTCTATCACTGTCTCACATAGGTCACATTAGCTTATGTATTCCTCAGATAATAGACTTAGTGAAACCTCATTATTTGAATGTCTAACTTAATTATCAGTTAGAATCTCTGAAGAGAGATTATTTCACCAACTCTTCCTTGTATTTACCTATTGTACTTTAAAGTGCAGCTCTATTAAAAACATATTTAAGCCGCATTAGCAAATTTCAAAGTAGTGATCAAACATATTTAACTTTTTAGTACAACTTTGAATGTTTGTTAAGTAATTTCCAATTTAAGAGCTGAGGCTGCCTGTGTTGTTATGGGATTGCCTTCCTTAAAGGCCTGGAGGAACCAAAAGACAAGATATCAGTTCTCCTAAAACAGAGAAAATTGAGTGTGTATGTGTGTGTGTGTGAGCACTTTTGTCCATCTAAGAAAAATGGGGAACATGTATCTGTCATCTTGTCTTTTTTGCTTTTTATAGTTTATTTTGCCTGTTTCATAAGGAAGTTGTTAGGTTTACAGTGTGCTATTTAGTAACTCAGAAAATGCATAATATTGCTATTATGACACAAATAAGCTATTAATACTTGTTAAAGGGGGAAAGATAGGAAAAAGTCAACATGAGGCTTTTCTTTCAACCCTAGTTATTCCTTTTGTGACTCTTGCCAGTTCACCTCCTGAGTCTCAGGTTTCCTCATCTATAACATGAGGGAATTAAAGGGAGGCATTGTGAGGCCATGAGAAGAGTTCGAAGTCTGGACTAAGAGGCTTTGGGTTTTGTTCCTGGTTCTATCACATACCATGTCTGTGACCTTGGGTAAGTTACTCAACTTCTCTCAGTTTGATCTCTAAAAAGGCAGTTAGACTGGGTGACCTCTAAGATCTTTTAGCTTTCATTTCATGATCCTAAGAGCCTGCGAGTTAGTTGACTGCCAAGTTCCCTTTGAGCTCAAAATCTTATGAAAATTTGTACAGTAGAGAGGAAGTTATTATGATATATACATAGATAGAAGTGCTATAGATCATTCATGTATATGTATATATATACATATATATATATCAGAGAGAGATACTTTGAAAGGCTTTTGATTTTGTTCAGTACATTATATTCATCAATGGGAAGATGGGGAAGAAAGAAGTGGTAGGTACTTGAGTGATTGGATAAAGGGTGTGACAGAGATAATTGTTGTCAGAGGAACATTAACAACCTACAACGACATAGATTTCCCATAAACATTAATACTGTTGGAGTGGTAGAATTCTGGACAGATTATCATCAATAATTATATGGTGAAACAGAAAGCATGTCTACTATATTGGTAGATGACACTGAAGTAGTGAGAGTAGAGAACAAATTTCTGGGAAGAGAGACATAGAGACAGAGAATGAAAATTAGAATCTCACTTTCTGCTAAAGAGTGTTTCTCAAACTATGGAACCCTAAGACATTTTCAAGGGGTCCATGAGGTCACAACTCTTTTCATAATAATATGAAAACATTTTAATTTGTGCTACTGTAAATATTGATAGATAATGCTCAAGTAAACAAAAATTCTTCAGAAGGGTTCTTGCTTATTTGTAAGTAGATAAATGAGTCCTGAGACTAAAAAGTCTGAAAATTGCTAAGTTAGAAACTCAAGGAAGGCTTCACAAAGCAGGTTATATTTCTATTGAACATTAAAACAAGAGAAATGTTACAACAGGCAGAATTTTGAAGAGGGAGAGCATACTCTAGACATGGGGAAACCTGCACAAACACGTGGAGGTGGGAAAATACTACAGGAAACTGAATAATAGCTGCTAATATAGTTGTGCTGGGACTTGGAATGTGTAAGAGGAAGTTATGTGAAATAATGTTAGATAAACAGATTAGAGCCAGGTCATAAGAGGCTTTGAATGCCAGGCTAAACAAAAATTTATATTTTATCTTTTAGATCACTAATCTCCAAACTTTTTTTGATCATACATCTCTTTCAGTTAAAAAAAATGAGTGTGTATATTTTATTTCCTATAAAATTTTAATGAGTAAAAAATTATCTACATTATAAAATACACAAAAAATTCATTTTTAAAATATGAGATAAAGTATTTGATTTTAGCATCAACAGAAATCATTGAGTTTATTGAGTAAAGTTAGACCTTCGGTTTAGGAAAACCACTTTGTCATCTTGGTGAAAAATGGACTGAAGTGGGAAGAGAGTTGAGGCAGGGAGTCTAATTATACGGCTATTGCAATAGTCTAGGTGAGAATTATTAAAGCCCCGAATGAGATGGTGGCTATAGGAGTGGAAAGAATATGACAGATGTGAGAGATGTGAAGGAATATCCAGGAGATGACCTGTGGGGTAGGAGGTGGGGGTGAAATTTTTCCAATTGCACCGGCACAACTGCTGAAGGCAGGAGTTGGTTTAGGTAATGACTCTCCAAAGGGGACAATATTTGGCTCAGACTAAGGGAGGCTGGGAGCTTGTACAGCAGAGAAAGGGAGACGGAGACAGTAAATTGGTAGAATGCTGGGAGGACAAGAATAGGTGGAATCATTTTGGAGACAAGCCCCAGTATTGGTTACCTCAGAAACTGTGGATTGTAACAAGTCTCCCTACCCTCTGTTTAGTTGATCACGTACTTCTTGTGATCAAGCCATAGCCCTCCTTCCTCCATCCCCCTCCTAGAGTATGGTGCCTTACAAAGGCACCAGCCGCCACTTTGGAAACCACACTAGAAAAAAATAGGGAATCCATTGAAGTATTTTAAACAAGAGAGTCACATGACCAGATTGCTTTAGTAAGATTATATTTAGGCTGTATTAAGGAGGGGAGAAATTAAGAAATTTGATTCAAAGAAATTAATTAAATTCCTACAAGATTCAGGGATGACTAGATGACAACAATAACAACAACACTCTTCTAGGGCTGACATGCTATGTCCTTGGAAGGAAGGCTGGTTATTATTCTAATAATCTACAGAAGTGATTAAGGCCTCAACCATTAATGCAGCAATGTAAGGGTTGGGGGAAATGAGGAGGAAGTGGTATAGGCTGCTAGGTGGTGCAGTGAACAGAGCATTGGCCCTGGAGTCAGGAGAGCATGAGTTCAAATGTGGCCTCAGACACTTAATAACTGGGTGACCCTGGGCAAGTCACTCAAACCTACTGACCTTAGTTTCCTAATCTGTAAAAACAAACTGGAGAAGGAGATGGCAAACCACTTCATTATCTTTGCCAAGAAAACCCCAAATGAAGTGACAGAGTCAGACATGACTGGAAAGGGGATCAGTGTCAGTATGAGAAAACAGGCAAAAATAACTAAGGTTTCAAGCATGAATCACTGGGAGATGTTTGTCCCTCAACAGGAAAAAAACAGATTTCATAGAGGAATAATTTCAGGGCTAAAGATAATCTCAGTTTTGGACACTTTGGATTTTCAGTCATCTAGGTGGGAGTTAGAAATGTGAGTTAGGAACGATAAAATGAGTTTGGGGCTAGATATATAGACTTGGGACACATCTTCATAGAAGTGAAAATTGATGTCATAAGCATAGATAAGAATTCTTTCAGGAAGAGAATTTCAAGAAAGAAAAGAGGGCAAATGACAGAATCTTAGAGAACACCTAAATTTAGTTTGCAGAAGTAAGATCAACCAGGAAATATTACTCAGAAGAGCAATCAAGTGGGAAAAACAGGAAAGAGAAATGGAAGTGCATAGAAATCAGAGTCCAACAATGTGTTGTTTACAAGAGATACATTTGAAACTAAAAGATACACACTGAATTAAAATAAAGAACTGGAGTAGAGTCTGTCATGTTTTAGCCTAAAGAGACAGGGCTAGCAATCATGATCTCAGACAAAGCAAAAGCAAAAATAGACCTAATTAAAAGAGATAATCAAGGAAACTACATTTTGGTAAAAGGTACATAGGCAATTAAGTCATATCAACAACTTTTACAGCAAATTTCTCTGAGAAAGGTCTCATTTCTCAGTTGTATAGGAAACTGAGTCAAATTTATAAAAATAAGAGCCATTCCCCAATTGATAACTGATCAAAGGATATGAACAGGCAGTTCCTCTAGGAGAAACCAAAGCTAATGCAGTCATATGAAAAAAAATGCTCTATATCACTGTAATAGTAATGAAATTTAAAGATCCCCCTGTATTGTCTTGGTTTTTGGTTTGATTGTGTTAAAACCCAGAGCTTTGAATCCCACTTATGGGATGGACTTGTTGATGTGAAAAGGGAGTGCTAAACTGGGAGGAGCTGGTGATGTGAATTTAGAGAGACACAAGCAAGGAGAGAGGCAGAAGAACTTTTTGGAAGCAGCATCTTGGAGGCAGAGAGAGACGGAGAGGATTGCTAAGGGCCAATTTGAATTGCCCAGGACTTTTGAGACTTGTCACCCAGAGCTGCCAAGGACTGAGGGGACATGGTTGTTATGCTGGTACTTTGTCTGTTTTGATGTTGTTTTGCCAGATTTGTTCACTGGTGAAAGACAGCTCTGTTGTTGCAGAGGTTCTGCAACCTTGCTGTTGGTTCAGAGCTCCTAAGACTATTCTTCAGCAGAGTGAATTCTGTCCACTGTTGAAGGACAGTGCTGTTGTTGCAGAGGTCCTGGAACCTGGCTATTGGTTCAGAGCTCCTAGGACTGTTCTGCAGACAGAGAATGAGTTAATGAAAACAATGGCAATGTATCTTGTGGCCTTGCTAAGCTTTGTCTCCCCAGGAACAAAGATTGCTGGGAACTTTCCTGGGGTCAAGATGAAGAAAAGACCTCTCTTTGGGTATTAAATGCTGTGCTTAAGCTTTCTATAACTCTGGGGTAGATTCAGTTGTGATCCAAGGGTGGGGAACTTTTGACTTTTTTGTGCTCTGTGATTGAACAAATGAATGTACTTTACTAATGATTGGAAACTAATCTCCATTTAAGAAGAAGGGCTTTGTGATTGACTAAATGAATGTAAAGTCCAGGGGTGGAGTAGTACTTGATTGAATTACACTTGGTGAATTCTGTATTTTGAATTATGATATATTTTTATTTTCTCTGTTCTTAATTTGTCACTGAATAAAATGGAGAGCAGCTATACTGGTATTTTGAACCTTGGGAAGTTGCCTTTGCTTGGCATTATAATCACTATTAATTTGAGAAATATAAATTAAAATGATTCTGAGGCACCACCTCACACTATCAGAATGGCAAATGCTGGAGAGGATGACAAAAAATTGGCACACTAGTAAACTAGAGCATATTAACTGTTTAGCTGTGAACTGGTCTAACCATTCAGAACAATTTGGAACTATGCCCAAATGTCTATAAAGCTATCTTACCCTTTAAGTTAATGATACCTCTACTATGTCTGTACCCCAAAGAGATCAGAGAAAAAGGAAAAGGACCTATGTGTACAAAAATATAGCAGCTCTTTTTGGGGTGGCAAAGAATTGGAAATTGAAGGGATGCTCACCAATTGTGGAATGACTAAACAAGCTGTGGCATATGATTGTGATGGAGTATTATTATGCTGTAAGAAATGATGAGGGACATGCTTTCAGAAAAAAAAATTGCAACATGTATTTGAAATGATACAAAGTGAAGTAAGAAGAACCAGGAAATCATTGTGCACAGGAGCAGCAATAGTATAATGATGAATCAACTGGGAAAGTCTTGATTACTCTGATCAACACAATAATCTAAGACAATTGTCTTATCAGTGATAATTGTCAATAAATCCAAAGGACTCATGATGAAAAAAATGCTATCCATTTCCAAGGAGAGAACTGATTAACTCCTCCCTCCCTTCCTTCCTTCCTTTCCTTCTTCCTTTTTTTTTTGCAATATTGCTGATGTGGAAATTTGTTTTGCATGATTTCACATGTATAATTGATACCATTTTGTTTGCTTTTAAGTCAGTGGGGAAGGGAGCAAGAAGGGGAATTTTGGAACTTAAAATTTAAAAAGAAAAAAAACATTTTAAATTCATGCCAGAAAAAAGAAAAGAAAATGAATAAAATAAGGGGAATAATTGATAACACAAGGTCTCACAGAGAACAGAGGATGATGGGATCAAGAGCATCATTGGAGCTTTGTCTCTGATTTGTGTTGAGTCTGTATCAGTAGAAGAAATGATGAGTGAGCATAGGGAGATTTTGAAGTGTGGAAAAGATGAGATGAGAGAGATCCTGGTTAATGTCCTCAATATTTTCTGCAAAGTTAATGAGATCATCTGCAGAGAGAAGGGATGTCTCTATAGTTAGAGGTTTAAAAGAAGGAAAAATTTGAATATAGGTGGTGGCTCTCACCTTGCCTGTTGCAACAGCTTTCTGGAGACTCCCTGCTCCAGTTCATTCTCCATACAACTAAAGTACAGGTTTGACCACCTTGACCCCATTAAATTCCAGTGACTCCCTATAACCTTGAGAATAAAATATAGACTTCTGTATTTGACATTTAATTTGACATCCACAACCCAACCCCTTCCTATTTTTCTTGTCCTTTTCTTTACTCCCCTCCAGACACATTACAGTCCAGTCATACTGACCTACCTGCAGTTCTTCATTGTATCCTCCACCACTTCCATATAATCTCATTTCCTTGATACCAGCGGTCTCCCTGGAATTCTCTCCTCTGCCTCTTAGACTCTTTGGCTTCCTTTAAGATTCTGTTCGACTACCACCTTCTCCCAGGAGACCTTTCTAGGTTCCCCCAGCTGCTACTGTCTTCCCCATTAAGGTTTCCTTCCATGCATATATATACATACATACATATGTATATATATACATATATATATCTTGTACATATTTACTCATGTACATTAGTATGTAAACTCTTTGGGTCAGGGATTGTTTTTGCTACCTCTTCTCTGTATCCTGGCTTAGCTCAATGCTTGTCGATTGACTGATTTTTTTTTCTTCTAAATAGTTAGCAGTTGGAAATGACAGAGATTAGTGAAGTAAGAGGTTGAAATTTGCTAGCCACAAGGTATGGGAAGTATCAAATAAGCAGAAACTTGTAGAATAAATCAGTCCTTGTGGTCAAATATTGATGTAATTAAAGAACCTTTGCTAATCCCTCATCTTAAGGGGAGACTCGGTCAGTTAATAAGACCAGGGAAGGGCCTAAAAAGATTACGCAAAGGTACTAGAGGTTGAAGGAGGCCATTGTGAATTACTCTTTCCAGGTATATTGTGGAGTGCATTGATATAGATAAAGCACAGATTGATTTGAGTACTTCTGAAAAAAGTACAAAATAAATTGCTGGTAGAAGATGGCATCGTCAGTATTATTTTTATAGAACAATAGAATGGTACATTTTATCTATGTATTTTCATGTTTTCTTCCTAGTATGTAAAAGAATCAGAGAAATTTAAGTTGAGATATAATTTAATGATTATCTGGTACGACCTTCTCCTTTGAAATGAGAAAATTTAAGCCCAGAAGAGATTAAATGACTCATTGATGTGACAATGGTAACAAAGAGCAGGCTTTTATTGATTCCTTGGGGAATTTTTTTTTTTTACTTCAACTGGAAATAAGAGAGAGGTGCTCCATAGGGGAACCAAGACCTTAAATATCTTTTATTGTCTTGAGGAAGCATGGGAAATAGTTCCAAAGGACTGGTCAGGCAGGTATATAAGGGTGTGAAACCCAGGATCTCAAGGTCACAAACAGGAGTTATTCCTTTGCAGTGGTTAGAGCAAGCTAAAGGTCTAAGACCAAGTGATGTGAGGTCTTTGACAAAGTTAACCCCTCAGGGCACCTGAATGTTATTTCCCTTGGCTTTAGACTAAATAAATCAGTCTCTTCTGGCCTTCTGATACCTTCTAAAAACCCTCCTCTCTCCTTCACTGACTCCTCATCCTTTTCTGCACTATTTAAGGGTGATATGCCCCAGTGCTCTGCATTCAACCCTCATTATTTTTCATGCTTTCTCCCTTCTTTGACAACTTCATTCACTTTGATGGCTTCAACTATCTCTTCAACTTAAATGATTATTCAGTCAGCATCTTTAGCCCTCACTTATTTTCTTGCAGAAAACACCTAAGTGAGCCTGATCCCAGGTTGTCAGGCACCATCATATATTCAGTAAACTCCATTCGTTCCCTATTACCTCCAGGATCACATATAAAATCTTCCTTTTAGCTTTTTAAGCCCTTTACAATATGGCCAAAGGCTATTTGCCCCCAGACCTCTATTATAATTCCTGTCCAGACAGAAGTAGTTTTGGGTGTAGGGAAGCTGTCTATATGAGCCTGTTGTTGCATGGAAAAGAGTAAAGAGAGTATCAGTTCCATGTTGAGGCCGACCTATCATGCTATTTAAGTCATGGAGCTCATTCTGTAATGTATTCCATTTCTCAAAGTATATATCAATAGATATAATATATCATCATAGATATATCTGTATCAATGAAAGATATAGAGAGAATCAGTTGAAGAAGAAAAGGTACTAGTTGTTGAGGGAATCAGGAAAGGCTTCATGTAGATGATACTCAAGCATGATGTTTAAGGAACATAGGAACTCTACAAGCCAATCAATAAAAAGCCAACACATATTTATTAACTGCCTACTATATATGCCATATGCTGTGCTAAGCACTAAGACACAAATTTAATAAAAAAAAAAAAAGACAATCCCTGCCTTCGAGTACATTACAATCTAATGTAATAACATTACTAACACACAGAAGGAAGCTGAAAAGGGAAGATTGGAAGACTTTGTGTGGGCATGGCGTAAAAGTCAAAAGAAGTCCCAAAGGTGTATCTAGGTGAAATGTTTTGAAACTGTGCTCCCTCTTTAACTGGAGGTTTAGAGTTACTGACCTCAATCTCTCCTCCCCACCCCCAGGCCCCAGCCATCAAAGATGCAGAGGGTAGTGATAAGGCAAAGTATCAAAGCTGATAACATCTTATAGGATGGTGATGTTGTCCCAATAAGAAGCTTCCTGGGCATGATAGAAAAGTCAGAGAAGAGTCAGAGGTGATACCCTTTATTTGCATAATAAATCCTTTTCTTTTTCAGAAATAATGCCAAGGTAAACTTGAACCTAATGTGTATCCAAACTCTCAGAATTCCAAATATATGAATATATCTATATGTATATATATATGAGTGTGTATAATATGTGTGCATACTAATATAGAATAAAATTATATATTAATATATATCGTTAACAATGTTTGTTACATATAATATGTGTTATATGTACATTTATATACGTATATTTATGGATAGAGAACTAGCCTCATAGGAAGTTCTGCCTAGACTTTCATTAACCAATCTTTTACTAGTCAATTTCTAAACAATATGTTAGTGTCTTCCCACTAACCTGGTTAAACTGAGTTTTTGTAGTTTTACTATAATTCCCACTATCACTTAGATGGCTAGGAGTATAAATGTATGTATGTGTAATTTAAATTTAATAGTCAAATCCCTAATTTTGACCTTCTAAATGCTGTACCATTATAGTCCAGTTTGATGAGATAAGCTTGAGTATGCATTATTTAATTTTTTTTTTTAAAGTAAATAGCTTTCAGTTGCCAAAGCCTCAGGGAAATATTTTATATTGTAAAAGGGGGAAAAAGTATTGCAATTCACAGCCTACATTTTATGGTTATTGTGAGAAAGCTTGATCTAACCTTCGGTAGTAAAGGCCTGACCATACTTTAATTGACAAATAGCAGAGACATAGGATTTGAAATACTTCATCTTGAAAATTGCATATGCAAAATTTTATACATTTCACCTTGAGAACTTTTTCCCCCCCTCACAGCATTACATAATCATTTAACAAGTCACATTGGAACTAATGTTGCCATCATTGTTCAAAAATGTACAAAATGAGTGTGAGAGTTGCATATTACTTGGCATAAACTGAAGAGAAGGAGCATCTCCTGGGAATTATAGGCATCTTAATTTTTCAGGAAAAAACAAAGTTAAAATATTGATGGAATACCCACAGCTCAAGTATAAAATCCTTAGGGTACTGTTACTTACTGTTGAATGAATGTTAACTGTAACATGTATACTCAAAATTTATACAATTTAACTGGAGAGAGAGACAGACAGAGACAGAGAGGATGTTCTAGATGACTATTCAGAAAAGATGATAAAAAGGTATGTTCTTACCATGGTTTTCCAAGGTAGAAGAAATTTCAGTGAGAAAGTCAGATATTCCTCAAGGTTAGGTAATATAGTTTCACCTGGCTGTGCCTTCTGAAAGTACATCAATTCTACAGACTATCAGATAATATTTTTCTATATTCTATAAAGTGCTGTAGTATGTTATTTCATCTTGATTGAATTTCTGGTGAACATTACTGTCAACTTTCTCATACGGATTCTGGAAAAGGATAACCTTTCTTCACTTCAAGTTTGTCATTTCTTCAACTGGTCAGAAAAATGGTTTTCATACAATTCAAATGGCCAAAATCTGTTGTTCGATATGTTTTTGAAAACAAGTCCACATTTCCTCTCTTCCCCTACCAATAATATGTAGATTTTAATGAATATGACTTATAAAATCTTTCTAAATAATTATATTACCCTCTGTATGGAGAGAACCTGGCTTTAGAGAGGGGAAGGCAACTGAATGAATGGTTTTAATAATCCTCTGATGAACACTAATACACCTAGAGATAAAATCTGTGTTCCAGCCAAAATGAACTACTTGTTCTTCCTGGAACTTAGAATTCCCATCTCCTGCCTTTGTAAGAATTATCCTTCATCACTGATAAACATTCTTTTCTCACCTCTGTCTCTTAGAAGCTCTATAATCCTTCAAGACTCATCACGTGTTTCTTTCACTTGAAGAAGGATTTTTGTTATTCCTCTAGTTATTAGTGCTCATGCCTTTCTCACATTATAATGTTTGTTATGTTGAGCATGTGGTACTCCCCTCCTGCATAGAATAAGGGGACCATTTTTGTTTTGTTTTGTTTTTGGTATTCCCGGAATTTAGTACCAAGGCTTTATTCATAGTATCAGCCTAACAAATGTCGTTTCAGATTACTGGAGTGAATTAAAACCGATGCTTCAAATCAAAAGAGAGAAAGTTGCTCCCTTTAAGGTGATGCATTGTATCCCAGGCCATATTTAGTAAATTACCTCTTTGTCTTCACTAAATGCAACTAGAGCAATTTCTACAAAGCACATTGCTGACTTGGTAGTTTGTTCATGATTTGGAATGGAGTCATACTCTGGAAAATGTCAGGATCAAGTAAGAGTTCTTAAATGATTTTTTTTTTGCTTTTTGGAGGGCAATTGGGGTTAAGTGACTTGCCCAAGGTCACACAGCTATTTTTTGTGCTAAGTGTCTGAGGTTAGATTTGAACTCAGGTCCTCCTGACTCCAGGGCTGGTGCTCTATTCACTGCACCACCTAGCCACCCCTTTTAAATGATTTTTTTTAATTATAACTATATTTTTCCATAAATGGTGTACTTTTTAATTTTATATTTAAATTTCTATATTTAGAAATATTATTCTGAGGTGTCAGGCTTCACCCAACTGTCAAAGAGGTCCATGATACACAATAAAGGTTAAGAACACCTGGGATAAAGTCACATTATAAAGTTTCTTTCAAACACTGCTATCCTCCTTAAGAACTTTGTACAAATTCATTACTAAGTAGAAGTATATAAAAATCCTATTGGATCTCATTGAGTTAGGGGTATGATATGGTAATACCTGCAATTTAGGGAAAAAAAAATCACCTTGGCAGCTGTTTGGAGGATGAATTAAAGCCTTGAGTCAGGGAAACTAGCCAGAAGGGTATTGAAATAGTCTGGGAATGAGATGATGAGAGCCTGCAACAGGGAGGTGATAATGTGAGCAGAGAGAGGGAGATTTATATGAGAGATATTTTAAAGGTAGAAATAACACAGAAACGTGTGTGCTGTGGATAATACCAAGGATGCCTAGATGGCTGGGATAATTTTGTTTCCCTTGACAATAACAGGAAAGTTGGGAAGTGGGGAGGGTTTAAGGAAAAAGATATTTATTCTATTTTAGACATGTCATGGCACATCCAGCACAAAATGTCCAAAAGAAAGTTAGTGATGTGAAATTAGAAATCATTGGAGAGGTTAAGGCTGGATGTATATAGATCTAGGAATAATCTGTATAGAGATGATAATTGAATCCATGAGAGCTGATGAGATCTTCAAGGGAGATAGTTCAAAGGGAGAAAAGAGGGCTCAGGGCAGACCCTTGGGAGACATCCATGGATAGTGGCATAACAAGGTAAAAATCCAGCAAAGGAGACTGAGGTAGGTAGGAGAACCATGGGAGTCATGAAAACCTAGAGAGGAGAGAATATTGAGAGAAAGGTGATTAACTGAATCAAAGGCTACTGAGAGATTCAGAAGGATGAGAACTGAGAGAAGTCCTTTAGTTTTTGGCAATTAAAAGACCATTGATGACTTTGGAAGGAGCAGTTTCATTTGAACTGTGTTGGAAAGAGGGTGTAGAATGGAGTGAAAGGAAAGTAAGTGTAGAACTAAGTGAAGACAGATCTCTAAAGAAATTTAGCCAAGAAAGGGAGAAGATATAAAGGACAATAGGAAGCAGGTAAGATAGAATCAAGTGAGAGTTGGGGTCTGTGTGTGTGTGTGTGTGTGTGTGTGTGTTAAGGATGGCAAATGCCTTGGGCTGCTCAGTGTCCAGCATTAAGCATGGTTGGAGACATGAATAAGAAATGACCAGGCCATGTGGGTAGTTCAAGTAAGAACTATGAACTCCATTTATTGATTCTTAGTACAAGGTTTTTATAGAGCAAATGAGACAAAGGAATAGGGCTCAAGTATTCTTATCTTTATCTTAGTGTGTTATATCCTGGAAGTAGCACAGAATAGATAATTTGATAAGGCTTTATTATCTAGATGCCAAAAAGTCTTAGGAAAAGTCAGTTAACTCCTTTCATATGCAGTCACATTACAAAGGATGCTCTCAAGAGACGGCTTCAAGGCCAAAGCCAAAGCCCTGATCATCGAGGACATTTGCATAGGAGCCTACCACCTAAGAATCAATTATTTTGGCTTTGAACAACTAAAATCTTGGGGTAGAGCCTATTGGTCTCAGAATTCAAACAACATCCTTTTAAGTGTAACCAGTATCAAAAGACACAAGGAGCAAGCTTAACAAAAAGCGGAGTCACAAAGGGCCTTCTATAGTACACATAGTCTGAGTCCTGAATCAGGCCTCTTTGGCTCTCCACAGGCAAAATCATAGATATTTTTATATCTAGTAAGGAAGAAACCAGTATATAAAGAAAAACTGAAAATAAGAGGAAAAGTTGGGATGATCGGGGCAATTTACTTGAGAAGTAAAAAAAAGGTATACCCTGACTTAAAGGATCAGGGTACATGTTGAATGGTTTGCCTTGGCAAGGATAAAGACTATGTTTTTATCTGAGACTGGAGATGGTGGAGAAAGATGTCTGAATAATTTGATATGGAGAGAAGGGAAGAAGGTGGAGCTCTTGGTGAATGGCCTCAATTTTTTTGGCAAAATATAAATCAAGCTTGTCACCTGAGAGAGTGTAGAGGGGGGGGGGGGGGGAGCGGGACATGGGAGTCTTGAGAAAATAAGAGGTTTGAAAAAGCCACTGTGGAGGTTGGGACAGTAAATCAACCAGAAAGGTATAGAATGTTTGCATTGTTTCAGTTAGGATCTGGTTGAGATTAGATAATATAAATCTGTGGTAGACCCAGCATGGTTTCATGATTTCCTCCAGCTCCATTCAGCAATTGCAGAATAGGCAAGAAGGAGGTAGATAATAGGAATAATCCAGGTTTGAGGCTTCTCAAAGTATAATTGACAATAGTATGAGGAGACAAGGGAAAAGAGAGTAGAAAATAGTGATGAAGTGAATTGGTTTAACAAGAGATCAAGATAGGGAAGACAGGAGAATATAGCTAATGCTAGGAGAAAAGACTGAGAAAAAGACTGGGGGTCTGAGAAAAGACTGGGAGATGGAGATAAGGGAGGCCATAAATGAGGATGAAGAACAGGGTAAATGATTGTCAGGAATAAGGAAAGATGGAATGATAAAAGTTTATGATCAGAGAAAGGATGAAGTAGGTAAGGAACTAGGAAAATAGGTTATTTGTATGGATGTCAGTATGAGTGTTAGCCTCCTAGCATGAGAGGGCAGATGAAGAGAGTGAATACAAGCTATGAAGGAAAGAGAATGTCCTCAGAGTCTTTAGATAATAAATCACCAGCATCTGGATTGGGTGATAAATTTGGAAAGTGTGAACCTCAAAAGTTGCTAAATAAAGGTGGCTGAGGAAGGACCAGGAGATTATGTCAGGCCTGGAGAAACAGATGCCAGGGAGAAGGAACAGATTGGTTTCTTTTAGTTGTATAGGTTTTAAGATGAAATGATCTTTGGTAGTAAATATTTTGCAGGCCAGTAACAGTTTGCAGCAAAATCTGGGAAATTCCACACTCACTACAAAGAAGAGCAGCAGACCTGAATAGGAATCTACTACATCCACTGGATACAAAAAAAAAAAAAAAAAACCACTTATTCTTTTACTCAGTGTGGCAGGTAGGTGGTGCAGTAGATAGAATCTTGGACCTGGAGTTGGATAGATCTGAATTTAAATTAATTCTCTTACTGACAGAATGCCCCTAGAAAAGTCACTTCACCTATGTCTGCCTCTATTTCCTTATCTCTAAAATGAGCCCAATAATTCCACCTACCCTCAGAGTAAGAATCAAATGAAAGAATATAAAGCACTCTGCAAACCTCAAATCACTATATAAATACTAGGTAGTATTAGTCATTACTATTATAAATTCCACAATTTAATGCCTCTAATTGACAGTAGGGGGACCAGAGATTTTAATAAGAAACAAACCATTCATGTTGTCATAGAATTGATTAGAAAGAGAAGGAAAACACGTAAAGATTAAACCAACAACAGAAAGTCATATAGGAAGCTAGTGTCTCTCATCTCATCATTCCATATTAGTTTCTTCCTTCTCTGGTGTACTTACAGCTAGTGTTAAAGTCCACAGCTTAAGCATTCTTCAGGTATTTCACATGTAAGGATTGTTTTTTCATATGTTAGTAATTATCATCTCATTATTGCATGTGTTAGATATTGTTTCCCAAATTAGGTGGCAGCTCTTAAAGCTTCAGATTTATTTCCATCACCCTTAGCTGGCACAACCACAGGGTTAAACTTGTAATGGGGTTCAGGACCAGCTAATCAGAAATGCAATGCATAAAGGCTCACATTAACTTATCAAGGATTCAAATCTCTACACCTCCATTAAAGTCCCTAAGAAATCGTAAATTATATTTTATGATAGAGTGTACAATTTCAGGCTCCCATACTGACTTGGTGTATAGAAGAGTAGAGCCTTATACTTTCCCTAAACTAGAGAATGAAACTAATGTTAAGAGCCAATCAACTTACTCCCTTTATCTTCTGTCCCCTCTAGTCCATTGTGACATTTCTCACCCTCTGCCCAAATGCTGATGTCCTCAATACATGATTTTTCTTCACAAGACATTTAGAAACCATGGTGTCTTTTCTTCCCAGGGCAAAATATGCTTGTTGTTTCACAACTTGAATCAAGAGGTCACTTGATGCTCATGAACTCTGGAATGTGTATGTGTAGGTGTATGTTTAAGACTAAACTGACCATGTAATCTCCATGGATTCTGTGTTAGCCCTTACATTACAGCAGAATTTCAGTGTCCAAAAGGACATATGTGAAATTGACTATAATACATTGTTATGGAGTCTTTGGGGAAGATATTTAGTCATAAAGAATTGAACTGGGGCAAATAAAACCAGTAATTCAACAAACATTTCTTAAATGCTTACTGTCCATTGGGTACTTTTCTAAGCAATGGGGATACGAAGAAAGACAAAAACAGTCTTGTTTTTAGGAAGTCTAGATTTTAAAAAGTTCACATTCCAATGGGAGAAATTATATATATATATACATATATATATATACATATATATATGCCTGTGTGTGCGTATATATGTGAATATATATAATACCGTGGGCTTATGTGGTAAATACCATGTATGAGAGTTATCTGAATGTATAGATGACTCATGGTTGGGGGTGGATAGATAAGATTTATTGTCTGACCAAGCTCTGAGGAGAAAAATAGAGCCAAGGGTTGTTTCTGCACCACACCTTCCAATATTGGTAGTGTAAAATATTTTGTATTCAGATCAATTTTAAGAGAGAATGTACCCCTTAGTTTCTATTTGCCAGCCTAGTTTCTCCACACTAAGCCTTGGTTTCATAAAAAGACCTTCACAAATAGTAAATAGTGTTTAAATATATTTATGTAAGCAAAAGAACAAGCAGAAATAGGAAATATTATACAGGTTGCAATATACAATAGTATCCATAAGCTAGGAGGAAGGCAAATCTCAACTCAAAGAACGAAAGAAAGAACACTCTCACTTGGAATAGATCCATTCTCATCAGTCTCTCAGATTTCATATAAGTCTCAGAGAATAATGGGTGGATCTGAGTTCCTTTGTTTACATGCTATTCCAAAGACTTTCATTTTCTTTACCACTTCCCTAAGTGTCCTCTGTCCATATGTCTCTATAAATAATATCTTTAAAATCAATTCATTAAGTCTTTATGCAGGTTTGTAGTGTTAATCTCAGAATTTTTATAATAATCAGGAGTCATGTCCTTTGCGTACACAGCATCATTGAAAACCCACCATGCTTGGGTAGAAGCTGGGTTACATACATAAATGTTTACATACAAGATACATATGGAGTAGATGGAAGGTGACCATAAGAGAAAAGTACTGGCAATTTGATTAACCAGGAGGGCCATCCTACAAAAGGTGACATTTGGGCTGTCTTGAAAATTCTTAAGGGATCTAAGAGGTGGAGTAATGAGGGAAATCATTCCAAGAATAAAGAATATACAGTTCAAAGACACAGAGATGGAAAATAGAGCATCATATCTGTGAAAAATAGCAAGTAGGTCAGTGTATCTGGACTACACTGTTTGTGTAGATGAGTAATGTGCAGGAAGACTGATAAAATGGGAAGAGATAATGACATGAAGATAACTGAAGAGCAAAGGACTTCATATTTGATGCTAAAAATAATTGAGAGCCACTGAAATTAGTTAAGTAGGGAAAGGAGGTGAATCTCGTTACCTTGACTTACTCTTTAGGACAATGAGTTTTGCACCTGTGTGGAGGATGGTTTGGAGTGGGAATTCTTTTCTTTCATAATAGTCCAAATGGTGAGGACCTGAAGTAGGATGCTGGCTGTGTGAGTGGACAGAAAGGAACATATAAGAGAGATGTTCTTAAGACAAAAAAGAGATGTTGTTTGATAACAGATTAGGTTGTGGGATGAGTGAGAATGATGAATTGAGGATAACACCAAAGTCCAGAGCCTAGGTGACTGGGAGGATGGTAATGCCAATGGTAATAATAGGCAAGTTTAAAAGAGAAATGAGTTTGAAGTAAAGATAATAATACTACTAATAATAATGTTTTCAGTTTTGGACATGTTGAGTTTGAGATTCCTTTTTTGAACATCCAGTTGAGAATGTTCATTAGGCTGTTAGTTATAGAGGACTAGAAATGATAGAATAAATTCTTCTCTAAAGAGATAAATACAAAATAAAAACAATTTTCTTCTATTTTGCATCTTTGGATTTATATCAGAGCAATGTTTACATAGGACACTTCATACCTTGTATGTAGTGGGCACATAATGCCTTGCAACCATGGCATAGTGGATAGGGTATTGTAATTGGAGTATAAAAAAGGTGCCTGTGATCAAATCCTGCCTCTGATACTTAAGAGTAGTATGGCCATGGTCAAATCATATAATAACTCTGAACCTCAGTTTCTTCATCTATAACATTAGGAGGTTGGACTCAGTGACCTCTGAGGTCCCTCACAGCATTAAATCTATGATCATGTGACCTATTATTCCACATATATAGAATGATTTAAAATTTATAATTTTTTCAGGGCACTCCCAATGACCTATGTTATGCAAATGTTGGTGTCCCCATTTTGTGGATAACAGAACAGCAACTCAGGGAGGTTAAATGGCCCTGAGTCACACAACTAGTTAACTAGTGAAGCCAATATTTGAATCCAGGTCCACCATTATGATTAGTGAATATTTGCTGAAGATTTTTAGTTGAAAAAAGGAGGAGGGGTCCTTAAATAGTAATAGTCTTAAAATGGGTTTATATATATATAAACATATAATATAAATTTTCAGACAGTTTCAACAGACTTTCTTGACTTCATTTGTGAACAACTCTCAACCCCCATGTTTCCTCCCTACCCTTTACTTCACTCTCCACAGATGGTATTTTACACTTGGAGCAGTTACCACTATTTAACTTCTGTCTTTATGTTTTCTTGGCTTCTTCATTCCCACAGTACTTGGTATCCATGCTATATGCCACATAATTTTGAGAAACTCGTTGGCAGATTTTTTTAAAAATTAATCCACTAAATTAACCTAATATTTCAACATCATGTAGATACGACCCAAGTACAGCCTCGTCTTTTGCTGAACAATAGACTTGATGATTTCTCATGATTCCTCTCCACTCTAGGATTCTGGAAAATGACAAAAAAATTGAGTTTTGTTGGATTGGGAATGAAGGGGAAGGAAAGGACTCTGAAACATTTCAGTGTTTCTAAAGTGTTGTCTCCATGGTTGCTCCTAAGGCATCAGAATAAAAATTACTTCAAAATGAACAACCTTAAAACAGTATTCCTGTATCTAAAAGTGTAAAAAATTCAACACTGCCTTCTTTTGTGAAGGGTCTAGTGAGAAGACTTCTTTTTGACAGTGACATAATATGATATTATGAAGACAGAGTAAAGAACTTCAGGCTTTGCTTTACTCATGAACTGTAATATGTTACAAAACAAGTATGGAAGGCAACATGGTGTTTATGAGAGAGGATTACATGGAGAACACCCAAGGTCAGGTCCCAGCTCTACCCACGTAGATTTGGACCTTGCTGTTCAGTCATTTTTCAGTCATGTCTGACTCTTCATGACCCTATTTTGGGTTTTCCAGGCAAAGAGACTAGAGTGGTTTGCCATTTCCTTCTCCAACACACTTTATAGATGAGGAAACTGAGGCAAACAGGGTTAAATGACTTGCCCAGGGTCAAAAACCTAGTAAGTATCTGAGGCCAGATCTGAATTCAGGAAGATACATCCAAGTCCAGCACTCTATGCACTGCACCACATAGCTGCCCACATTTGTGTGACCCTGGAAATAAACAATTTCACCTTTCTTGTCTACAAATGAGTAGGTTGGATTAGAGGATATTTTATTTCCCCTCTGTTCTAAATATATGGCCCTGTGCATGGGAATATATAGGGGGGAATGAATGCTCAAGAGATCCTACACAACTATAATTTCCTTTAAAATGTTTATTCTATTCAGAGAGTATACTCTTATCCTCTCCAAGCTATAGTCCTTTCATGAGTCTGCGGAAGAGTTTGGCACAAGAAAGAGCAACTGTTTTGAATAGGACAGAATATGAGACAAGCTATAACAGTGATAACAACGGAGATCATTAATGAAAAAAATCAATTTTTTTTTTGCTTTCTGAGGGCATGTGACTTGCCCAAGGTCACATGGCTAGTTAAGTGTTAAGTGTCTGAGGCTGGATTTGAACTCAGGTCCTCCTGACTCCAGGGATGGTGCTCTATTCACTGCGCCACCTAGCCACCCCGATTAATGAACAATTAGGAAGGGACCAGAATCCTTTCTTCATCATCCTAGGGAGAAGATGTGAATCCAGATTGTATTCTGTTCATCAACTGTGAGAACAAATTCAAAATTATAAAATTTTCTAGCAAAAGTTGGTTGGATCTATTAGATTTCCTATCCCCAAAGGGCAAACATAAATTCCATTTGTGTTTGCATGTTTTGAAGGAAAAGAAGTATGTGTGCTCTTTATATAAAAAACAATATTCTTTTCTATCATGTGTCACATCTGCAGAGTGAGGGCACTAAACGAGAGCTAGAAATTTTGCAGTGCAATAACAGAGATACTACACTAAAGGCATAATTTAAATAGCAGGAATAGTTCCATATGGAAGGCACAATCTGTGTTTGTTGAAGTAAAGGGAGGGGAATGGGACATGTTGTAGAGAAGAATGCACTGAAGCCATCATGAAAGACTCCTAGAAGGCTTATTTGAACATCATCCTCAATCTTTATTCTGCATGTAAATATTATCCATAACATCCCATTTTCAAAGCTACTCTCTGGTTCAAGGAGCTATTTTTTTTACCCCACATTCAGATTTTGTCTTATAGTCATAATTAGATTAGTTATTATCCACATAATTTAGTAAATTTATAATATATATTCAATACTATTCAAAAATTTGCATCATCAGTTGGTTTCTAGTCTGACTTTTAAAATTCCTGCCTGAGGGATGTTAAACTTCAGGCCACAGTTTATGCAAGTCAATAGAATTTCCCCTAGGATAGCATATTGTTTATCAAAATTATGATCTCCATATTAACTTAATAGGTACATGAGGCCACTGCTGATTTGTAGGTCCTGTTTATATATTTGTGCACTTTGAAACAGATTTGCAAATTCAAAAGTGATTAGAGAGATTTGTTCAGAATACTTTTGAACATATTTGCAAAGAATTGGCAATGATTTTATAGTTGGAATGAGATAGTAGTCCTGTGGGGAGAGAAGTTGGAAAATATGCAATTCTTCATTAATTTAAAATTTTGACTCAGTGTAACAATTTTTAAGTACTTCTTGTATGCAAAGCATTAGACTCAGGCACTGGAGGAAGGGGAGGGCAGTTTTGGGAAAATATGGTTCCTGTTGTTAGAGGGTTTTCAGTCTAAACAGACTAAGAGAATAATACACTAATAGTGATAGAGAAAATAAGTGGCATAGTGGATTCATGTTGGACTGGCAGTCAGGAAGACAAATTTAAATGCTGCTTAACATCTGTGTGACTCAAGCCAATTGACTTCTCTCTCAACCTCAGTTTCCTTTGACATCTGTAAAATGGGGATAATAATAGACTGATCTAGCATATGTAAAAAATTTTTGACAACCTTAAAAAGACCTACAAATACTATCTATTGGTCTTTTTTATTAGCCACAATACAAAGTATTACTTAAGACCCACATTAGAGAGTTGTTAAAGCAAAATTCTGTTTGATGTCTGAAGGAAAAAATCTTTACCAAGGAGGGAGATCAGGGAAGGTTACCTGGAGGTGATGATGTTTCTGATAGACTTTAAAGGACAGGTAGGAGTACAAAGGGCAAAGATGGAGAGGGCAAAAGAAGCATTCTAAAGTAAGTCACAGAAGCTTAAGAGTGACATGTTTGGAGTATGGCAAATAGCCCGATTTGTCTAGAGCATAGAATATCTAGCTGCAAGGGAGCAATATGACATGAAACTAGAAAAGTTGGGTTGCATCACATCATGGAAGGAGAATAAACATCGGGCAGGGTTAATTGAACTTTGTGTAGGAGACTTTCAGGAACCACTGCTATTTTGGGAACAGAAGAGTGGCATAAAAAAATCTAGGAATAAGAAAGATTATTCTGACAGCCCAACGAATGATGGATTAGATAAGGCTATGGAGGTGGGAATGAACTGTAAGGAAACCGTTGAGAGAATCCTGCCGGGGTGCTTGCAGAAGGAATCAGAAAGGAGACAATGTGAATGGCATTGTAGAGATAAAATCAGCAGGACCCCATAACAGATTATGAGAGGTTATAGCTTATTTTTCAATCGAGCAATTTATAGTAAAAATGAAATTTCCTCTAATGTTGTTGTAATACATGTCTACATAAAGCTTTTTAATTCGTAAAGTGCATTCTTCCAAATGACACTATAAGGAAGGTGGTGATTTTACAGATGGGAAAATGGACTTGCCTGGTCATCTAGGGAGTAAGTGAGAGAGCCAGGACCTATATAACCCAAATCTCAACTCTGCCACTATGTCATGTAGGCACTACTATGCTTTTGATGTATTAATAAAATAATTTTCAAAGTGGCAATTAAACTTATGGTGACATAAAAATGCTTATATACTTAAAATTTTTAATGAGTAATAAAAGCAAAATAAATAAATAAAAGATGTTTTAGGACACAGAATTTTATAAGAGGACTGAAGTCTATTCTTGGACTTAACCGCTGTTTGCATTGGATATTGTGCTGATCTCATCTAGCACTAAAAAATCAGCCAAACTCTACTGGGAACAGTGGTGAGGAAGAGTAACTTAAGAATGATTATTTTCTTCACTATGACATGAAGTTAAAGAGATAAGCTATAGCACTGGCATATAAGTCTATACATCTTGGACAGACAAAATGATGGACAGTAAGGTGGATTTTTCAGAATCAATAATAGGCAGAAAGCAGTTTGAATTGCATTTAGAAGGCTGCATGATAATTTTAATGACCCCATATGTCTCTCTGAAACAAAGATCCATCTTTCTAAAATAATAATAGTAGCTAATATTTATATAGCACTTTAAGATTTTCAAAGCATTGTAAAGGTGTTATTTCATTTGATACAACTACCCTGTGAGGACTGTTTGTTGTTGTTAGTCATGAGGCTTTGTCTAACTCTCCATGATCCCATAAACCATAGCACACCAGACCCTTCTGTCTTCCTCTATCTCCCAAAGTCTGCCCAGCCTCATGTTTGTTGTTTCACTGGCACCATCTATCCATATCATCTTCTGCCATTCCCTTTTCCTTTTGCCTTCAATCTTTCCCAACATCAGGGTCTTTTCTAATGAGTCCCATCTTCTCATTATGTAGCCAAAGTATTTAAACTTCAGCTTCAGTATCTGACTTTCCAGTGAATGGTCTACATTAATTTCTTTAAGTATTTGACTCATTTGATCTCCTTGCTGACCAAGGGACTTTCAAAAGTCTTGTCCAGCACCAAAATTCAAAAGTACCAATTTTGAAGTGCTCACCCTTCCTTACACTAGTAAGTATTTGAAGTAAAATTTGAATTCAGGTCATCTTGACTCTAAGCCCAGTGTTCTTACCCTCTGTTCCACTGATGCCATGTAGCATACCTCAGTCAATGAAAAATTTAAGCTGTGGTTCACTCAAAGAATGATGGAGAATGTCAGTAGGCTACCACATGTTACCAAAGAAGAATTTCACAGAAGTGGTATGAAGCATATTATCAGAGAGAGGCACACCTGGAAAATGGTGTCATTGTTCAAGAAGGGGATCAATCACTAATCAAGGGATTACCGATGGCCCCCTGACTTTCTTTCTTGGAATCCATATTTGATGTCAAGAAGTCTGGAAGAAGGCTCCTAGAATTTTGGATGGATACATCAAGGAGGATTTACAAGAAGAAATGGGACAGATTTGCATAGCCTACTGTGTACCTATAGGCATGTAGGTATGATCGGATTCCAACTACATCTTCAGAGAAAATACCTTCATCAATAAGATCACAGATTCATTGAAGAAACCAAAATGTCACCTTTGTACACTGTCATTGTCCTTAGAGACTATGTCTACATTATGCTAAACAACTAGTTTACTAATTCTTTTGTTGACTTAAAATGCAATAAGCTTTTAATTAAATTTCAATTTAATTAAACTCAAAAACAGTGGCTTGGAGTAGAAATGTTTCAGATGTGGCTTCAAACAGCATCTATTCTAGCAAAAAGCTGTTCAAAAAAGAAGCAGTAGTTTCAAATTCAAATAAAAACACACATGATGAATATGTCACATTTTATACCCTCACCCCTGTTCCCTGACTTCAAGTTGTGCTTTCTCAAGATATTATTAATATGTTTATAATAAATGAATGAAAACGCATTTGTTACACACTTATTATGAACCAAGCACTGTTCTGAGTGATGAGATACCGATACTGTACAAGGGAGACCATCCCAGACTCTGAAGAGTTTATATTCTAGTAGGGAAAAACAACATATATAGGATAATGGAAATGGAGTAGAAAAGATAGTAACATTTTGGTATTCTAAATTTATGATGTCATATGGGAAGTAGAAAAAGCAGGACGGTGTTTTAGATGGAAACCTGAGAAGAAATGATAACTGAAGCCATAAAGCAAATTATTGACTTGTCTTTTCCCAAAATGCTGGTGTTAATGTGATTATTGTAATTAATAATAATAAACAATAGTTGACATATGCAAGGCTTACTTTGTGCCAGGTACTGTGCTAAAAGCACATTACAATTATTATCTTATTTAATCCCCACAACAGCCCTGAGAAGTAGGTGCTCTCGTTATCTCCATTTTGCAGATGAGGAAACTGAGGCAAACAGAAGTTAAGTGACTTTCTTAGGGTCACACAAGTAGTAAGTGTCTGAGACCCATTTTGGACTCAGGTTTTCCTAAATCAAGGCCTAGATCTCTATCTCCTATACCACTTAGGTAAAGAAGAGGAAAGATCTTTGTAAGGCTGGGGAGAGATTAATGGATCTGAGTTGAGCTAAGATTTAGTAAATGCTTACCAAAGTTCAGGATTATGAAGGTGAGACTTTACGTTCTGTTCAGATGGAGAGAGTGGAGATATGGTGATAAGGCCGAAAAATGGTCTGAACATGCTATTGTCCTTGAGACACAGAAATAATTGTTTCTGGAAAGTATAACCACTGCTTGTGAGAATATCACTTCTCTGCAGTGAAAGGAGTGAACCATTAATATGCCAAAGCAGGTCAGGAACATTTTACTTTAACCATTCAATTAACATGACCTATCAAAAAAGTGTTCTTAACCTTTAAGAGTTTTGAAGGTTAAGTTGTCATACAGTAATTTTTCTCATAATTTTCTTAAGGCTCTAGTTTACAGGGATGAAGATTTTTCCTACTTCCCACATGACATCTTAAATTTAGGATGTCAGGTTTTCACTCTCTTTTCCATTTCACTGATGTCAACTGTATGCATGTATGTTACTTAAGAACTATTCTATTCTGGTTGAAAGTTCAGAAGACATGGCAGGTCTCATCTAAGGAAGGCAATATTGTGTGGTGGGTAGAGCATTGGACCAGGAGGTAGGAAGACCAGGATTTGATTGCTGCTTTGGATGCATACTAACTGTGGAACTCTGGCCAACTAGCTGCATCTCTCTGGGTCTGTTTCCTCATCTGTAAAATGAGGAGGTTGGACAGGATGGCCTTGAGGTCCCTTCTAGATCTGAATCTATGACCTACATAAGAAGTCTGGCAGAATATAGACTCCAAAACTGCAGGAAATCTGCCTAAGTATCAAAGTATTTTCTTAAGCAACTTTCTTAAGCAAAAATTCAAAGCAACTTTTGTCCAAGCTGACGTCAAAGGGTAGGAAATAAGGCAAACAGACTGAGGTAAAGAGACAGTTTTCATGATATATATACCATTATAGGGTTTTGTGTAGACCTAGAGAAGTCAGCTTATTCAAACTGTACTTACACATAAATGTGGGACCTTTTTACTTCTTCTGGTTTAAGTGGAGAAGAAGAGGGGAAGTGGCCTTGTGGGCACAGCCACAACTAGATCCTTTGATGCCCTTGGTAAGTATCACAGTGTAGCAGCAAGCACCCCAAGCCTCCCCAGGGTCACTGCCACCACAGGTTCTTGGATCTGCTTTGATAAAGGAAAGCAACTCAAAATGGGTTAACAAGTAATCAGTCAAACATGTATCGTTTACCTAGTTCAGGGGAAAAAGGTCAGCACCCCGAACTTCAGAATACACAGACAGAATTATCAAGTCAGAGAAACAGATCAAGTAGACAGATTTCAAACTGTCCAACCATTACATCCATGCCCAGTCAACATCTGGGTTTCAACATCTGGGTTTTTCAAAGCCGGGGGACTCTCAACAATGGCTCAGAGAATGTAACAACCTTTTGGACCCTCTGGCCAATCAAAAAGTATCTACTGAAAAACAAGCCTCCCACCCCAGGCTCCAGGTGCACTTTAGCCTAGGGGCAGGGAAGATCTTTAAATTTACATTCTCATCACACACAGATACACCCAGAATAAGCAGTATGAAAAGTACACTTGAAAACAAATTCAGCTGTATTGAGAGAGATCCCAAGACACTGACCCTCATGAACAGAGATCCTCTGATTCTCTATAAAGTGACTGGTTCAGGAGAGAGGTAGAGTGAAGCAGGCAGGGCTAGGATGGAAAGGAGTTCTCCTGGGGTATGGTCACTCAAGAGGAAGAAAAATGATAGCTGCCTATTTTAATTTACTCTCTTGCTCATTTGCTTAGTTCAGTGATTTCAAGTTCCTCAGTTGCTGACTGTGGCCAAGTGCTGATTGCCCTCTGAATAGAAGTACCCGGGGCAGAGTCTTTGTCCTCCTTAGGGATCAGTATGTGGAACAGAAAGCCATGTATCCTTGAGGAGCAAACTGGCAAATGAAGCAGTGGATCTGCAAAATAAGAGGAACTCAGAGACAAAGCTTTAATTCCTCTCTGATAAGTTGTAAGCAGAGAGTTAATAAATGGTCCAGTGAAGCTGTGAGCAAAGGCTTTTTTTTCCCCTTTCAAATGTCAAATGTGCCTGAAGAACTGTAGCTGAGCATAAACTCCAGAAGGCTTCTCACTTTTAGAAGCAATTCAGCATAAACTTTCTACTCACCTCTGGGGGCCAAGTTGACTTGGATTAAGATGTGATTGGTAGCAGTTTAACTTTAATGAAGAAGGTCCTGAATTGGACCTAGTAGGTACATAAAATAATACCCAGTCCCTCTTAATTCTAGGACCCTCATTCTGTTAATTATTTCCTACTTATCCTGTATATAGCTTGTTTTGCATATGTATGTGTTTGCAGGTTGTCTCTGCCATTAAACTGTAAGGTCCTTCAGGGCTAGGACTGTGTTTTGATGTTTTTGTATCTTTACCACTTAGCACAAAGTCTGATGCTAAGTAGGTGCTTAATAAATATTGACTGATGATTGTATAGTGTGTGTGTATATATATATATATAAAATAGGTATATTTTATTCTATATAATACTTTATTTCTGTTCCTGGTAAATGGTGATTGGTTTATTTTAACACTTTTATTTTAATTAAGTTTTGGGGGGTTTTTGTCTCATTTTTATAGAAAAAAAAAAATATTAACTAGATTATGTGTTCATCTGGGTTTTGTCAACTAGCCAACCAGTTGACATACAACCACAATGAAGCACTGTCATTACCTCAGAGGCCCCTAGTTGAATTGATCCAATAGTGCCTAGTAGAAAGATAGCTTCTGAAGTCCTAAGCTAACCAATCAAAGGATGAGAATACTTAAAGCCAGAAGGGAGCTTAAAGAGTACCTTTATTCTGGGCAAGTCACTTAACTACTCTGGGCCTCAATTGTCTCGTCTGTAAAATGAAGTTTTGAACTTTATGGTCTCTCATGCCCCTTCTAGCTTAAGATCTCTATACCTGAAAACCTCTCAGAAGGCTAAAATCCAGAAATCTCAATCCGTCAAGCAAGTATTTATTAAGGAGCTGTGCTAAGTGTCAGGGCCTCACTCAAAGAAAGGTCCAAAATGTGATCCCAGGCCTCAAGGAACTCATTTTCTAGTGGAACAGAGAACATGCAAATAACTATCCAAATAGAAAATATATGTGAGCAAGTGGAAGGAAATCTCATCAGAAAGGAATTAGTTTGAGAACCTGAGTGACTGAGATGATGGTGGTACTTTTGATAGTAATAGTAAAGTTTACGAGGAATGGAGTATTTGGGGAGAAATACAAGAAGTTCATCTTTGGACATGCTGAGTTTAAGATGCCCTTAGGACGTCCAGTTCAAGATGTCCAATAGGAAATTGAAGATGGGAGAGTGGCGATCAGCAGAAAGGTTAGGACTAGATAAGTAGATTTGAGAACTGTCAGTATAAAAATGATCGTTGAATACATAGGCACTAATGAGATCACCAGCTGCAGTAGTATGGAAGGAAAAGAAAAGAAGTTCCAGAATAGAGACCTGTGAGATATCCATGCTTAGCGAGCATGGCCCATGATGAAGATCCAGCAAAGAGTAAAAAGAGCAGGCAGATAGGTGAAAGGAATACCTTGGGAGAGTAGTATCAAGAAAACCTAGACAGGAAATTCAATCAAGAAGAGAATTGAAGTCGAAAGAGGTATGGGAGAAAATATGGGAGAGAACAGATTGGAGGAGGGGATATCCTGTGGGACTGCTATTTTGGGGCGGTGGGTAGGGGAAAAACAGGGAGAAAATTTGCAACTCAAATCTGGTGGAAATGAATGATGTAAATCAGAAGTTAATAAAGCATTTGAAAATGGAAAAAAAAAGAAGAGAGTTGAGTAATAGCACGAGGTCAAAAAGGATAAAGATTGAGAAAAGGTCACTGGATTTGTCAATTAGGAGATCACTGAAAACTTTGGAGGAAGTTATTTCAGGTGATTGATGAGGTCAGTAGCCAGATCCCATAGATTTTGAAACAAGTGACAGGAAAGGAAGTGGACTGACCATTTTTTCACAATTAATATGTATTAGAACCAACATATAAGCCCAAATCCTCAAAAACATATCAAATGTTTTTTCCCCTATGTGCTGAGAGCCAAAGTTATAATACGTAGGTAGCACATGCAATGTTATTCATCAAAAATGTCATACAAATTTTAAAGAGAAAGTATTAAAGTACAATAGAATTCAATAGACATGTATTAAATGACTTCTGTATACAGAAAACTCTGCTAGGACCTGAAGGTAGCTGGGGGAAAGATAGATAGATGGATGGATAGATAAATAGACAGACAGACACATATATGTATATATACACACATATATGTATATGTGTAAATACAAGAAAGCTTTAGAGAGATGGATAGAGAACCTGTTTGTGCATCGTACTGCGAAATTATATGTACTCTAAATCCTCTCAATTTTGTGCTGCATTTCTATATCTTCTGCTTTTTTTTTCAGCTAGGTGACTTGGATTCTTATATTTTTATACATTAAAAAAGGTTCATTCTGTGACTATTGTCTAGTATAAGATTCCCTTACTTACCTAATAATGGAAATCGACTGATTTTCCAATTTCTTTCACTTCCCAAATAGTCAAACACTGAAAAATAAGATTGTTGTCCTGCTAGTCTCTGCCTTCCTTCCTTCCTTACTTTCTTTGCCTCTACCTTCCCCAACTTCCTTATTCTTGATTCTTCTTACTTTGTATCAAACTTATACTTCTTTTCAAGCTGTGGTCAAGGAAATGCAATGTAAGATCTCTAAACCCCAAACAAAGCCCCAAATTTAGGGATAGAAGTCAACCCCAGATGTAGAAAAAGCTTTTTCTAACATTTCCTAGAGATGAATATATCTTATTTAAAAAAACTCAGAGGGGCGGCTAGGTGGCGCAGTGAGTAAGCGTTGGCCCCAGAGTCAGGAGAACCTGAGTTTGGTTCCGACCTTAGATACTTCACACACACACACACACACACACACACACACACACACAACTAGCCATGTAACCTTGGGCATGTTACTTAATGCCAATTGTCCTCCAAAAGGCAAAAAAAAAAAAAAACCTCAGAAAGACTAGAAGTTAATATAAGACAGGGGGGAAAGAATATATATCTATTAAAAATTAGTACAAACTGTGTTATTTGTAGAAAAAAATGTATAAAAACCTCTACCGGGTAGGGTATTTGAATTTAATGATCCCAGATATGATTTACTATTTACAAAATGTAATGATTGACCCCAGAGAGGAATACAAAATTAACTAGAAGTGTAGCTTTTTTTAAAAACAAAACAGATACATGAAAATCTGGATGTTTAAAAAAAATAACAATAGCTAGCATTTACATAGCATTTAAAGATTTGCAAAATACATACCCATGTGTTAACTCATCTGATCTTCAACACAACCCTGAGAGTTAGGTGTTATTATTTCCTTCATTTTCTAGATGAAAACACTAACGCAGAGAGGTTTGAATGTGAACACACTGTTCCTCACAAAAGAATTATGTATTTCCCAAATTCAGTTTCCCAAAAGTATCTATTTCTGTATACAACAGTCTCTCCTTCTGCCTTAAAAATACGTTTTGAATTAAAAAATTAAATTTTGCAGGAACATGTCTATTCGGAAAATTGACACCCCATTTAAGAAATAGAGGATTTCACCATGATCTGATTGATGACTTAGAAGACCAATCCCCAACCTCTCGGGAGCTTCTTTATTTACTATCTTAATGACTTATTCCACTACTCCCTCCTCAAAGTGCTATATCACATGTATTTATTTTTAAAATAAAAGAAAAATCATATCATTTTGTCTTGGGAATTTTTCCTTATCTCTTAGGACAATGGAAAATCTTTCCTAAGGGCACAAAACCAGGGCTCTGATCCAATAGAAAAAGTCGCTGTGGGACAAATAAATGGACGTTGAAAACTAATAATAATGATTGTTTACGAATCATTTTACAAATATTATCACATTTGTCTCTCATAACAGCCTTTTGAGGTAGGTGCTATAATAAAGCTTTAAAGTTGTGTAATTATCCCCATTTTACTGATCAAGGAACCATAGTGAGTTTTGGAGATGGGAACGGAATCCTGGTTTTCTTGCCTCTGAATGTAGGGCTCTTTCATTTAGCATAGTGCTTCACTATTTTAAAAGGAAGGCTGATAGAAGAGTGAGGAGGGGGTCCTAACAGGAGGGAATGCTTGTTATGGGAATGAATATAGAGCAAAAGGAAAACTGTTTTTCTTCAGTCTCATGCTATGTTCACCTGGTTAGGATAGTACTAAAGATAAGATCCTATAAGAAGGCACTGTACATGTATCATTTTAATCAGCAATGTGTGTTGGAGAGTGTTGAAAATGGGAGATGAGACCACGAAGGAAATAGTATCAACTTCAATCTTGCTTTTCTAAACCAGAGAAAGAATTGAAAGATCTTTTTTTAGCTCAAATCCCATTAATTCTGTTCTACTACATGGATAGAGTTGTCTTAATCCTGAAAGGATTTTGCCTTCAAATATTATTTTTGGCTAACTCTAGAGCTATGTAACATTTTTGATAAAGGAGCTCTTAATCAGGAATTGAGCACAGAATATTTCGACCTTCCCAGTGATTTAATTTATCTTCCTTCAACAAATTTCATTAACTATACCTGGATTTTTTCACCTTTCATGAAAAAAAAAAGAGTATGTGATTAAAAAAGCAGTGTCTCAGTGTATGTGTGTGTATGTATGTATCTGTGTGTATATATATATATATATGTATATGTATATATATTATGTATAAGCATTTGGGAAGGGGTGTCATTTTACTGAATTATTTTACATCCCCAATAAAAACTGATACTCAGAAATCAAATTTAAAAGCCCAACAGATGGATTCAAGCTAAAGAAAATTTTTTCAATGTTATGCTTTCCCACCCTCAGCCCCACCCCTCAAAAAAAGAATGTTATATCTCTTCTGTTAGGAATGAGGAAGTCTTTGAATTGAGATAAGGTGAGGAAAGTAGACAGAGTGTTTTGGGACCTTTTTTTCCATGCTAAAGGAAAAACCCTAGCAGGATTCCAGGTAATTTGATTTTCAGCTTGCTGCTGGGATATTTTAACTAGAAGGATCACAGTGACAATAGACCATTTTGTTTGTAATTGCCCTTGTTAAAAACAAGAAAAAGAAGTGAGAACTTTTCTCTGGAGAGTCTTAGACAAGCCACCGTCACTAAATAAAATTGCAAGAGTGCTGATTTTAGCAAGGTATTCTAGCTCATCTGACATCGACAAGTTAAAAATTCAGAAGAGCAACAATTATTTTGGAAATCTGAACAATCTGAAAAGAGGTTAAGTGACCTTTTGTGAACAGATTTGGACTTTTGAGTTTCTCCAGTCTGAAGGAAAGTGGACCCACCCATAAATTGTTCCTACTTTTTTTTTTTACCTTTATGGCTATTTAACTTAAACTTACATTTGACTATTTAACCATTCAATCATCAAATATTCATTATGCATCAACTATTTGCCTGATAACAAATGAGGTGCTGAGGATAACAGCACAAAAGTCTCTTGGTCTGTAAGCATTTAGCAAGTACTATTACACTACAGGAATTCTACTAAATGCTAGCAGTACAAAAAGAGGAAAAAAAACAAGTCCCTTGCCTTCCAGGAACTTGCAATCTAATGGAGGAGAACACAAGCAAAGAGATATGAACAAACAAGCTAGATACAGAATAAATAGGAAATAATTAAAACGGGGAAGGCACCAGAAGAGGGAATGGAAAAAAACTTCTGGTAGAATGTGGGATTTTAGTTCACACTTCAGGGAAGCCAAGTGAAAGAATGGAGGAAGGAGAGAGAGCATTATAGGCCTTGGTGGCAGCCAGAGAAAATTGCCCAGGACCACAAGATGGAATGCTTTATTCGTGAGACCAATGCCACTAGATCAAAGAGTATGCGGTAAGAAGTAATGTATAAGAACACTTGAAAGTTATGAGGGTAGCTGGATAATGAAGAACTCTGAACACCAAGCAGAGATTTTGTATTTGATCCTATAGGTGATAGGGAATCACTGATGTCTATTGAATAATGGGTGACATGTTTAGATCTAGGCTGTAGAAAAATCACTTTGGAAGTGAAACAGTCCCTGTCATCAAGAGCTTACATTATGGAGGGGGTGTGGGGAGATAACATGTACGTAATGTGTATGAATGTTAAATACACATGTATATACACATGCATAGATATATATTAGAAATATGTGTATACATGCATATACATGTATATGTGTGTGTGTGTATATATATATATATATATAAATAACATCTACAAAATAAATTCAAAGTAATTTGGTGAGTAGATGTATTAAAGGAGGGGTTGAGGGGGCTTGGGTTTAAGAAAGGCTTCATATAGAAGGTAGAACTTGTACTGATCCATAAAGGGAGCTAAGAATTCTAAGAGCCATAGGTGAGAATGAAGAACCGTCCATACATAGGGTATAGCCAGTAGAAAGGCATAGAGATGGCAAATGGATAACTTTGATAAGGAAGAATAAAAAGGTCATTTTGAATGGATCAAAGAATGTGTGGAAAGTAGTATGTAATAAAATTGGAAAGATAGATTGGGACCAAATTACTAAGGGTTTTAAAGGTTAAAGAGAAGATTTTATATTGGAACTTAAAAGTAATAGAGAGACACTGTAGTTCATTGATTAAGGGAGGGACATGCTCAAATCTTTGCATAAAAATAATCACTTTGATAGCTGTGTGTAGGATTGTTTAGAGAAGGAAAAAAGAGACTTGGGCCAGGAGACACATAAAGAGGTTATTGAAATAGTTCAGACAAGAGGTGATGAGTGCCTAAATTAGGTTGGTAATTATGCAGATAGAGATAAGGAAAAGATGAGAGAGATATTGTATAGGTAGAAATGATAAGTCATTGCAAGCAATTAGGTGTTTGGATGAGTGAGACTGAGAATTCAAGGATGGCACAAAGATTGTGAACCTGGGTTTGATGCCTAGAAGGATGCTGGTGCCCTAAACAGAAATTGGCAAGTTCATAGGAATGGGTTTAGGGGTTAAAAAATATCGCTTTAGATACGTTCAATTTGAGAATCCATTTTATCCAATAGGTAGCTGGTATAATAGAACCTAGAGTTCAGGAGAGAAAGTTGGACTAGATGTACAGATCTTGGACTCCTCTGCCTAAAGATGATGATTGAACTCAAGGCAGCTGATGAGTACAATGAGAGAGATTGTAGAAAGAGAGGAAAATAAAGAATGTTGGAGTATATCAAAGGTGAGATATGAATGATTAACCAGCAAAGTAGAATGATAAGAGGCACTCAGACAGGTGGGAGAAGAGCCAAAGAAGAAATGCCTTGAAAAGCCATAGGGAAGGGAGTAATCCAGGAAGGAGAGTCAGGACAACAGTATCATGTTATGTGCAGGGGTCAAAAGGGATGAGGTTTGTGAAAAGGCTATCACCTTTGGAAATTAGGAGCAAGACTAAAAAACTTTTTCGTCCCTCCTTAAAACATATGTTTTTGCAATATGTGAGATTTCAGAAACATGCCTCTTATCTTTTAGCCTTTTTCCTTAAAGCAGAACTCCCTACCTACCACCATGATGTTCAGCAATTTTTAACACCCAATTAATATTTATTAAATATTATATTGTGCTATATTGTTACACTATATTTTACTATGTTATATTACATTATTATAATATTGATGAACCCTTGAAAGTCCCTCACTATTTTATTCAGGCCAGTCAGTTCCATCCCCAGTAGTTGTAATCCTATGCAAGCAGATTTCACCCTCAAATAATATGCCAGTTTTATCTTTCAAAATCAGAGCCTGACTCCCCATATATAAGGGCAGTCTACATCACCTTATCTGAGAATGACTGAGAAGGCAACTAAAATATACCTGTTAGCATACTCTTGTTATGTGACAGTGTAATGTTAAAAAATGTAGGTTTTATATGGACAGTTTTTCTTCTGACTGTTTTACCCTAGTCTCCACCTAGTCAATATTATTAACCAATTAACATCAATTAGATTGTAGAACACATATATACTGAGAAGATATAGCAAGAAGTATAAACATACCCCCGTCCCAATCCCAAAACTAGGCATGCCAGAGACAGCACATTTTCAAGAATATGGAAATTTATAATCTCGATTTTATGGTTTTATAGCCCATATTTATTTCTTGATTCAAAATTAGACTCACAGTTTTATCTTTAAAAATATATGGCGGAGGGGGGGGGGCGCTAGGTGGCACAGTCAGTAAAGCGCCGGCCCCAGAGTCAGGAGGAACTGAGTTCGGTTCTGGCCTCAGACATTTAAC
>NW_027186540.1:19492794-19523762 GCF_028583685.1 Petaurus breviceps papuanus
ATATATATATATATATATATATATATAT
Source organism: Petaurus breviceps papuanus (assembly GCF_028583685.1). NCBI lineage: Eukaryota > Metazoa > Chordata > Mammalia > Diprotodontia > Petauridae > Petaurus > Petaurus breviceps. Next base: position 19,492,823 of record NW_027186540.1, read on the forward strand.
AAATAAGGGGGGGGGGGGGCAGAGCCAAGATGGCAGAGTAGCAACAGGACTTCGGGTGGCTCCTACTTCTACCCCCTCCAACACATGTAAAAAATTACTCTAAACGAACTTTAGAGCTACAAAACCCATCCAGTGACAGACAGAAACTAACCTCCCACTGAAGACAGCCCAGAAGGCTGGCAGGAAGTGTCCAATGCAGCACACTGGTAGCCAAGCCCAGCCCCAAGTGAGTCCAAGGTTTTAGTCTCAGGGCGGCCCAAACAGCCCCAGCTAGAGGGACTTCATAAGAGTGTATCACCAGCAGTTGTGGTGGTTTCCAGAATTATCAAACCATAAATGCCAAAGACAAAGTGAGAGGTCAGTGGACTTTTGGAACAGGGAGTCTGGGAGTGTGGTCAGGCCTCTGTCCCTGGGATGAGAAGCAGCTGAGACACTGGCCACATAGCTGCTTCAGAGTTCCTGGCCTGCAGATTGTAGGGGGACTAAGTGACCAGTCTAAGGGGTAATTGCTCTTGCTTTAACCTGCTTGGATCTGGATCCCTGTCCTGGGTGGAGGTCCTGGGGTATGTGACCAGTATGCCAGAGCCAGTGGAGGCTTCTGAGAGGGCACCCAACTAATAGCTCCAGCAGCTGAGAAAACCCCAGCAATTTGAGACAAAGCTCTCTTCTCTGGAAGAAGAGTTCTACTGTGGCAAAAAGTTCAAGAGTCAAGTGGTTGAGTGGCAACATGAGCAAACCGGGGAAGCGGGGCAAGCACAGTGGTTTGACATTGGATTCCTTTATTGGGGACAGAAAGGAAAGGCATGGAGCAAGAGGAAGGCAATGAAGTCAGAACTCCCACACCAAAATCTTCAAAGAAAAATATGAATTGGTTACAGGCCATAGAGGAGCTTAAGAAGGATTCTGAAAACCAAATAAGAGAAGTGGAGGAGAAATTGGGAAAAGAAATGAGAACAGTGCAAGAAAGTTATGAAATGAAAGTCAAGAACCTGACTGAAGAAAATAACACCTTAAAAAAAATAGACTAACTCAAATGACAAAAGAGGCTCAAAAAGCCAATGAGGAGAAGAATGCCTTAAGGAGTCAAATTTATCAGATGGAAAAAGAATCTCAAAAGCTCACTGAAGAGAATAATTCCTTCAGAATTAGATTGGAGCAAATGGAAGCTAGTGACTTTATGAGAAATCAAGAAACTATTAAACAGATCCAAAAAAATGAAAAATAGAAGCTAATGTGAAATATCTCATTGGAAAAACAACTGACCTGGAAAATAAATCCAGGAGAGATAATTTAAAAATTATTGGACTGCCTGTAAGCCATGGTCAAAAAAAAGAACCTAGAGATCATCCTCCAAAAATTCTCAAGGAAAACTGCCCTGATGTTTTAGAACCAGAGGGCAAAATAGAGGTTAAAAGACTCTATGGATCACTTCTTGAAAAAGATCCCAAAAAGAAAACTGCTAGGAATATTATAGCCAGGTTACAGAGTTCCCAGATCAAGGAGAAAATATTACAAGCAGCCAGAAAGAAACATTTTGAATATTGTGGAAACACAATCAGGATAACACAGGATATGGCAGCTTCTACAGTGAGGGATCAAAGGGCTTGGAATATGATATTCTGGAGGTCAAAGGAGCTGGGATTAAAACCAAGGATCACCTATCCAACAAAACTGAGTATCATCTTTCAGGTGAAAAGGTGGTAATTCGGTGGAATAGAGGACTTTCAAGCATTCATGATGAAAAAAAACAGAGTTGAATAGAAAATTTGACATTCAGATATAAGAAGCAAGAGAAGCATGAGAAGGTAAACAGGGAAAAGAAAGCATAAGGAATTTATCAAATTTGAACTAGTTCCATTCCTACATGGAAAAACAATTATTGTAACTTATGAAACTTTTCTCAGTATGAGGATAGGTGAAAGGAATATAAATGTGTATATGTGTGTATATATATATATATATATATGTCTATATAGGAGCATATGTGGGCATATGAATACATATGTGAGTATGTGTATATATGTGTACAGGTATACATAGACAGAAGGCACAGGACCACTTAAATAGGAAGTGATGATATTTAAAGGTAAAATTGAGAGGTGAGAGAGGAATATAATGAGAGGAGTTGGGGAGAGACAGAATGGGGTAAATTATCTCATCTAAAAAATGCAAGGGAAAACTATTACAATAGAGGGGAAGAACAGGAAGGCAAAAGGGAATGGGTCAACCTTACTCTCATTGAATTTGGCTTAGGGAGGGAATGCCATACACACTAAATACTGTATTTACCTTACATAAGAATAGGGGGGAAGGGGATGTAGGGGAGGGCAGGTTGGCAGGGAGGGAAGTTACAAGCACACGCTTTTGAAAAGTGACAGGGTCAAAGTAAAGAATAAAACAAGTGGGGAGCAGGATAGGATGGAGGGAAATATAGTCAGTCCTTCACAATATATCCACTATGGAAAGAGTTTGCATAGCTACACATGTACAACCTATATTGAACTGCTTATCTTCACAGTAAGGGTAGGTGAGGAGGGAGGAAGGGAAAGAATCTGGAATTCAAAGTGTTAAAATCAAATGGTTAATATATATATATATATATATATATATATATATAATTTTTCATGCAACTGGGAAATAAGATATACAAGAACTGGGGCATAAAGATCCATCTTGCCCTACTGGAAAGTCAGAGGGGTATAGGGGAGGAAATAGGAGAGATACAATTGGGGGAAGGGAGTATTCAGCGGGATTGCTATTTTGGGGTGGTGGGTAAGGGAAAGATGGTGAGAAGATTTGTAACTGAAAATCTTGTGGAAATGAATGATGTAAACTAAAAATAAACATTAAATTTAATTTTAAAAATAAAAATAATGCCAGGAGTCATTTTCACATGCATGAGAAAATATATTGTTTTTAAGGGCATTAACTCATTATTTATATGAAAATAAAATTTCATATTTATATGAAAAAGTTTATATTATTAAGTTTAAACATAATTAAATCATAAGCTCTTGGAGGACAAGGAATTTATCTTACATTTCTTTGTAAAATTACCCTGAGGAAGGAGGTGGTGACCAAATGTTGGCTTGATGTGGTATAGAATGTCTGAATCTGTGACTACTGCAAATGCATTGATTTAGTAAGTTCAGCTAAAATGTCACATAATTATAATAAATGACATGTAACATATTAAAGCTTGCCAAACACTTTACATATAAGAATGTTCCAAAAATCTTAGAGCAATTTGAAGCTACTTAAGCTTTAAAACATCCTGCGCTATCTCATTTGAGCCTCACAACTATTTTGTGAGGTGGGTATAACAAGTATTAGTATCCCCATTTTATAGATAAGGAAATTGAGTCTCAGAGAAATTGCTCCTTACCTACAGTCACACAGCTAGTATCAGAGGTTTTTTAAGCCCTGATTTTCTTGACTCTAATGTACCACCATGCCACAAAAGTAGGCTAATTGGTTGGCATTTTATAGACAGCCCTGGCAGAGCTGTTAAAAAATGATTTTCTTTCTTTCGGTGGGAGATTGGCCTAGATCCACATCCAGCATGATCAGTGTCAAAGTTTGTGTCATGGAAAATCAGTGTGCCTCACTTTCCCTTGGTGTTATGCCAAATTCTTCATGTTATCTTATTGTAGAAAATTTATAAATAATTTTAGTATAATTGTATTTACCCAACATACCTGATAAGTGAAATCAATCAACCGTAACGTATTAAGTAGTTACCATGTCCAAGGCACTGTGCTCAGTCAAATAAACTAAACTTCCTCATTACATATACATACTCATCTCAAAATACATTAGAACTTGAATTCATTTTTTAAAAGCAAGAAAACAGCTGCTTCTGTTGAAGAATTTGTATGAGTTCCTTGACTCCTGCAGTGCTTGTAACTCCTCTCAAGAAAGACTGTGCAGCGAGCAAATACAAGTTTGCCAAGACTGGGCTAGATGCCTTAAGATCCCTTCTCATCAAAGTCTTTTTAGGTTTCTCTCAAACCAGCCCCTTCATTGTTTATTATGGATTCTATCACAAGATTCTTTGAATTGATGATCCTATGATTGAATTTTCACTGCTGACTACTGTTTAAAAGAAATGCATGGAGATGGCCTTAATACTTTTGCTCCCGCATTGATTCATATTGTGCCATGACCTAAATTTTCTTTTTCCTCCCTCTGAGCTTCTATTTATTTTACTCCTTTTCTCCATGTCACTCCTTAATATGTCTGGAACATCCATTTCTATTTACATGTATCAAAAGCCAGACAGCCCTAAACTTAGCAAAAACCTGAACATTAGGAAACAGGAAAGAATATGAGATCTCCTGATATAATTGTGATTATAGTAGAGGCACTTGAATGTAGGAAGAAGTTGAAATTCAATCTGTCACTTATACTATGAAAGGACAGGGCACATCTAAAAGGAGATAAAATGCTGAGAGCTGACAATGGGTTTTCTAGTTGAGTAGTAATGTAAAATTGTATTTATTCAAGGTTTAAAGTCAAGTTCAGGTATAGAACTTCAACCCACATTTTGGGGTCCAGGAATGATAGCAAAAGAAATTCACCCTCGACTCACATCAAGTGTTTTTCACTTAGTACCTGAATCAGTGCTGCTGTTTGGGCTCATGGCCTGTCTTTGATCACAAATTAGTTGATTCAATTTGATATTTATTTCAAGAAATTTCTACCTGATTATAATATATAGATGACCAATTCCTAATCCTAGCTTTTTCACTTAAAAAAAATAGAGCTGCAGGGGGAATTATGGACAGAGTACAGGCACAGATTTCTTCTTTGATATGCAATTACATGCTTTTGTTTTCACAGGCCAGATCTCACTTTTAGGTTTTATTTTGTTTTTTTTTTAATAAGCAATTGGGGTTAGGTGACTTGCTCAAGGTTACACAGCCAGTTATTTCTGGGTGTGGTGCTAAGTATCTGAGCCCATATTCGATCCCCAGGTCATCCCGACACTGGGACTGGTGCTCTAACTCGCTGAGCCACCTGGCCACCCCAAGAATCTTAGTCCTTTGTCATTCTTTTTTTTTAAGCAATTGGGATTAAGTAACTTGCTCAAGGTTACACAGCCAGGTGTTTCTGGGTGGGTGCTAAGTGTCTGAGTCCGGATTTGAACCCCAGGTCATCCCAACACTGGGACTGGTGCTCTTACTCACTGTGCCGCCTGGCCGCCCCTCACTTTTAGTTTTGAATGTTGTCCTCTCCTGTTTCCTGAAGGGAATATCATAACCTTCAACTGTCTATAAATTAGAGAAAGAATGGAGGTAAACAGTGCATTCATTTTCCCTCTCCACTAATGTGCCAAAGTTGTATCCTTTAATATATTGGGAAATATAAGTGAAACTAATATCTCACCTATCACCACTTCTTGCCCGTGGTAGCAGTGAGAGCTTTTGCCTGCCTGCTAACTAGGAAGAAAAATAACATGACAGATGAGGTCAGTAGCCTATTCCATCCACCTCTCTCAGAGGTGTAGAACTTAGCCCTATAGTACTCAATTTTCAATAGTCACCTCATGGAGAAGTAATCTAAGAGTGACCTAGGTGCTAATGAGGCCAATGTCATAGAGATTTTTTATGTCATAGAGGTCATAGATATTTGCTTCACTTGGGAAAATATAATGGATATTTCCATAGCACTTTAAGTTTGGCCAAGCACATACATTATCTAATTTGAGTTTTATAATAACCCTGTGAGGCAGAGTTTTTAACAGCAGTAATAGGGATGGAATCCATGATCTCATTGGCATAGGAAACTCCCAGATGAGAGAACTCCCTCTGTCAATGCAGGTCAACAGCTTTTTACAATCTGTAGTCTTAAAGAACTGTCTAAAGCCTGAGAATTTAAGTTACTTGTCCAGGGTCATACAGGTAATATGTGACAGGGACAGGACCTGAGCCTAGAGTTTGTTTTTCTTTACTCCAAGGTCAGTTCTCTATTTACTAAAGATAATTCTCTGTTTATGTAAGGAAACCATTGTGCAGCCCTCTCTGTAAAGCAATGTTAAATTAACGTAATGTGAATTTGCCCCTACCCACTCAGTTCACTTAGCCTATATGACAAAAGTACACACAAAATAATACCATTACACAAGCCATAAAATATAGTAAAATGCAGACATAGTGAAGACTGTACCATAATAAATAAACAGAATTTGAAATGAAAGGTAAAGTTAATGATAATATCTGCCCCATTACATGCAGTTAAGTTAGCATAGTTGTGAATATGTTTCCTTTTCCCACCCACTGCACATGGCCTTTATCACAGGTGGTTGGCTGCACAATTTTGTTTTTATGAAGCTTTTGAGAGGTGTTTGGACAGTGACTGTCTTTTTTCCTCAAATATCTGATGATAGCAAGCAATCTTATACTCAGCTAGTCTTTGAACTTTTAAAAATTTTGAAGTATTTGGATTCATCTATTCAATACAAGAAAAAATATTCAAAAGATGAAATGCTTCAGCCAACTGTTTCATTGTGCACCTTTTTGGTTTGACTTTGGGTTCCAAAGATTACCTTTCTTCTTCTGCAATCTTTGCTGCTAGCAGCTCAATCAGATCCTCATTCTCCGTGAGACTCAATCAACTCCTCCACATCATTCTCTTTCACTTCCACTTCCAATTCTTGGGCTAAATTTACAGTCTTGTTACTTCTTTGATGTTCCATTTTTGTCAAATCCACAAAAATTGGGGACAAACTGTAGGCATACATTTTCCCCCAAAACTGTCTTGGTACATGTTTCTATTACATCTCCCCATGGCTTTCAGCATTCTTTATATAAAGTCGGATTTACATAATGTGAATTTACATAAAGCCAGAACTGTCTGTATTCCTCTCTTCTCAAGTTGTGTCATCATCACTTTATAGATAAGGAAGTTGAAGTGTAAGTAACAATAAGCCAGTAATAGAAATAGAATTTGAACCCAAATCTTTCTGATTTCAAGTCCCATGCTCTTTCCATCATACAATGCTGCATCTCAAGCTTAGCGTCACTATCCTCTTCTGGACTTCTTTGTTATGCCCCCAAGAACCCCTTAATCTTGCAAGATCATTTCAGCCCTGGAACTTATCTCTTGCCAGCATCCTCTGTCCTGGGAGCCCTTCCCTGGCTCTGATTGGAGGCTGGCCAGCAAAGAGCTCTTCCTAGAACCTCCACTTAAGGAAGGTAACCAAGCTAGTCATCTATTCATTTCCCACTTGGCTACTCTCCTCTGGACTTTTCCATCATTCCCGTCCTCATTTTTTGAGGAGTCTTCCCCCATGAAACTGTAAGTTCCAGGAGGGCAAGAACTGTCTCTTGCCTTTCTTGGTACCTCTAGCTTTTAACACAGTACCTGTCACATAGTAGGCACTTAATCAAGATTTATTGACTGATTGGAATAACTTTTCTAAGACCCCAGACTACAGGCTTCTTCTTCCCAATAGTTGTATTTTTGAGAGAGGGGAGGTCAGTGTTTCAAAGACTCATCACAAATCCATCACCATTACTGGAATTTCAAAGTGAATGTCACACTGGTGTGTTTAATGCCTTCTTCACATAGGAGATAAGACTTATGTTTGCTTGAAAGTGGGGGCTGGTATTCTGCACTAGGTATTCCTGCCATGCCTTTCATAGCTAAAACTGTAAAAGAAATGGGACACAGTTAAGAATCTGATTATTTTGTCACTGTCACAAACTGGCATATTAATTGGGCAGTAAATTTGCAAAATGCCCTTGTGAATGCAAACAAAATGTGTCATTTGTATATTAAGTAAAGAACAGATGTCTGTTTCTCATGCAAAGTTCCTTTCTGATGCTGTCAGAAGCGACACTTTTTGAGAGAGTGAATTTTGGCAGATGGTATTACAATTCAAATAAAAGGAAATAGACTTCCAAATGCATACATATTTCCTTGTCATGTGAATGCCAGGGGAATTTTTAAAGTTTCTAATGTCTCTCTTTGAGTGTCCTCATAAATATAACCTGTGTTATTGCATAAACACTGAAGGGTAAGTTGTGACTAGGATGTAAGCTAGTGTACTGTATGTTGTTATATCTGCACAGCTGAAGCCGATGTTTACTAGACCTATTGTGCAACAAAGACAAATTTAGTACAAAAGGATGGGAAATTTTCTACTTAGGCTTCTCCTACCTAAGGGCAGTGAGGTAGAGGGATTCAGAATTTTGAGAATCTCCATCATAGGCTTGCATATGCTGTCAAATTAATTTCCCAAAAGCATGATTCTGACTACAAAACTCCCATTTTCAAGAAGCTCCAGTGAGCCCCATTTGCCTCTAGGATAATATACAAACTTCTTGGTTTGCAATTCAAAGCCCTTCATAATCAAGCTTCAGTCTACCTTTCCAATCTTATAGCATATTCCTATTTTTCAGGCATTCTTCATTCTGCTTAAATTGGTAAATTTACCATTTCTTAGTCAATTCAACTCATGTCTTATCTCCATGCCCTTTGAAAAGACTGCCCCCTGGAACCTATTACCTTTCCACCTCTTCATCATAGAATTCCTAGCAAGACTCAGCTCAAGTGTAAATTCTTAGAAAAAGCTTATCCTTATCCCCACATAATTTCTTATTGTTCTCCCAACTGCTTTTTCTTTACACATATAGATGGTGTGTGTGTATATGTGTATACACATAGAACCAAGCCTAGAGTCAGGAATACTCATTTTCATGAGTTCAAAACTGGCTTGAGACACTTACTAGCTGTGTAACCCTGGGCAAGTCACTTAATCCTGTTTGCCTCACTTCCTTATCTACAAAATGAGCTGGAGAAGGAAATGAAAAAGCACTCCAATATCTTTTCCAAGAAAACCCCAAATAGGGTCACAAAGAATCAGACACAACTGAAACAATTCGACAGCAACAACAAAACATATATGCATATATTTGGTAAATACTTGTGTTCATTTTATTTTTCAACAGAACATGAACTAATTGAGAGCAAAGATTTTGTTTTTGTTTTGTTGTTTTGTCTTTTTATCCTTAGCACTTACCATAATGCCTGGAAGATTATAAGAGTAAATAAATATTTGTTGAATGAACAAATGGGCACAATTTGAAAGATATTCAATTCAAGGGCAAATATAAATATACACACACATATATACATATATATACACACATACACACACAGTAAGTGCTTAATAAGTGCTCATTTCCTTTCTTTCTGTTCCTCTTAAGAGTAGTTTTGTGTTGCAGCCCGCTCACAAATCACCATGTGCTTCTCCATTGACCTCACTATGATATTTGTCTATAGTTCTAGAGAGATGGTGGTGTTCCACATCTATATCCCAGATAGGATAACAACACTAGTTAAAAGTTAGTTTTGAAAGGATGGGCCTTTGCTTTCATAGGAAACTTGGACTTAGTAGAAGAACTTTTCAGTTTCCCCAAAGCCATCCAACTTGTTCCCCAGCTCCTCTTCAAATTTGGGGCTCTACCATTGTCCATTTAAAGTGTCTCAGATATTTGTAACATTGGACAGTTTCCTTCCAAATGCATATTGAAAAATGTACTATCTATGTAGGTGTGTGTATACACGCATATACACATACATACATACACACACACACACACACACACACATATATATATATATACACTCTTCTTTCACTTGTTCTTTACTGTGTGGATAGACAGGTTGAACTCCTTTTGAGTTATTGCATATCCCTTCAAGTAGAAAAAATAAAGGAAAAAAATAACTTGAAACTCTTCCTGAATTGGAGTATCATTTGGGAATTATCAAGTGGAAGGATGGGTATGGAAGACAATTGGAGTGGTCAATTTAGACAGTTTTCCCTATGACTACAGATTTCATAGTACTCCCAGATAGCATCCCTTATGACTGGTAACTATGAAGGTAAGGACAACTAGACCTTTCCTTCTATCCCTTTCCCACAGCTTTCCTCTCTAATCCTTTTTTTTTTTTTACTTTTGTAGGGCAATTGGTGTTAAGTAACTTGCTCAAGGCTACACAGCTAGTTTTTTTGTGTGGGTGTTGTGTCTAAGGCGAAACCAAACTCGGGTCCTCCTGACTCCAGGGCTTTACTCACTGCCAAAGAAAGCAAAAGAAGACACTGACTACTCTCATAAGCAACAGGAAAATGCAAATCAATGACGAGATGGCATTGTCACTAGCTCCATCACCTATCTGTGGGATTCCATATCAACATTTAAATCAGTATAGCTGTGTCCCATTGACCCAGTTGGTCTTGCTTTTGCATGTTAACTCCCCTCCTAACTCCCACGGATTAAAGCTCTTTTAGGCTCAGCAGCCTTTCCAAAAAAAAAGTTAGACTTAGTCGTGGGGATGGTGGTAATTATTAATCATGACATAGCCTAATCCCCCTATAGACAGGTAGTTCATTTGATACAGCACTGGGTCTGGAGTCAGGAAGACTTGAGTTCAAATCTAGCCTTAGACACTTACTAGCTGTGTAACCCTGGACAAGTCACTTAACTTTTGTTTGCCTTAATCTGTTAGAAGAAAGAAATGGCAAATCGCTCCAGTATCTTTGCTCAGAAAACCCCATGACAGTATGGTTCACTAGGTCACAAAAAGTCAGACATGACTGAACAACAAAAACTGGTTAGTGCACACAGTGGCTAGACATTTCTTTTTGGGCAGCTAGGTGGTGCAGTGGATAGAAAACCAAGCCTAGAGTCAGGAAGATTCCACTTCCTGAGTTCAGATCTTGCCTCAGACACTACTAGCTATGTTACCCTGGGGTAGTCACTTAACCCTCTTTGCCTCAGTTTTCTTATCTTTAAAAAAATGAAGAAGAAAATGCAAACCACTCTAGTATCTTTGCCAAAAAAAAAACCCAAATGGGGTTGTGAAGAGCCAGACAAGACTGAAAACAACAACCAAAAAACCCCAAAAAACCTAAAACACAAATTTTTTGCTTTTTGGAGAGGAGAGGGGAGGGCAATTGGGGTTAGGTGATTTGCCCAAGGTCACACAGATAGAAAGTATTAAGTATCTGAGACCAGAGTTGAACTCAGGTCCTCCTAACTCCAGAGATGGTGCTCTATTCACTGCACCACCTAGCTGCTCCTGAAACACATTTTTTTAATCTAGTAGGGGAGATATAAGTAACTGTATAACAGTTTAAAAGGCAAAATTAATTCAATGACCATGTATTAAGGACTTACTATGTACTAGGCAATGGAAATTTAAAGTAAAAAATTAAACAGTTATTGATCTCAGAGACTTTTACATTCTATCAAGTAAAAAAAAGAATGTGCCCAAATATGTAAATGCAAAATATATAAAATGTAATTGGGGATGTAAAAGTATGTGGAGAGCTATGCAAAATCTTAGTCTTCAAAGATGGACAAATAATACAATTGAAATGAGATAGCTGTAAAGTGCAATTGGGATTGGCTCAAGAAAGGGAGAGAGAATTTCCTTTGGGGAAATTGGGTGTTGGTCAGTAGTTTTACAAGTCATGTCCAACTCTTCATGATCCCAATTGGGGTTTTCTTGGCGAAGATACCAGGAGTGGTTTGCCATTTCCTTCTCCAACACTCAGGGTAATAAGTACACAGCTAATAAGTGCCTGAGGCCAGATTTGAACTCAGAAAGATGAGTCTTCCTGACTCTAGGTCTAGTACTCTATCCACGGCACCACCTACATACCCAATGGCAGCTGTTAAGGAAGGCTTAACATTAATAGATTTTTTAAATGTCTATTCCTTAAAATATTGCATAATATCAGTAAATGTGGGTTTCTGCTTAAGGAGAAAGTTAAAGGAGTCCGATTTATGTCACCAGCAATAATATAACTAAAACCCCAATGTGCTCACAAAAGATTGTCTTTAATCCAAATATTTATGCTTTCCTGTGCTAACAGAAACCAGCTAGGTTATACGGTAGATGGAATACTAAGCCTGGAGTCAGAAACAGTGGAGTTCAAATCCAGCCTTGGACACTTACAATTTGTGGACCCCTAAGCAACTCACCTAACCTCTGTCTTTCTCAGTTTCCTCATCTATGAAATAGAAATGGATAATAATAGCACTTACCTCCCAGGGTTGTGGTGAGGTTATAAATATATAAATAAATATATAAAGCACAGGGCTTGGCACTAAGTGAGCACTAAGTAATTGTTAGTTTTTATTATTGTTATTACTGCTTCTAATTGTTTACATCTGCATTTTTTAAAAAAATGTCATTGGAACTAAAACAGTAGCGTTGCACATTAAGCTCCTTGACATTTTCCCCATTCTCTGACTGTAATTTTATCTCCCAGTTAGAGCTTCACCTTTAGAAGGCTGGAGGCAAGGTCTGTCTCAGGCAGGTCCCCTGGGAGTCCAGGTTCAATAATGGAACAAAATGTAATATTGTGAAGATCTGACAGTTAAGAAAGGGAGATGTACTTAGCCATTGCAGGAGCAGGATATTCACCAAGGATGCAACTGAATTCAACTCCTGTTTCTCTGTTGTCCCATGGTGGCCCACCAGTCAAAGCACCAGGGGCCAGCTGGAGCTCCATGAAGCATTTAGGACTGAAGTCACTGGGAAGCCAAGTCAACAACCTTAGCTATAGTCCTTGAAACAAATAAATGTCCAAAATATTTTCAATACCGTTTAAGGAGAAACTAGCTTTACTGCATAGGATTGGTTTTTATTCCCAATACAAATAGAATTGGTAAGTTTTTTAATCAACTGAAATTTTCACAAAAGCAAAATTTCTCTGTGAAAATAGAGTGGAAGCTAATGAAAATATCATCATACTCTTAACTGAAGTTGTTGTTTCAAGTTTGATATTTGTCAACATTGATGTAATTTGGGTTTATGGCTAAAGACAATATTTTTTAAATTCTTCATCTTTCTTTTTTCAAGTGTCTATGCCATGACAACTTTGGAAGGAAAAAAAAAGGTGCCTATCTCTTTCCTTTTGTTGAAGATAGACCAACTTACTAGGAAATACACTTTTTCATTTGCCTCCTGTTTTCATGTTGTTTGTTTTTTTGGTTTAGATTATGGCCCCCTCATCTATTCTGAATTACCTATTTATATCATTTTAGGGGTTAAGCACATAGTTAAAAATTAAATTTGTACTCTTGCAGAAGTTATAGAATATTACATTTAGGGCTGGAAGGTATACTTAGATACTTAAAGGAACTGCCATCTAACAGCTCCATTTTACTCATGAAGAAACTGAGGCCCATAGAAGTTAAAAGTCTCACCCAAGGTACAAAGGTAATAAATAGTAGCACTAGGTATCTAAACTGAGAGGCTGTGACTGATTCCAGTGTTGTTTCCACTGCACCATGGTGAGTTCCCACACACTAGTCTGCAAGAACACAGGATGGTAATACTGAAGAAATCCGCAGCCCTCAGTATACTAAGCTTTTCTCTGAAAAATCTAAGTAGCTCCTTCCAACTAGGCAAGGTGAAGTGTTTTCTTTAGATTATATCCTATTCAAATGTGCAACTCCCACAAGTTCAACATTCATCACTTCATATGACTAATATCTATGACTTCTTTAACATTGTTGTTGTTCAGGCTCTTTGTGACCCCATTTGGGGTAGTCTTTGCAAAGATACTGGAGGTGTGTGCCATTTCTTTCTCCAGCTCGTTTTACTGATGAAGAAACTGAGGCAAACAGGATCAAGTGACTTGCCCAGGATTACACAGCTAGTAAGTGTCTGAAGTTACATTTGAACTCAGGTATTCTTGACTCCAGCCCCAACATTCTATCCACAATACACTATACACACATTTTAACTGCTTAAGCTGTTTCACAAAACTATAGCCATCTAGATGCATATGACATATATACCCACACACTCATGCGCACTCGTGTGTGTGTGTGTGTTTATACACTCATTAATAGCATGTTTTTATTGATCTCTTTATTTCCCACAAAATACTTTTAAAAACCAGTTTGGTCCAAAGAGATTGTTTGTGTACTTTCATATATCTTATTTGTTTAATTTCCTTTTATATTGAATGTTTTGAATTGTTAACCAGTAAGCCTAACCTTAGGGTCACAGATGCTGATAACGCCTGCATAAAAATGTTCAATGTCACTCCTCAGTACAATTTACACCCCTCCCAGTTGCTACCTTGGGTACAAATCATAGCTCCATTTGGGCCTTTAATATGTCCTGAAAGTCTGGCATATAAACTAGACAGGCCTTCAGGGTAGCCTAATTTGTGGGACTGGCTGGCTTTTTCCATGGCAGGTAACCCAAACTGACACTGACTTTGACAGCTTTATATGGGTAATATTTTTAACAGGGATAAAGTATTCTCCCAGAATTTCTCCAATGTATTAGGCACCAGGATACTTTGCAGTCACAGCAGGCATGATGTTTTCTATTCTAGCATCTTTTATGTTGTACAAATATACTCACTGTAGTGAATGTAAGGAAATCTCTTTCTCAGCTTGTTTCCATGTTGCTTTATTTTCTTGCCACCATAAAGATAGGCAGAAATATGATATAGCCTGGTTATCTCTTCTAAATCCTATGGGGTTGTTGTATATCTCTCCCCTGTACCACAAAGCTACATTCCATGAAGTAGTAAAGCACTTTTTTTTTAATCAGGGTGAGAATATGTTTGCCATTTGCAGTGTAAAATGACCCAACACTTCTCTTATCTCTTAACTCTTGAAAATTCTTCCATTATGATGCATCAAGACTGAACAGGAAAAAGTAAAATTAACAGAAATAGTAGTATCCAGAGGCTTCTAATAAAACTTTTGTCATTTATTTACCCCTTCCTCAATCATTTGCTAAGAGAGGTTGTTCAGAATTTTTGCTAAAACTGTAATACTATCTTCTTTGATTAGCATAGTATTTTAAGTGCTTATTCAGATATTAAGACAGATGCCAAACATTCTAGGTATTTTTGATATTCTCTTTTGTTTGTAACATAGAAATTCCGATGTTATATTATTACCTTACTGAAGTTCTATGTAGATAAGGGTGGTTGACCCTTTTCTCCTCTCTCTCTTTGGGAGATATTCTTGACTTTTAGTCAGAAAGACCTGGATTTGAATCCTGCATCAAATCCTTAGTAGCTATGATACCCTGGGCAAGTCGCTTAAACTTCTCTGAGCTTCTATTTCTTCACCTAGAGAAGAGCTAAGGAAACTATTATCTCTCTGGGTCATGGAAGATTATAATCTTTTAAGACGATAGTACCTTGAATACATTGCCAACATCTAATACAATTGCCAAAATTCTCCTTAGGCACACTCCATCGCCTGACTCTACCTCTTCCCTGATTGTCCTCTATGCCTCCTCATCTCCATCTCCCGACTTTCCTAGCTTCCGTTAAAACTCAACTGACTTCTCATCCGCACTCTTAATGCTTTTCCTTTGAACTTATTTCCCGTTCATACTATCTAGAGTTGTTTACATGTTCCCTCTTCCATTAAAATTGGTGCACCCCGAGATGAGGGCCCATGTGTTTGCTTCTGTTCATTCATATATCACACCCTTAAGCACGGTCCTTGCCACATAGCAGGTGTTTCCTAAACTTTGCTGCAGCATACAGTTAAGTTCTCTGGAAGTTACTTGGGGATGGCATTACAGGTGCACACATACATTAAGCGGTACGTGTTGTCTATGTTTGTCACTTTAGACATTACTACTAATATTTGCATTCATATCAGCACTCATTGAACACTTACTATGGGACAAGCGCTGGACTAAAGTCTGGGACCACAAGGAGAAGCAGTCCCTGCTCTTCACCAGTAGGCAAGGCATGAGATGAAATACCTAATATAAATTACATAATCCTACAAAAAAAAAAAGTACTACTCAACATCTTTCTCTGCAAAGAAATCTCCTCCTACCTCATCTCACCCCATACGTCATACCTCCATTTCATCTAGTGTGGCCTTCAAATGGAGCGGATATAAAATCCTGTGAAATCCCAGCCACTTTCTGCCCTAGTCAAAATAATGTGTAATCTTTGTCCAGCCTAAGGAAAAATTTCAAACACTGGGAACCTTGACATAGTATAATTCTCTCTGTCACCTTGCTCATTAAGTGTGTATGTTGTGTAATATATGGTACTTTTAAAAACCACTTCACATCACAAATGGAAAGTTTGGAAAAGTGCCTTTCCTCTCTTCACAACACAAATGATGTTGACAGCTGGCGTTTTTATTTGTTTTTCAAGCATTCTTTTCAGAATTGCTTCCCAGCTGCTTCTTCACCCTGACAGGAGCATGCTAAACTCAGCAGACCAGAAAACATATAGAATTCGTGACACAGCTACATCCCCCCAGCCCCTGTTCCTCAAATGCCCAGCTTGCTTATTTATAAAACATGCCCACCTCTTAGAAGCTGTGATTTCCATGGCCCAAACAAAATGGATGTTCTTATTTAATGGCATATAAAATCAGCGCAATGCTCCTTAAAGCCAGCATAGCAGAAGATGCTTCAAATGGTACCATCAGGGAAGACTTTACCAAACTAATCTTATGTACTTACGCCTGAGCAGCCCAGGGTTTTCATTGTGACAGTTCTGTTTGATGAGGCTAAGTAGGATTTTTAATCAACATTAAATATAGCTCAATGGCTTCATCTTAAATGCAAAAATTAATAGAGCCAGTTCTTAAGTAGAATTCATTTTGTCCGGTATGAGGAACAAAGGTAACTATTTTATGTTTCCAATATTATTTTGTTAGATATTTAGAAGCTTCTCCTAGGTAGATACTTTAAATGGTAAGATATTCTCACCATAATAGCAGGTGTCTCAGGAGTCTTAGTGCAATTAAAGCTTTCAATTTGTACTAAGATTTTTGGGGCACCCTGCACATCAAATTCATTATATTTTAAAATACTTATCTACCGGGTTAAAATGTCTATATTATGAATTCACTGAAACTCGTCCAAATGAAAGATGTGGTCCTGACTAATGACAATAAGAACATGTGGATCAATTATAAGAGACTGTTGATAAATTTAATTTAGCCTTCAGAACCTTGCAGAAATTGCCTGACGTGATATTCCTATATGTTTGAGGTGTACATTAGAATGTGATAGTAGCATTTAGACTGGAGGGGCCATTACCAGTCATTTTTTAAAAGGCCTTCATTTTCCTCTTACCTGAAAATGTTGATAACATTGACCCTTCCACCTACAAAAGCCCATGATTTCATTCTCTTCCACAACTAGATCAGAATCTGTTTAGTAAGTTTAAAAAGAGTTCAAATCAGAGATGCCAGTTATGATATACATGAGTCATAGAATTTTTTTAATTGAATTTGGAAACAAAAAATTAGGACATATGTCTACAAAACCCAAGGCAAAAATCAAGAGTTTACTCTAAATTGAAAGGAAGGAAAGAAGGAAGGAAGGAAGGAAGGAAGGAAGGAAGGAAGGAAGGAAGGAAGGAAGGAAGGAAGGAAGGAAGGAAGGAAGGAAGGAAGGAAGGAAGGAAGGAAGGAAGGAAGGAAGGAAGGAAGGAAGGAGGAAAGAAGGGAGGGAGGAAGGAAAGAAGGAAAGACAGAGAGAAAGCAAGCAAGCAAGAAAGAAAGGAAATTGAGGTTTGAAATGAGCCTTACATAGCTTATCCTATGAATTTTCTCAACCTTCTTAGATAGAATCACTTAATCCCCACATGTAGAGTATAGTAATCCTGTTTCTTATCTACTAATCGTAGTTCTATCAGAATATAAGGAACCATATTAGGAAAGACTATCTTGTTAGCCAGATAATTCAAACAAAATCTTCCTTTTGTTCTGAATTGTTCAGAGTTGACATCAATTCAATTCTGTTGCTATCCCTCCACTGATGTAATAGCTCCAACTTTCTAGTGACTGAGTTCCAGTCTACTACCTCCATTCAAACGGTACCATCAGGGAAGACTACCAAATTAATAGTTATATACTTAAGCTTGAGCAGCCTCCCCCTTGAGTTAGTGCCTGCTACTTGCTACCAGCTTCCTTAGTGACAACCCTCTTTGCCTTTCCAGACATCCACTGGTTTTATACTGCTTGGACTTCCAGCAATCATCTATCTATCCCAAACTGCTTAGATAAATACTCTGGATATTAGATTCAGCTTGTACACTTTCAAAAGCTATCCTAATGTCCTACCTGAAGCCCTTTCCCAAGAATCATAATTTTCATCTCTTCTCAAAATTACTGTAGTACATAGATCAGTCTCCCAGTTTTAGACTTACAATGAGATTTATCACTTATCATGGCTTTTTTCAACAGCCAACTTCTTCCTTTCTCCAATATTTAAACACATGGCCTTCATGCAACTGCTAGTCTGCCTGGAATTTCATTCCCAGCCTTTCTCAATCTGGCTTATGCCACAGCTGAGAACCAGTTCTGACACGGTACAAATGCTCCTGAATCAAGAAGTTAAATGATATTTGCTAAGCACTATTTTCTTTCCTTACAACCAATATTAGAATTTTAAATGTTAATCTACTCCCACTGCTCAGTCCTCAGGTTTCCCTGCTTTATATTCTCTCCCTCAGAAATCTTATCCACTACTGTATCTTCAACTACTGCTTCTAAAAATGACTCCAGTCTATGTCTTCGATCCTGGCAACTCTCCTAAAATTTGACCCTACATTCTCAACTGCCTTTTGGTGCTTCTACTTAAATGTTGCAGAATCCAAAGTTCCCCTTCTAACTTTCTCCTTTCTGTCATTGATGCTATCATTCTCTGTATCAGTAATGCTCATAATTTTAATGGCATTTTAAACTTCTTCCTCTTTTACCCCATTAGGCTATCATCCACAAAATTTCATTGATCAGTCTTCCATAATATCTTTCCCATACATCCCTCAAGTTCTTTTCTCACTGCCACAACCCTAGCACAATTTCTCAATACCTAATGTCTAGAACTAAATCAATCATCTCTCAGTGTTCAGCACCTGGTTGCTCCCCTGTGCAGCTTTCCCAGCACAGCACTTGGACTTCAATTGTCCTGAAGTATGTTTGTTGTTGTTGTATACATCAGCTCTGGTTTCAAATCTTCAACCATTCCCTGTTGCCTAAAGAATAAATTATCAATTTCTTACTTTGGCATTCCAGGTTCTTCACAAGCAAGCCCCTACCAATCTCTCTAACCTTGACTTTGATTATTCACCAACACACAGTTCCAGGAAAATTGGGTTACTTGTTCTTTCCTCAACTGCCCATGCCATTACGTCCTCCTGTGATTACCTTCTCACTCCTTTCCACTTATCTAAGTCCAAAGACTTTTCACAGTCCAGCTTAAGTTTCATCTCTTCTGTGAAGTTTTCCCCAAACACCATTTTCAACTATGATTTTCTGTAGCACTTACAGATTTGGTATATTTAGTATATAGCACCTTTTTGTGATATGGTTGGAAAGGCACAGGGCTTGATGCTAGAGTAGTTGGGCATAAGTTATAACTCAATCACTTACTCATTGGGTGAGCATGAGCAAATCACTGAAACTTTCTAAGTCTTGACTTCCTCGTGTATAAGATGAATATACTAACACAAACTATATACGTTATAGAGTTTTGTGAACAAAATGTTTTCAGTTTTACTTACACAATAATTCTAATATGTGTCCTTTCTCCACTCATACAATCAGAATTTTATTTCAGAACCTCATCACCTCTCACCTGAAGTGTTCCAATAGCCTCCTAATTGGTCTCTCCATTTCCAGAATCCCTCCTCTTCAACCTATCATCCAACACTGTTGCCAGAATAATCTTTCTTAAGGAACAAATTAAACCATATCACTCACCTCCTCAAAATCTTTGGTGGTTCTCTATTGCCTCAAGGATAAAATAAAAACTCTTCAGTGTGGTATTGAAAGTGTTCTAAAATGCAAAGATGTCCCCTGAATGTGATTGGCTGGTAGGACTAAGGCCCAAGCTCCTCCTCCTAGGACACAACTTCTTAGTAGCCTCTGGCCTTATTGACATGATTTTCTGATCACCTAAGGGCATAGAAAGGCCCACCCACATGGAGTCAAGTTCTCTAGACTCCAAAGATGTTTCAGCACCAGAGGAACATATATCCCGAGCTTTTGACCAGACGGGTTTCCATGTGGAAGGAAGGGGAACCAATCTACCTAAGCTACATGCTATCCTTTTTGAATAAACATTCTTTGTTTTCTTTTAAATAACCTGTCCTATAATATTCTCCTTTCCTTCAAAAATTGAACTTTAACGGGGACCAGCTTGAGTTGGAGTTACCCCTTAGAGTATTGTGCCCCCTAAGTAGAAAATAAGCTCTTGAGAGAAGAGATTTTAATCATCTCTAATGCCTAGCATATGCCTTCTAGCATGCATTTGATAAATGTATTTTGTTGAATTCAGTAAGCCATAAACACTGTGTCACTATGAGCTATTAGTAGTAATATTGTGCCAACTCCTCATTTTGTCTAGAAATGAAGTCTTTTTAAGCCAGAACCTAAAGGGAGTACTTAACCCTTTAATGTCATTAACACTGCAATATCTCTCTCCCTACTTCCCTGATCCCCACCTTGATTGGCAGTTGTCTCAGATACCCATTACATCCATAACCAGGCTACAGACACACTTTATTCTGCAGACTTCTCCCCAGCCTGGAAACATAATTAAATCAACTCTGTCATTGTTCCTGGAAAAGTGTGTTAGTTTACTTCCCTAAGGCCCCACTCACCATCCCAGAAACTTCCCAGTGCTCTCATCCCTCTTTGATCACCACATCCTAAAATGTGCTATCTCTGCCTATGAGAATGTGAGTGCCCTGAAGTCAGGGACTGTCTTGGTTTTTCATTTGTGACCCTAGTGCTTAGTACCAAGTAAATGGCTTAATAAATACTTTTTCATTCATTCATTCAATTAGAGTGCAAGTTCCTTATGGAATCAGAAAGGGTCTTTTGCCTCTTTTTATCCTCATTGGCCTAAAACAGCATCCACTTAAATGTTTATAGATAATGATCTTGGGATTGTATAAATTGCATTCTTGAAAGTCAGCAACATGTATTGGGAACACAGTATGGTAAAAAGAAGAGGTGATTTAATGGTCCCAAGTGAAAAAAAGAAAAATACAGAACTAGGAACTGAACCAAGTTGGTTATTGTATATTAAGAAGCAACATTAACTACATTCCCTTAAAACGATTTACATTTTCATGGTTCTTTCTTTGAAAACAAATTATAATATTAAAAATCACATTATTTTATATGAACAATTTAACATAAGAATAATTTTACCATGTTAAACCTTTAATGAAACAGGTCTGGAGAACTTAGTACAGAAAGGTCCCCAGTTTTTGCTATTAATTTTATACCATCACCAAACAGAGGCTCTGAGATTTCTCCTCCAAAAGGTCATGAATTTGGGACCCTACCCTTTACTCCCCACTTAGCTGATTGCCCACATTAGGTTATTTGCACAGGCTACTCTTATTTCTTGGTTAGTGTAGTAAACTTTTTTTTTAGACATTGTATGAAAAACTAATTTCAAACTACTAATTTACACAAGTTATTAGAACAGACACTTTCACTTCTCAGCATCATCAAATTTTAGACCTAAAAAAAACTTTGGTGGTGATCCAATCCAAGCATCCAGGTGGCCCAGGGGATTAAATGCTGGATTTGGAGTCAGAAGACCTGAATTCAAATGTTTCTTCCAACATTCACTAGCTGCGTAACCCTGGGCAATTCACTTAACCTATCTCTGCCTCTACCTCCCAAGTGTACTGTAAGGATTCGATGAGAAATATACACAAACCGTTCTGCCGACCTTAAAGCACTATTTAAATGCTAGGTATTCGTCTAAGCTCTTGATTTTATATGTGAGGTAAGTTGACTTTTTTCTCTTATAGATGGTGGGAGACAGAGCCGAGATTCAAATCTATGTCCATTAAACCAGTGCTTTTTGACTTCCAATCCCATACTGTTTCCATTTCTAGAGTACTTCCTTAACCAGCTTGATATGATAACAAAATGATGAGGCTTTTACAATTGCCTTTCCATTTTGTCCCCAGGCTGTTCTGCTTGCTCTTCATCCCCAGTTTAAGTGACAGTTTGTCTTTCTTGCAAGGCTCTGGGTCCCTTTACTGCTTAGTTTTCAGTCAGATCTGCACTTTCTGGAGCCAAATCTGGCTGTGGTCTTGGTCTCTGGATTCCTTCCAGTACCTCTTCAGCAAGTGCCCTGCCCTTGGGCCCTTTCTCTCTGAATGGAAGGGCTTTTCTCAGCTGCTACTCCCTCTTCTCAAGTGTTTTCTTACTATCCTCTCCTCTCATCTATGGTTTCTTAACCTTTTTGTGTATCATGGTCCCCTTTGGCAGCTTCAGGTGGTACAGTGGTTGGAGACCCATTCCTGCAATCAGAGACATGAGCTCCAATTTGGACTCAGACATTAGGTAGGTATGACTTTGAATGACCCTGTGAAAATACCTTAATCTCTGCCTGTCTCAGTTTCTTCAACTGTTAAATGACATTCAAAATAGCATCTCTCATGGGATTGTCCTGAGGACCAATGAGATAATATTTGTAAAGTATTTATTTAGTACAGTGCCTGACACATAGTAGATGCTTAATAAATGCGTGTTCCTCTTTCTCTTCTCTTTTCTGATGGAGCATATGGACCCCCTCTCAGAATAATGTTTTTAAATGCATAAAATAAAATATATAAGATTACAAGGGAAACCAATAATATTGAAATATAATTGTAAACGTATTTTAACAAACAGATTCACAGACCCCCAAGTTAAGAAACCATGCTTTCTATCTAGCCAAATGGGACAGGCATCTTTTTCCCCCTTCCCCCTTATCTCATCCCTATTTAACAGCACATATGTAATTGCTTGCTGAACCCTCTAGAAATTGGCATTTCCAAAGCCTACCCACAGAATATTTGAAGAATAGGAATATCTCCTCACAAACTTGTCAAGAAAACCTGGCATATTTTGACTATAACACAGTAGGGATACTATAAAGGATTACATTATTCAGAGGTGATTGATTTCTTCAGTGCAATTGAAATTTTTATTAACAATAAGCCTGTAAAAACTGTGGGCCTCTATGAAATAGAATGCATAGCACTACTGTAGTAATAAAACATTAAAGTTAGAACCATGGGATATAGTGAACAGGACATCACACTGTAAAACACAGTCTATGCACCTAGTTCATTGTAACATTTTTTACCACTGTAAAAAGAACAAGACCCACGCACCCAGTACCCAGTTGTAAAAACAACTCAATAGCTATATTCATGTAATCTTTTGGGAACCAAGGTCCTCATAGTACAAACAGAGTGGAGATTTATCATGATTTTATAAAGAATCCAAAGGTCAGTTGTAGCTATATTTTAATTTTGTCAGTATATCTCTTATCATTCTTTTTCTTCTCTTTCTATGTAATGATAAAAATGTATCCCAGGAAAATATCTAGAATAAAGCCCTACTTAAGAAGGTATAAGACATTTTCTTTTGATGACTTTCCTGGGAAACTCCAATCTTATTGCCCATTTTATGATGCCATTTACAGAAAAAGCTAGCATGCAGATTAGGGAATACTTTTTCAGGAAAGAATTTAGTTATCACTACAGAGAGATTCCAACTGGGAAAAGATTGCTAAAGAAATAAAGCTATTTCGGGTGTTCGATACTTAATTATGAATAATGTATTTAGTTTTATTGATTAGCAGAAGGTACCTCAGTGGTGCAGTGAATGGAGCATTGGGCCTGGAGTCAGGAAGATCTGAGTTCAATTATGACTTCAGACACTTAAAAGCTATGTCACTCTGGGCAAGTCACTTAACCCCTGTTTGCCTCAGTTCCTTAACTTTAAAATGGGGATACACTGGAGAAGGAAATAGCAAACCACTCAAGAAAACCCCATGGACAAAGCCATTGGGCCCCATAGAGTCAGACACTACTGAAAGACTCAACAATAATAAGAGAAAGAATAACTGAGTAATTGGAAGAAGACAGTAATAGACTCTGATCAATGTACTGACCAATAATAATTTCAGAGGATTGGTGATAAAGTATACTAGTTGAGAGAGAGATGGTGGATTCCAGGGGCAGAATGAGAATATTTTGCACATGGCAATTGAGAAATTTTTCTTTTGCTTGACCTTGGATATTAGTTGCAAAAGTGTTGTTATTACTGTTATTGTTACTGTTGTTTCCCAATCTGGGGAAGATTCCCAAAGAGGGCAAGAAAATTTGGTTTTGTCAACTGAAAGAATTAAATTAAAAATACTTAAAGGCACAGCCCAGATATTTCAGTGGTTTTGTGAATATATTATTGCACAGATGATGGTGCCTTCCTGTCAGTGTAGACAGCTGTCCAAACATGTTTCTATCCTCTATGGATCATGTCAATATCTTTCCATAAAGTCTCCATAGAGGAGACTGTCCTCTTGGTCTTAATGTAGCAAATAAGTTGTTCATTTGTTTATCCTTTACTCTTTCTTCTTGACTGACACACCTCCTATACTGATTCTACATTCTCTGGATATTTTTTTTGTCACTTCTCAAATTTAAATCATTATTAGTATTATACTACAGCCTCCTTAAAACTACCATATGATACATCTCTGTGTTACCTTTTGGGTCATCCACAATTTTGATCCTTTACATGTTTTGGTGTTCCATGATACATAGTTATATAGTGTCACAAAAATAGATAAAATAGCATAGCAGAATATCAGTTTGCATTCAGTTTTCCGTTATAGGTTTTATATAATGAAAAGGGAATACTAGAACTCAGGTTTACCAATTTGACCTTTATTATCCTGAAATTTGAAACTTTGATGACATAACATTAAAAATAAATTGGGGCAGGGCAGCCAGGCAGCACAGCGAGTAAGAACACCGGCCCCAGTGTTGGGATGACCTGAGGGATCAAATCTGGGCTCAGATACTTAGCACCCATCCAGAAATAACTGGCCATGTAACCTTGAGCAAGTTACTTAACCCCAATTGCTTAGGGGCAGCCAGGTGGCTCAGCGAGTAAGAGCACCGGCTCCAGTGTCGGGATGACCTGGGGATCAAATCTGGGCTCAGATACTTAGCACCCACCCAGAAATAACTGGCCATGTAACCTTGAGCAAGTTACTTAACCCCAATTGCTTAAAAAAATAAATAACTTGGGGCTCAGATATTCCAAATGTCTTGCTTAGCTAACAAAATTAGGTGTTAAAAATTAATATTTTTTTCTAATTTCTTAGTTTTCCTTGCACAAACACTACATTTTTTAAATAGAACTTTATTTTCTTTACCAACCAAGATTCCAAATACTTTGCATCACATTGTAATGGAAACTTTTCACCAAGGGTGAGATATTTGTACTTTGTGATATGATTTGTCTCTTTGTGAGAGAAAACAAAATGGGTTAATACCTTAGAATCTATATTTTCCCGGTACCATTTCCGATCTAGAAGTTCTGTTTTTGCTTGTGAAGAAAAATGTCATCGTGGATCATGCTTAGATTAGTGGCATGATTTTTATGTAGTATCAATTCAGATAAACCTGTGTGGATCTACTCTGTTTCATACATAGTTTGGATTGTATTTATGTGTATTGATAATTTCTTGCTGTATCACACAAGATTCACTTGAAGAGAAGTAAAAAGAAATGGGAAATGATACAATAGAAGGATAGTTATCTGACTTCTCAAACTGTGATTCAAAGGTCACTGATGTTTGATAGACTGGTCTCTTGTAGAATTATTGCTTGTATAATGTGCTTTTGTTTCAGACATAAATTAATACTGTAATTAGGATGTTTGGTTTTAAAAGAAGATATCTATTAATATATACCCCCAATAAAGCCCAAATCAAGTCAGTCTTTAGTGAGAATTCTTTTTTGGCAAAGGCAAATATTGAAGAGGAGGTGATATGTATGATCTTTTTCACTGCTTAAGTAGTTCATGAACCAAAAGGGTTACAAAAATACTCAACTACTTATAATAAAATATTACTAGATGCTCTTTATGCATTTATTTATACATACTGAAATATTTAAGGATATATATCCATAAGGCTTTAAAAATAGTAAGACAAAACAGAAAATAGTTTTAAAAGTAAAAATTTAATGTTTTCTGATAATTTTAGGACTGGATTTGACTATGTCTCTGTAGGAAAATTCCTATGTCTCTGTAGCAAAAATACTGTAATTGATGGACCATGCTTTTTAAGTTGTTAGTGTAAATAGTTGTTGTAGAATAAGTAGTTTAGTGTGCTAGTTACTATACTATAAAACAATTAGGATTATAGATAGATAGATAGATAGATAGATAGATAGATAGATAGATAGATAGATAGATAGATAGATAGATGAATGGATAGATGACTGTTAAAAATTATCTGATACTCCAGCATTCAAATGGATTACAGAAAACAAAAGCTTCTGCCATATTCTATCTCTTTTCTTTCTTTATCTTCTTCTCTACTCACTAAAACCCTTTGAATGGTAGAAAATGACTTTCTAGCCCTACTAAAAATAAGCAGTTCTACCAGATATGTAAAACTCTGTTTCTAGCCCTTCATCTTCCTGGACTGGCATTATTTATTGTATTGATACCTTTTAATTTTAAATCTATGGGAGGTTCTTGAATTACATCTAGGTGCCTCTTTTAGCCTAAATTAAGTTCATATATCTTCATTTAACTTATTGATACCTATATAGTTTACCTGTCCTGAATCTTTATGGTAAATAGACTGCAGCTAACAGCTAATAGATATTCCTACTACACACCTCACAGAAACCTAATTGAAATGTTCTTTTTAAACGACCTGTCATTGGTCTTTGTCTTCATTCCACAGTTTCCCCCATGCTGGCTCTCACCATTTTTTAATTCCCACTATCCTGTGCTTAATCTGATTAGGACTATTCTATGTATATAGTAATAATTAGCTAGTCTAAAATCATTTTAGTAGCTGAGAAAATTTTATAGGAATTCTTCAAAACCATTCCTTCTGTATTTGAGTCTGTCATGTGCATCATATCCATAGCTTTCTGGAGAAAAAATAATATTTATTAAGACTTTCTGTGACATTGCATTAGCTCAATGGGCAGCACGATGTAATGAAGACCAGTGCTGAAGTCCTAGTACTGAGATATCTGGCTGGCTGACTTTGGACATTTTTTTTTTTGCTTTCTGGAGGGCAATTGGGGTTAAGTGACTTTCCCAAGGTCACATGGCTAGTTTTTGTGTTAAGTGTCTAAGGCCAGATTTGAACTCAGGTCCTCCTGACTCCAGGGCCAGTACTCTATATTCACTGCACCACCTAGCCACCCCAACTTTGGACATTATTTAGTCTCTCAATGCTCGGGATAATTCTTTAGACTCTTAAATTTATAGAGAAGTCGCTGGCCTTCATTGCTAGAGAAAATTTCCTCAACTAAAAATGAATGAATGCAGTAAACAATAAAGAATTTGTAACCTCTTATGTGCCTAGCACTCTACTAAGTTTTGGATACAAACAGAAAAGCAAGATAGTTCCTATTCTCAAGGAGCTCACGCTGTGATTAAGCAAGACAACCTATAAAAGAAAGTTCAGCTGACAGGCAAATAGAAAGTCAGAGAAATGCTAAGGGTACAGTGTCTATCTATGCTGTATACCCTATGGTTTTTAGTTCACATAAGTAGGTCAGATGACCATACAGGGAATAGAAGGAAAGATGATTTTGTTCTTTAGTCTTTTTTCAGTGGTGTCTGACTCATCATGAGTCCATTTGGGGTTTTCTTAGCAAAGATATTGGAGTGGATTGCCATTTCCTTCTCCAGCTCATTTTATAGATGAGGAAACTGAGGCAAACAGGATTAAGTCACTTGCCCAGGGTCACACAACTCAGACATAATAAAGTGTCTGAGGCAGATTTGAACTCAGGTCTTCCTGACTCCAAGCCTGGTATTTTATCCACCAGGATATCTAACTGCCCAAGGAAGACTCCCTATACCAATGAAATCAAAAGCTCAAAATCAAAAACCTTATCCCCTGTCCTAACCTATATGAATCAAATTAAATAATAAAACTACATATGTAAGTATAGTTAAGTTGTATAATCAATTGAATAGGTATAAAATATGTGATTTCTCAAAACGGTAATATTCTAGTCTAAGACTATTATCCTCAAAAGACTTTTTTTTCATAAAAAGGTTAATTATCTTGAGTCTAGATTATATGTTTGAGGGTACTTGAGTTTTAAATGTATATTAAAGAACTTCAGACATGAATAATTTAGAAAGTAATCACAGAGTCAAGATATTATACCCAAACAATGAAGCATTAAGCATAATTTACATATTTTTTAATTCTTCAATATTTAACTTATAGAGTTTGGAACAGCCAAAAAAATAAGTATTTTACATAGAGGAGTATTTTTCAGTGCATCTCATTTAGGGTTAAACATTATTATCCATAAAATAAAGTATGCTAATACTCAGCAAGTAAACAATCTTTATATTTTCATTATAGTCACCTCTTATCTTCTGTCTCTGGAGGAGAATTCATTCTAAAAGCTTATTAACTTGAGAGAAAATTATTAAAAGTCACTACCTAGTTTTCAAGTTTGCCTACTGAATATCACATTTTTGTATCTAATTGAGTGCATGGCTCTTTCTGAGATGCTAATATGAATATTAACTGTTAAGATGTGAATATGTGAACAATATTGTCAAGGGATGGATATCCATAATTTTATTTATTTAAAATTCTTTGATTGAGAAGACTTTTGGTGGCATTTAAGTTTTAATAAAATGATACTTTGGTTGATATGTAATTTCATTGGTGTGAGTACTCTCTGTATAATTCAGAACCACAGATCTGTGACTCTTCCATAATGGATGGAATATGTTCTATTTTTCAGGTGTTATAGATCAAAGCATGACATTGATTTGTCTACTATATAGTAAAATGAATTATAAATTTGTTATTCCAAATAGAGGGAAATCAGTCTAGGATATAGCAGTGTCTTAGTTTATATAATCACTTATGATTTCCTCACTTCAGAAATGTATTTTGGAAACATTAACTTTATTGGATGATGTTTCTTTTGATAATGTGTAGCTATATTGACTTATATGACTTTTAGGAAGTAATTCCTCCCTCACCCCTCTTAGGTAATTTCATAATATGTGGAATTTCATAATATACTCTATAATAATGCTACTCTTACTGTTTGGCACAGCGCAAACAACTAGACCCAAAAGTATTGTTCTAGAGATCAGGAGTCTGTTTAACTGCCAATTTTCAAGCCTGTACTTCATGCAGATGCTATGATATGGATCTGAAAATTGGCACTGCCTTTGAGTACTATATTCAAGTATATTCTATGGTATCTTCAGTCACTCTACACTAAAATTATATCTTTTATTATTGTAAGATGTGATTTCTGTGCTTTATTTTTCAGAGCTTCCATATGGCTGGGAGAAAATTGATGATCCCATATATGGCACTTATTATGTTGAGTAAGTCTTGAAATGTGATATTAATTTGCTATTAATATGTTCTAAAACTATATTTGTTTCTCATATATTGAGCATATGTGGCTTAAAGTTCCTTTTATTTCCATTTCATCTTTCTCTGAAGTCTCAACAAATAATCTGTCTGCAGCATAGCCACACTGGCTTTTTCCTTGCTTCCCAAGTTGGCTCATTTGCTACTCCTTTCCTTTGAGGACCAATTTTAAAGCACCAAGTACAAAAGTGGGTTTCAAACTATGTTGTTCAAATAGGGGATAATTAAAGGTATCAAAGTAAATGTCACTTGCTTTCCCATCACAGTGTTGGAAGCACCTGACTGTGCAAACAGGATAGTCTATGGAACTGAGCTATATTTTCAAATTAATTAAATGAGGTGTGTATGTGCCTTCCAGGTAAAGAATAAAATAAAAACTGATTTTTTTTTGCTTACTAAAACCTATTGAAAATTGATGGTACTCTTTCTGTTGGTATGATTTCTCATGTCACACATAAAGAGATGGAGGTACATTGCTCCAATTTACCTCAGTACAAAGCTTGCCCTACGTAGTCATTTTCTTTCTTTAATAAGGGCAAGAAGAGTGTTTGTAGTCATGGATATATTCCTTGGGGAACTAAATTCAACACCAGTAAATTTTTTGACTATATGATTGCCTTTTTCTGAAGTGCTCCCCTTCACTCAAGTTCTTGTTATTCCTCGGTTTGCTTAGAACAACCAAAGATATAAAGGTAATAAGTAATCAAGTCTGTCTATTTTGTAACAGAAATCAACATCTCAGTAAGTAATAAGGGCGGAAGTCAGTCACAATAACCTTTTTCATTAGTGCCCACTCTTCAGACATCTTTATAGCTAGAAAGGAAAAGACATGAGTTCTCATTTTGTCTCTGCTACCAGAGCCACAACTAGCAATGTTGGCATCTGGAGCAAGTGCCAAAAATGCTTCTGTGGCAAGGCACATTTGGTTTGAAGTGCAGGGCAGTAGGAGAGACCTTAAGCCTTGAGACGAGGGTAGCAGAAAAGAAGTCTATTTTATACAGATTCCTTTTTAAACTAATTATTCTTGCTAACTCAGATGCTAAACTCAGTTGTTTCTATTTGAATAAGGAGTATAAATACTATAGTGCCTTGGTGCAAAGCCCCAGGGACCCTACCATAGTTATGGTTCTATCTGCTACTTACTACTTTCAACAAGTCAAATAACCAACAAGTCAGTTTCCTCCTAGGTAAAATGAGGAGCTAGTACTAGATGATCTATAATGTCCCTTCCACTTCAAAATCTCTGGTGAACTTAATGATTTTTAAAATGATTTCAAGATATCCATTTTCACCTCTTCCAATAACCCCCCTTTGTCTTCCCTTCCTGTTCTATCACCATCCGTCCTCACTTCTCATGTCTCAATTATCAGTTCAGTGCAACAAATGTTAATTATCTACTATGTGCAAAATACTGTGTCAGGGCTGGGAAGAGAGAGAGAGAGGGGGAGAGAGAGAGAGAGACAGAGAGAGAGAG
>NW_027186540.1:19524162-19541384 GCF_028583685.1 Petaurus breviceps papuanus
AGAAACATTCTCCTAGGACATTAAAACTAGGATATATACATGGATAAATAAGTAGAAGGTAAGTTAAAAACAGAAAAGAGAACTAACAGGTGAGGTGGGAAAAGGGAATCAGGGGAGACTTCCTGGGAGAAGTGGTACTTGCCAGGCATGCAACATATCTTACATAAAAGGAAGTAGATGGGAGAGGAATTGATGTGTTTTGTTTTGTTTTTAATAAAAACTAAATTTGTTTCTTTGCACTCTTCTCCTAGTTGCATCCTTTAAGGCCAAGCAGAACAAATCTATTTTCTCTTCTACACAATATTGTTGTTCAGTCATTTTCAGTTGTGTCTGAGTCTTTGTGATCCCATTGGGGGTTTTCTTGGCAAAGATACTGAAGTGGTTTGCCAATTCCTTCTCTAACTCATTTTATAAATGAGAAAACTGAGGCAAAAAGAGTTAAGTGGCTTGCCCAGGTCACATAGCTAGTAAGTTTCTGAGGCCAGAATTGAGCTAGGAAAGATGTCTCTTCCTGATTCCAGGCCTGGCACTCTATCCACCGTGCTGACTACGCCTTAAAAATGGCCCTTCAAATACCTGAAAACAATTATACTGTCCCACCTTAATCTTTTTTTCTCCTCAACGTTTTCCATTCCTTTAGTCTATCCACATATGTTATAATTCATCTAATAACCTTCCTCAGGATACCCTCTAATCATTGTTTACTACTACTACGACTATTACTATTACTATTTCTGCTGCTGCTATTACTACTACTATTCATATGATCCTTTAAGGTTTGAAAAGTTCTTTACATAGATTACCTCACAGCAGCCCTGTGAAGAAGTTACTACAGGCATTTTCATTTCCATTTTAGAGATGAAATCAAGACTGAGATTATATAATTTGTTTATAATTGTCCTGCTACATAGTATAAAAGGCAGAATCTGAACCCATGTCTCTCCTGAGATCAAATCTAGTTTTTTCTGTAACAGTCATAGTGCCCACAGTACTCCAGATAAGGTCTGAGCAGGTAATATATTGGATTATTACTTTCCTATTCCTGACCTCTGTGTTTCTCTTAAGGTACCTTTCATTTACATTAGTTCTTTTAACTATCATATCACACTTTTTATTCATCTAGAACTTGTAGTTTTGTTCCACTAAAACTCCCAGATATTTTTAATACCAACTGCTCTCTAGCTATCCCTCAGCTATCTTTTAATTCAGAAATCACTTTTTTAAATATCCAAGGACAAAATTTAATTGTGTTACATTCGTCCTGTATCCATATGTTTTTGGTTCCTGACTTTAACATTCAAAGACTTAACTATCCCTCCTACCTTTGATTTATCTGCAAGTCTGACACCAGTTCAATTGGACATTCATTAAGAGCCTATTACGTGGATGTTACTGTTGATACAAAAAAAAATCAGAAGCAATTCCTGAACTCAAGGAACACATATTCTACCTGAATGTCTTTCTCCAAGTCACTGATAAAGATGTCAGAGAGTGCTGAGCAAGGCAGAAATCCCTGGAAAATTCCACTAGAGACTTTCTTCCAAGTTAACATCAAGCCATTAATAATTACTCTTTAATACTAGACAGTTAATCAGTTCAGAGTGCATCTAACTCTACAGTTAATTTGTGGGCTTCTCTCCTACATGAATAGCATGATGATGATATTGTTGTTCAATTATTTCAATAATGTCCTACTCTTCATGACTCCTTTTGGGATTTTCTTGGCAAAGATGCTAGAGTGGTTTGTCATTTCATTTTCCAGCTCATTTTACAGATGAGGAAACTGAGGTAAACAGTTAAGTGACTTGCCTAGGGTTAAACAGCTATTAAGAGTCTGAGGCCAGATTTGAACTCAGGAAAATGAATCTTCCTGACTCCAGGCCTGATACTCTATCCACTGTGCCACCCAGATCCCCTAAATAGCATGACAGGCTTTATTGAATGCTTGACTAAAATCAAGGTTAGCTATAACTACAGTAGTTATGTCAAACTCAAATACAAAAGGAGAAATTAAACAGTTCATAAAGATCTCTGCAGGCTTCATATTGACTTAGAAAAACCATATATTAACATTATTTATGTTCCATCATATTTTTATTTAGTTAGTTATTTAGCAGATGCACTTAAACCTGGTTGAGGAATGAACTTATGATGGAATGACCCATTCCTGATGAAACTATACTGCTTCTTTGTAATTAGCAGCACTTCCTTTACCAAACATTAGGAAACCGTTCTTTTCATAATATATTCTAGAGTTTTGGGCCAGTAATCAAAGTCAAGCTAATTGATCCATAATTTCTTGAATACATTCTCTTACCTCTTTTGAAAATAGATACATTTGTTCTCTTCTGGTTCTATGGTACCCCTCCCTGTTTTCAAATGCAATGATGAATTCTCTTGATGTCATGCCCACTAAGTGTTCATCAGATTTAGACATAGAGGGGAGTTTATTTGTCACAAAGGCCAAACCTTTCATTTTTTCAAAAAGAAAAACTGAAACCCAGAATGAGTAACATCTGAGGTCACACAGGTGGTAATAATTAGCTGAACTGGGGATTTTCAAGCCTTCAAATGATAAAGATGACAAAGATGAAGATATTTCTTCAGTGATAATAATATCTGGGTGCTATAAATAAAATAGTTGTGAAGTCACTAAGTCCCACTTACTTCCCAGTCAATCATAATGTATATTGCATGTGTATATTTATCTGTGTGCGTGTGTACTACTTAAATATACCTTCAATGTTCAATCCATCCAATATAGTTCAGTACATTCAATGTTACTGGATTAATTTCTCATCATAAAAACTATCCAACAAATGTTACTTCTAATCAATTCACTGCATTTGATTGAAAGTGCCTGTAACTATTTTAGCTGAAATCCAAGGCACTTTTACTCTACAAAAAGAAAGAGAACAGATGTGAGACTTACAAGATGTGATCTTTATTGCATTTGCTTGCCAAGTACACTGAATAAAAACTTTCCCCCTGGTATAAATCTGTTAATCACTCTCTCATACCTAGTCAGCACTTTCCAATCTGGTTCCCAACAGGGAAATCCTTCTCTACATTTCTCTGTTCTGGCATATAAAGTGGCCAAAGGGCAACAGTCCCATTGCACCCAAGTTTTTGTAAATAGTACCTTTGTTTCTTTTGATCCTTAAGGCGTTTATGCATAAGTTGTTTTTTGTTCCATAGCAAAGAACTTGCTACTACTTTACAGGCTTCCTTAAATATCATTTACTGAATTAGACCTTGGCTATGTCTACACATCTGAAATGTGGGAGACAGGAATTCATAAGATTCAACAACAGCACCATTCCCCACACCCAAAAGTTTACTGTTTCATGTTCTTGTCATGTTACACAACCATAGATTCATTTTTTGGCTTGACTTCTAGATTGTCTCCATTTTTTCATTTAATTTTATATGCATGTCTGTGAAGAAGGTCTCAGGAAATTGACATACCTTTTATTATATGACTAATGGTGTAAATTGCACATGTATGGACAGTGATATAAGGCTAAAAAAGCCATGATTACTACTGATGGGAGGAGAGTAGGGTGGGAGCTGGTGGGGAGAGGTGTGGAACCAGGTTTACTTAGTTGAATTTAGTTCAAGAATTCTACACTAGATTTTAGCCATAAATCCAAAAGAACCATTCAGTTCACTGTGCATTTACTGAACACTTACTGTGTATGAGGCACTATGCTAGATACTACGAATACAAAATTAAACATACCCCATGACTTTACAATTCATTAGAGAAATAGTGGTGTACATGAACAATTTTGGTTCAGAATATAATGAGATAAAATCAAAGGAGAGATCTAAACAATATATAGCAAAAAATTTGAGAGAGGGAAAGGATGAAGGAAAACTTCCTGAAGAAGGCAGCATCTGATTAAGGCCTTAAAATATGAGGAGAATTTCAGCAGTTAGAGAGATATAAAGAGGATTCACACCAGGCATAGGGGATGGCCTGTTTGAATGCAAGATGGTGGCAAGAACAGATCAGAAAATGGGTTAAGTAGTCCAGTTTGACTAGAATGTAACAATGATCATGAAATCAGTCTAGAACTATAGACAAGAACAGAAATGTGAAAGGCCTTAAATGCCAAAGCAAGGATTTCATAGTATATCCTCTAGAATGTAGATTTTTGAAAACTGGTTTCATTGGAAATGACATGATCACACCTGTAAACTCCTGTTTTGGTGGGCATGTGGAATATGGATTAGAAATTGTCCACTAGTAATATAGAAGTATCAGCAAACCTTGACAACTGATTATAATAATAATAACAGCTATGTAATGATAATAGCAGTAACAGATGACATTTTTAAAATACTTTAAAGGCGGCCAGGTAGCACAGCGAGTAAGAGCACCGGCCCCAGTGTCAGGATGACCTGGGGATTGAACCGGGCTCAGACACTTAGCACCACACCCAGAAATAACGGGACATGTAACCTTGAGCAAGTTACTTATCCCCAATTGCTTTATTAAATAAATAAATTAATTAAAATAAAATAAAATGCTTTTAAGTTTTCAAAATGCATTCGATACCTCATGATAATACTGTTAAGATAAGTACTGCCAGCATGACTCTCCCTCTTTTACAAATGAAGAAAACAAGATATGCTGAGTGATGTGAAGCAAAGAATAAAAAATTACTCTGAAGTTTAAAGCCTAAATGAGTGGAAATACAGCAGTGAATCAATAGAAAGAGGAAAGTTGTGGGAAGTGAAAAGTGATGAGTTCATTTTGGGATAAATTGATTTGAGATATGAGCAAAGTATCCAGTTGGAAGCCTCCATCGGGTAACAGGAAATATAGATTTAGAGCAGAGGAAAATATGTTGGGATAGGTATAAAGATTTAGAAATGATCTCTACAAAGGTAATGTTTGATGCAATGGGAGTCTCTAGAGGAGAAAATGAAAAGAGAGAAGAGAACTGAGATCAAAGATTTGGGTGATGCCACTCTTGGAGATAGGAGGAAGAAGAACCAGGAAGGGATACAGAGACATAGTCAGACAGGCAGGAAGAGGACAAGGGGAGAGTAACCTCACAGAAGCCAAGGGAGGAGAAAGGAACAAGATTAAAAGGATAGTAAATGGAATCTAGGACTGCCAAAAGTTCAAAGAGAATGAATACTGAGAAAAAGCCATTGGGTTTGGCAATTAAAAGACTATTGGTAATTTATTTTTTGACAAACTGCAGCATTTGGCACCCCAGGAGAAAAGCTGGGTCAGAAGACTTATTACAGTGGCTTTGGAAGTGAGTAGAAGGAAGTTTAGAAGTGAAAAGAAGTGAAATGATAGCTTGCAGGAAGAGATGCAGTTAAGGGAAGGTTGTTTGGTTTGGTTTTTAGGACAGAAGATTTGAGAAGATTTGTATGTAGTAAAGAGGGGGATACTGAAGAAGCAGGAGTATTCTGTGAAAACAAGGTCCTAAACAAGTGTGAGGGGTTAAGATCAAGGTCAAAATAGAGAGATTAGCCTTATCAATCGAAATCAGTCCTCTTTAGAAATAATGTGACTGGCAATTGAATCTACTGCTGCCATAGATGAATTAGTAGTGTTTAATTCAATTAAACCAACTTTTATTGAACACCTGTTATGTATGAGGTTCTCTTTTAGTTTCCAAAGGGTATATGGCCTTATGGGTTTGATTTCTAGTCTATGATTCTACTGTGTTGTTAATAAAAATTATGTCTAGACATGGAAAGTGTAGCAAAGTTTTGAGGCATGTATTCAGATAATTCAAAAAAAAAGAAATAGCTTCAACCAGAGATATATCTCTGCTGAACATTTTCCCATATAATTACAGTAGATCAATTTATTTTACATGCATCAGTTGCATTTATTTTTCATATACACAGACTGTATTTGGTAAAACCAAAAGGATAGCTATTATTTGTATCCAGTCAGTATAATTCATATTCATTTTAAATGGTGATTTCATTAATTAAAGAACTCATCTCAGTTTTCAAAATTCATCTGGATTTTCCATATTCCATTATTTTTATTATCATGTATGTAACCCAATACAGGAGGAAAAACTGCATGAGAGTTAACTACCATCTTGAATTTGAATAGTAGTCCAGTTTATAGAAGCTTCATCCATACATATGGAGTACTTTTTGAAATCTTCATGCCTTGGGGTATTTTTGTGATAAATGAAGTCAGCTAACTCCTTACAGTTAATTATAGAAACTAAGCTGGAAACTTAAAAGTTACAGTTGCCATAGTAACTTTCACTCAGTTACATTTAATGTTTGGTGCATATTCAAGTATACATGCAACTGTAAAAATAGTTATTCTTATTACTATTGAAGGGTTAGTATCATTGTGAAAGGATATTTTTTCTAGTTCTACCCATTTAATATGTTTATAATATGAATTTAGCATAAAAAAAATCAACATGACCTATGTTGTTCACTATAAATCCAAGAGTCCTAAGGTATTAAATTCAGTTTTATCAGCAGTTCATTTTATGATGAAGGGCAAAAGCATCCACTCTGCATTTCAGATTTATATGTGCTGTTAGGAGACTCCAACAATAACTAGATGTTGTCAGACATATAAAGAGCCTACCTCTGGCTGATGATGCTTTTATGGATCTCTCATAACATTGATATGTACATTCCCTTCCAACAATACCAATCAAAACCCATCCTTTATGAATCTTGTTGGGCTCTTCCCATAAATCACCCCATAGGGAACCACCTAGCCTCCTGGATCCTGGAAGCCTTCCTCTAATTCTCTTGGCATCACATGGATAATAGTTATACATACTAGCTGTCTATCAATTATTCCTTATTTTAATTATTTAACCATCTTGTCTTTATTTTTCCAGGCAGCTATCTCCCTACTGACATCCTTTCCATAGCTTCCCCTGCTCAATTCTTCACTTGTTATGTATGGGTTTCCTGTTCACACCCACCATAATTCTTTCCATTACCTTTTGGGTGAACCTCAGCCTAATTCTTTGGAGACTGTAGAATCCCATCACACAGTTACGTGGCATAACTGAAATAATTGTGTGTGTATGTGTGTATCAGCCTCACTATCTTTAGAGAATCTCTCTTCAATTTGGATTTCTTCTCAAATGGTAGAAGGATTAATGTGGCATTATATTGCAGTGAGTGACTGACTATCTTATAACAGACAAGAAGCCAAAGACAAGGGGAAAGAAAAGAATGGGTCCTCTGTTGCCAGCAAGGGCATGTCAATTATAAAGCAATCTTGTACCATAGGTAAATTATTCAACTCTGACAGGAAGATAGAAATAAACTCAATTTCCTTATCTGTCAGTTCAGTGGGTTAGGATAGAGGATCCAGTTAAGGAAAGTCTATGATTCCTTGAAAGCAGAGAACTAGTCTTAGATGAGTGAAACAGAAAAGGTGATACAGTTCCATAGAACTGAATGTATTTCCCATTCATATGTTTTCTTCCGTGTTAGTTCAGCATTAAATATGTGATTTTTAGTGTATTAAAAATCAGGAAACTCAAAATTTCATTAATATTGAGAAGTGTTGGGGGGCGGCCAGGTAGCACAGCGAGTAAGAGCACCGGCTCCAGTGTCAGGATGACCTGGGGATCGAATCTAGGCTCAGACACTTAGCACCCACCCAGAAACACCTGGCCATGTAACCTTGAGCAAGTTACTTAACCCCAATTGCTTAGGGGCGGCCAGGTGGCTCAGTAAGTGGGAGCGCCTGCTCCGGTGTTGGGATGACCTGGAGATCAAATCCCAGGCTCAGACACTCAGCACCACACCCAGAGATAACTGGCCTTGTAACCTTGAGCAAGTTACTTAACCCCGATTGCTTAAAAAAAAAATGTGTGTGTGTGTGTGTATATAAGTGTTATAGACAAGCAGATGAGCAGGTGTGGTGTTTTTTAGTGGACCAACAGCAAAGCAGAAAGTTCCTGCCCCTTTGTCCCCTTCTGTTATCAGTGACAATGGGGACCTAGAAAAAAGAGAGTTAGGTTAGTGGCTTCATTCTCATAGCATCATAGAATCCAAAAGGATTTCAGAGGACATCCAATCCAACCCCTAGTGGTACAATAATAAGGTATCCTTCTAACCTTTGCTTGTAGCCTTCCAGTGATAGGAAACCTACCTCCTCCACAGATAGCCAGTTCTACTTGTTGAGAGCTCAAATTCTTAGGAAGTTTCTCCTTGTATTAAACCTAAATTGTTCCCTTTGAAATTTCTACTCATTACTTCTAAGTTATGCCCTCTAAGACTGAGAAGGAAAAGTATTTCCTCTTTTGCATGCTAGCTAGTTAATATTTGAAGGCAGATATCAAATTCACAGATAAAAAGGTGTACCCTTCCTCAATAAGGAGAAAAACCTTGGGGCTGGCCAATCTATGTAGTGGCTACCATAAGATTTTATCTCAGAATCCCCCCCATCATCATCATCATCATGATCATCATCATCAATATCAGTGAAGAGATCTGAAAAGACTAATCCTTTCTATGGTCAATTTCTTGGGGTTGACAGGCAGCAGTACAGTATTTCATTTCAAAATACTGGTATCTTGGTGTCTTTCCCAGAAAGTTCACCATTAAATGACCACTAATTAGCATCCTTTCTTACTCCATCTGCAAAAAGGGCAGTAAGGACAGGTTTCTAGTCTATGTAACAGCAGTCTATTTTTTTTCTAGCCTACATCAAAGTGATGGTGGTCCAGTACTTATCAAAGGATTAAGTTTTCATACAGATATGAACCAGAAATCTAACTGACACCACTCTTAAAAGGAGAAAAACGTGAGTTCTTTTAAATGAAGAAAAGAAAGAGAAAAAAACTGTAGAGTTAAACAGCTGTGACTTTTGTACAATTTTTTCCCCTATGTGAAATTATGTCTGCTGGCATAGATTTGGGTTTTAATGGCAGTTACACAATTTGCTTAACTAGCTAGGCCAGAAGACACAATTTCGTGGGACAGCTTTCATGCAAAGCTGTCTCCTCTGGCATAGTCAGGGAAGTAAAGCATATAACTACAGTTAAAATTATAGTGGGTACTGGCAGATGTGATTTTCATGTAAAGATTTGGGGATTTTTTTTCATGTGATACCACATCTGCTACTATAAAATGTTACTCATATGCAGTTCTAGGAAGAAATGAAAAATACTACATATTGAAATGTTAACGTGAAATGTAAAAAACAAAAATAAAAAATAAAGCATACTTACACTACACTCAATGTGGTGAATGTTCTGCAGTCATGATGTAGTAGGTCTGAAATCTAAGATATTTCTGAATTGTATGAGTTCAATATGCCATCCACAAGCAGGAACACAATATGTTTCTTTCCTCCATGCCTCAAAAGCCCCTTCAAATGGTTTCTGTAATCTTCCAAGAAAATAATATCTACCCTTCCCATGCGATAAAGCAAACAGTGTCAGCAGCATAAACCAAAAATATTACTAGTTTAAAACAGGCAGACAGACCCAAATTGTCTTTTTGACCTTAACTGGCTTGTTACTAGAGAATTTCTGTTTCCTTTCAGACTCAGAAGCTCATTTTTCAGCTCTTTTAATTTTTTCTTCAGCCTTCAATACAGAGCAGTCTTTGGAAGCTTGTTAAAACGGAACAAAACAAAACCAAAAAAAGAACTTGTCCCCTTTAATAGGTTGAACTAATGCAAATAATGTCAGAATTTTAATGCTTCAAGTCTTACAGAGCAATTTATATAAATTATCTCATTTGATCCTGAGGACAATCCTGTAAGGTAAATAGTACAGGTATTATAATGTGATTTAATTAGAATTATTTATCAGTAGCTTTCTAAACTGAAATGAGGGCTCAAGCTCCAGTAAATAGAGATGTCAGATGTAAGACAAAGGAATGTGGACCGAACTGCTGCTTTTGAACTTCCTACTCTCATATTAACCTTTTGGTTGGTTTGAGAAAAAAAAAGAAAAAGAAAAAAGTAAATCTGAGAAAATGCTGTTGTCTTACTGGATCCCTTGTTTCTTCTGTGGTTATAGTCAAGTACACATTCAACAAGGGTATCTTTTTTTTTCTTTCTGATGAATACTGTTATTTCCAAAATTCTCTAAATACATGAAATGAGAATTGCCCTGGAAAGGAACAGAGACATGGTGTAGTGGTCATAGTGGAAGAGTAGGAGGAGGAGGAGGAGGAGGAGGAGGAAGAGGAGGGATGTTTGCAGTAGGATGCCTGCCCATAGATGCAACCAGAATGTTAGAGGCTACCGGCTAGGTAGTGCATAGAGAAGCCAGTCATTTTGTTCTTTATACCTGAATGTTAGGACTGTTCAGTCATTTTCAGTTTTGTCTTACTCTTTGTGAGTCCTCTCTTACTCTTTCTTCATGAAGATACTGGAGAGATTTGCTATTTCCTTCTCCAGGTCATTTTACAGATGAGAAAACTGAGGCAGAGTTAAGTGACTTGCCCAGGGTCACACAGCTAGGAAATGTCTGAGCACATGTTTGAACTCAGGAAGATGAGTCTTGTTGACTTTAGGCCCATTATTCTTTCCACCTTGCTGACCAAACCATTAAATATCCTCAACCTGCTTTTCTTGTTGCTTATTTGAAAGAGAACAGAAAGAGTTGACTTCCGTTTAGAACAACACAGAAAAGTAAATTATTTCTCAAAATATCTTTCTCCTCCAGGCTGCCATATACCATTGTCACAGCTTATGGACAATTACTTTCAGTCTTGTAGTTTATAGATATTGGATGATTTGTGATCATTGCTTCCTTATCTAATCCTCTTAGCATAATTTTCTAAACTGGCTATGATATTATCTTTCTCACAGTCCAAACCAACCTTTTCTTTCCCCTGTCTGTAGTCTTTTCCTTAGTAATAGAAAGAGGAGAAAACAAACCTCGGCCACATCTTCCCTGACAGACTTTCAGTTAGAAGGCTTTTTCTACTTTTACCCTTAAAGGCTGGAATTTTCCTACCATTTCCTACCAAAAATATCAGTTGTGCCCCCTGCGGGGAGGGGGTGGGGGGAACTACAACTCTTTGAAGCTGAAGCTTCTCAAACAATGAGAGAAAGAGAGAGACAGAGACAGAGAGAGAGAGAATTAGCTGAGTGAGTGTTGTAGGTGGTTGTTTATATTTGGTTTCATCCTAAAAGAACTTCCACAACTACAAATTGACAGGTCGATTTGATTTTATAAAGAATATTTGTAAACACACAGAACTGTTTTCATACTTGCTAATAAATTACTCCCTTCAGTCCTTCTCTACAAAATTGATATTATATTTCTAGAATATATCATAAGACCTAAATATTAAATAAGCTCCAATGAAATGAACTCTAGAGTCAGGGAGACCTGGGTTCACATTCTTTCTCATCCATTAGGCAGAATGACCCCACGCACCTCACTTAATTCCCCTGTGCCTAGGTTTCCTTTTCTGTAAAACAAGTAGAAAACAAGTAATATGGAGCCTAGAAAATATTTAATAGGCTATGATCAGTCTATCCACAAGAACAACAACAACAAAAAGAATCACTATAATATGTTCAAAAAGAAAAATGAAAGTAAGAATAGATTGATCTTTGTTTTTAAGTACTTTTGTAAATCTAGTAAATTCTACTTAATCATCAGTCAGAGGTTATATAAAACACACACACACACACACACACACACACACACACAGCTGCATTGCTGGCATTGCCTCTTTGCCCAAAAGAAAAACAAAACCCTTTTTTGTTTATTCAGAGTCCAAAACAAACATTCTCATGTGTCCAATTTTTTTAAGGAGGTATGTTTCATTCATATATATATGTATATCAGTATTATAACTTCCAAAAGCTTAAGAGTAGTAGTCCTTATTTTTATATTAGTGTAGTAATCAAGTTAAAATTATGCTAACTTCTCATATGGGGCAGCTAGATGTTATAGTAAATAGAGTACTGGACTCAGAATCAGGGAAAACTCATCTTCCTGAGTTCAAATCCAGTCTCAGATACTTACTAGCTATATGACACTGGGCAAGTCATTTAACCCCATTTGCCTCAATTTTTTCATCTATAAAATGAGGTAGAGAAGGAAATGGCAAACCACTGCAGTATCTGCCAAGAAAACCCCAAATGGGGTCATAAAGAATCAGACATGACTGAAAGGACTGAACAACAACTTCTTGTGTATAAAATAGACCACTGGATTAGATGATCTTTAAGGATCCTTTAATCCTGGTGTCCTGTGATTATTTGAACATAAGAAATTTGTTTCTTATCATAGTTAGCATTTTTCTGTGTATTAGGCTACTTTGTGAATTTCTTTGTTGCTATACAGTATCTCATCCAGAATTTAAGAACTATTCATCTTTAACTCCTACCTTGTTTGATATAGGGTACCATGGCACTACTCTTTCCCTTCTTAAATTTCATATCAAAAATCCTATCATATAGGATCTAGAGTAAGAATGCAACCTTTCAAAAAGGCCTGTCTGTACAGAGGTCTATAGACATCAAACAGAGGCTCTAATTGTCATTAAAGATATAAAAGTCCTGGTTAATAAAGAGTTCCAGAGTCACAGTAAGGAGCTATATTTTAATCTGCTGTCTAAACCAAATAAGTTTGAGTGGGAAATTGCTTTCCATTTGTCATTATTAGAAAGTGACAGTGTTACACCCTCCTTTATTACAAGTGTTTAACAGATGACTTCATTTTTAACTACATGAAATCATATTATAATAAATTCACTTAATTGTATAATAAAGATGGATAAATCTTTTTAAGAAAAAAGTTTAGTTATCAACCTCAACATGTTCAAATCATTTCAGTATGATTGGATGAACTTTAAAACTATCAAGACGTCGTATCCTTTTCTCTCTTTGGGAGAGTTAGTCTATCCAACAGAAATCAAAAGAAAGGATATTTGCTCAGATAAACCAGCAAGATTGGTTCAGATTTAATTTAGTTCTTAAGAACTTCTCTTCATTAGGTGTCTGGTTTCTGAAGGCTCTATTAAGCACTAACTATTTGCTACTTTCAGCATGATAGAAGGTTCTAGTTCAAATTGCCCAGTGACAAGAACATTGATACACATAGACTGGAGGAGTTTTTATTCTTCCATCTTTATTTTCTACAATTTTGAGCTTTTGAATGTGGATATGTTTTTAGATTAATAAAAATCAGTTAAAATATTTAAAAACTTAGTTGAGTCTCTGTGATCAAATGTAAGTTTTTATCTCTAAAAGTTACTATTAACTCCTTTATTAACCTTGGAAAATAATATCTTTCCCAGACTATAATGGCAATAGAGCTGCCAACTTGACTACTCTAATATCTGTGTAAACCAGCAGTAGACTAACTTTGAAATTAGACTGGATAGTTATCAGAAGTCTAGGAACTCATAGCAAGACCTGAGTTTGTACCTGTTCCTCTCACCTTCCCGTTTTT
Organism: Petaurus breviceps papuanus; assembly: GCF_028583685.1. Taxonomy (NCBI): domain Eukaryota; kingdom Metazoa; phylum Chordata; class Mammalia; order Diprotodontia; family Petauridae; genus Petaurus; species Petaurus breviceps. The sequence continues at coordinate 19,537,569 of NW_027186540.1, forward strand.
ATTCACTTACAGCTTCCCTGTTATCTGTAAAAGCTAAGATAAAATGACCGGGGTCCTTGTTGCTAAAGGTATTTCTATCCTGATGTTGAGGTTTAGGGTTTAGAGGTACTCGAGACCCTAAAATATCAACACACCAGCTCCTGCCGAATGAATTCGACTCAAGTAAAGTTTATTAAAGATTCACCATAATGGGTAGACTCTTAAGGGACCTAAGTATCTGTGACACTTATATTGAACGAGAAGGCCAGAATAATCTGAAACAGGATGAGTCTGCACTAGATTGAATTCTCCTCCCTATCATGGAGGCAAAATGGATCTTATATACAGAAAGCGTGTGGGAGGATTTAGGGATGGTCTGCAGGAGGAGTTTGGGGAGGGTCTTGAGGAGGAGTCCAAGAAGGATGTTTGATGGAACTAAGGTCAGACTCCAGTAATGGTATTAAGGGTGGGAAATATCTGAAGGCTACCTAGAGATGAGGGACAATGGAGGGCTAGGTTGGGTTAAGAGTAACAGATATTTGGGCCTAGCTATAAAGAAAGACTTATAGCTTTCAGGCAAATGCCTCATCAAGTGGGAAGATTCAATCAGAGTTCAAGGGGTTTCCCAGAGCCTGTACCCCATCACTAAGGCCTCTATGTTTAGGCAGGGCCAGGCACTCAGAGTCTAAAGGTAGGACCAGGTTTGTCCAGAGGAAGAAGGGAAGTTGCACCTGGGACTGGGTCTTTACTCTTGTCAGTGATTGACAATATTAGAACTAGGATTAGGACTTGGAGTCTTCTGGTTTGTCTGTGTCATACTGCCTGCTTCCTTAATGCACAAAGTTCTGAAGAAAAACAACCAAGGGGCAAATTCTGTCACTTCCCTCTGCTTTTCTGCTAAACCTTTCCTCTCAAATTCCCCTGTTCTATCTTAGTCTGTTGCTTCATTGCCCTCTTGATAGCCAACACTCATCTTCTAAAAAGCAAAGAGCTTGAACCTATACCAAGTTTCAGTGAAACCTCTCTATAGGAAGCACAGGAAAGTATTATAAAGGATCTAGGCTGAGCTTTTTTTTTTTTATAAGACTTCTTTTATTTCATACCTGCTGTAGCCTCTCTTCTGGATCCCTACTAAATCAGAAATGTTCCCTCTTGCTTGTGTTTTGCCTTGCCCTTGGGAGTCACATTGGATACTTTAAGTATTCCAGGGAATCTTTTTTGGTCTCAAGATGAAATTCTTCTATGTCTGAAGGCAGGATTGACTTTACATTAGGAGAATTGGTTCTATACTAAATGGTAGCTACCTCTTCAATTCTGTTCTCTCTCCCTATTTTCCTTATCCCTCAAATTCCCATACTATCCCTCTGTCTTTAACTGCCTTTTCCTGTAAAAATTCCTATAGACTTATAGCTCTTTCTCTCCTGAACATTATTTCTGTGTGATTCCCAGGATTATACACGACCTTGGTAATCTTTCAACTTTACCTGGAACTTAAGGGCCATTGAGGATTGACAGATCTAAGAATGCAGGGAGCTGATAGGAAATGACCAAAGGGGAAGCCATCTGCTGATTTCAGCCAGTCCTTTCAATTGTGTCTGACTCTTCATGACCCCATTTGGGTTTTTCTTGGTAAAGATATAGAGTTGTTTGCCATTTTGTTCTCTACCTCATTTTACAAATGAGGAAAATGACCTACTCAGGGTCACACAGTAAATTTCTGAGGCCAGCTTTAAACTTAGGAAGATGAGCCCTCCTGAATTCAGGCCCAGCACTATACTTCTCCCCCTAGCTGCCCAAGCTGTCTGATGAGTGTCTACCAACTAGTGTGGGGTGAAAAACCCCATTTAAATTTAATCAAGAACAAGGAGATTTCTCAGGATAAAAACAGGAGATTTTTATTCTCTTCCCCACACCCCCCCCACATCTTCCAGGGAAGAGGGCGGTCCTCTCCATGGCAGATCAGGGAGAGGAGGCATGTTACAGAAGACAGAACAAGAATTTATACCACTGTCCCTTCTCCCATTGGCTGGGAGGTGGGCTCATGTCTTGGCACAGAAAATCTTCCCCAATGGCAAATAACAAAGAAAACCACACTATCCCCTATTGGCTGGGAGGTGGGCAGGGAACCAGGATATTGTTTGCATCCTTATTTGGCAAATGCCAGCAAGGGTGAATGTTGAAAACCCCTAAAGGGCCTAATGTTGATAAGGGTGTGGCAAACAAGAGTGGAGGTCAAAAGACTCCTGAAGAGGCCTAATGCTGATGTGGCAGCAGTAAAGAAGGGGGAAAGAAGAGGGAAGGGAGAAGCTAAAACTCCAGCTTGCTCCCACAAGAAAACTTATGGGCTGAAAAGTTTCACCTTTCCCATTCAAACTTATCTCCTGGACTAACAGGTAATCGAACAAATTGATTTTGCCTTCCTGTCATATATATTGCCAAATATAGATGTCATATAAACACTTTGAAAGGCTCCTTTAAGTTATGTACTGGAGTGTCTGAATTCATAGTGATGGGATATAGACTCTGGGAACCCATTGAACTCTCCTTGACTCTTCTCACTTGATCTGGCAATCACCCCAGGCCATAAACCTTCCATTATTGCTATTCCCAAATTTTTCACCCTTAACCTACCCTAGCCCTCCATGGTCTGTTTCCTCCAGATTGCCTATGGCTACTTCCTTGATCCCAACAAAACCCCATTTTCTTGGTTCCTGATGTGTGACCTCTGGTCACCTCAGACTACTGGACCACCCCTAGATCCCTCCCACAGTCTTTCTGTTTGTAGGATCCATCTTGCCTCCATGAAGGTACTCAGAATCAAGCTAGCTCAGATTCAGTATGGTATGCTTGTCATCACAAATGCTCAGATTCCTTAAGAGTCTACCCAAAGTGGCAAATTTTTAATAAACTTTGTTTTTCTTTGACTGAAAGAAGACTTGTGTCGATTTCATTCAGTCAGGACCCCATGTATTTTGGGGTGCCAAGTATCCCCAAACCTCAACAATGGCAGTCTTAACTCTCTGTATTTTGTATTCAATGAATTGACCTTAGAAAGGTCCCTTCTGGCCCTAAATCTGTGGTCTTCTTTTATATTTGCATCAGTGTTGCTATACATACAAATTATATGTATATACAAGCATGTTGCTTTAGATATACACATATAAAATAACCATATAAATCTATATGGAATTGATTGGAAGCCAATGGAATTAAATAATTTTGTCATTTCATAGCCTGATGACTTTGCTAGCATTTACATGGCACTCTTTAAAGTTTGCCGAGTACTTTAAAAATATAATCTCTATTATCCTCACAAAAAAAGATGGGGAGTCAGTATTGTTATTACCCCCATTTTACCAGATAAGGAAATTGATTTGCCTACAGTCACACTACTAGGAAGTATTTGAGGCTGGATATGAGGCTTAGGTCTTCCAAACATGACTGAGATGTTTGAGTTTTTTTTGCTTTTTGGAGGGGCAATTGGGATTAAGTGACTTGCCCAAGGTCACATGACTAGTAAGTGTTAAGTATCTGATTTGAACTCTGGTCCTCCTGATTCCAGGGCAGGTGCTGTATTAACTATACCACCTAGCTGCCCCCTGAGATGTTTCTTGATGGGAATGATAAGGTATATATACTAAGATGAATGTCCAGTTACAAGTATAAATTGTTCTACCAAACATAACTATAGAATTTCTATTTCTCAAGGTTATCTTAAGGTACATGAGTTAGTCCTATCCACAGTTATCAATCAATCAACAGCATTTACTGAGTATTACATGCCAGATAGTTTACTAAGTGCTGGGGAGGAGAGGAGAGGAGAGGAAAGGAGCGGGG
>NW_027186540.1:19541784-19563250 GCF_028583685.1 Petaurus breviceps papuanus
CTCCTCAGTCTGCTGTCCCAGGTCTAGGCTGTAGTTTTTGTTTATTTTTTTTGTTTTTCTAGCCCCAAGAGTTATCTTATTCCTTATCTTATCACGAGAGGTCTAGATCAGGGGGGGGGAGGGAGAGAAGGTAAGGTTTCCTATTCTCAAGGACATCAACATTAAAAAAGCCTTTCTACTAGAATTTCCTAGACTGTGAAAGGTATAATAGATGAATTAGAGCTCTCCTGATTATATGCTGATTAAGATAACTCTTGGGGCTAGAAAAACCAAAGAAATAAACAAAAACTACAGCCTAGACCTGGGACAGCAGACTGAGGAGCTGAGAAGTCACTAAGCACCAGAAGAGACATTCACCTCCTCCTCCTACCATTCCTTTTTTTCTACAAAAATAACAACTTTCCCATTTGCTTAATGTGACAGATGAGGCAGAAAGACATCCCATGTTCATAAATGCTTTCACTAATGAATTCAGTATACTTGTCTTAAATACCTCCTATATGGAAGGCACTAAGCTAGGCACTGGGACTATGGAGATCAATATGGCACAGTCTCTGCTCTCAAGGAACTAATGTTCCCTGGGGAAGGGAGTGGAACAACAAAAAAATATATATACAAATGGAAGTGAATTAAGTGAATGGGAGAAAGCTAGTAAGGAGCAGTGGGGAGTTTGATGACACAGAAATCACCTTTGTTGGATATGGGAGTGGTGTGGGAGAGCATCATAGACAATGTGGCATGTGACTTTGGCATTGAAGCAAGGCTGGGATTTTTATAGCTTAGAAAAACAAAGAATTCTACTTTAAGCTTGGAAGATGGTCCAAGTATAGTCCTAGAGATAAGGTAGAAAAAGAATAGGAATTTAAAAAGATGAGGTAGAAAAAGAATAGGAATTATTTTTTTTTTTTCCTTTTTGGAGGGCAGTTGGGGTTAAGTGACTTGCCACCAAGGTCACATGGCTAGGTTTGTGTGTGTGTGTGTGTGTGTGTGTGTGTGTGTGTGTGTGTTAAGAGTCTAAGGAAGAATCTGAACACAGGTCCTCCTGACTCCAGGGCCGGTGCTCTATTCACTGAGACACCTAGCCACCCGCTGGAATTAATTTAAAAATTAAAAAGTCTGGTTCATAGACTTCGTGAAGTAGAACAGTATGAGACAAAAGTAGGAAGGTAGGTTGTACAGGGGCTTGAATGCCAAGAGTTGGAGTTTATACTTTATTTTTTCAATATGAGGAATCCTGAAATTTTTTGAGTGGAAGAGTGACTTGGCCGGAAAGATATAGCAATAAGATTACTCAGACAGTGGTACAAAAAATGGGTTGTCCTAGATTGAAGGCATGTAATAGCATAGGGGAAGAGGGCTGGTGGACCCCCCTCACCAAAGAGAAGTCATTGTAGTAGAAAAGGAGTAGAAAATGTGTATACCAGATATATTTGGGGGCTGTTGATAAGAATTAGCAACTAATTAAAATTTTTGATTCAAAGAGAGGAAAGAGTTAAAGATTAGGAGCTTGGGAACCTAGGAGAAGAATACTATGTCCATAGAAACAGAGAATTTAGGAGAGGTAGTTTGGGGAGCAATATAAGTTCATAAAATATATCCAGCTCTTGAATTTTAAAGCCACTATCACCTGTGCCACTGAGGGACAATTGTAGCTAGGAAAAACCTAAAATACACATTCAGAGGTTCCATAAGACCCTGTCAGCAGACTTTTGGAAAATACCAGTCAAATAGTAATCATCACCCTTTCCTTGTTAAGTCCCCTAGTCTGCATTAGCATCCCAAGGGAATCTGCAATGGCAGCAGATGACCCTGGGGAGAGACCAGCAGAGCTCAGTGGGAATCTTTGCTCTTTGGTGACATCCCTCTATACGACTTTGTGCTCTTCCTTTTGTTTTTGCTTCTGTCAGAGCATAAGGTATTAAGTGGATAAGTATAGAAAGAAAGAAAAAAAGAACCTGGACTTTATATATTGGAAGGGTTGGAGACTGGGAAGAGGAAAACTTCTTAATCATGTCATTAAATTATTTTGTTGAAAAAAATCAAGTGTAAAATAGCAGAATCTTCACCAAAACTTTTATTTTTAAATGATTTTTTTTTAAAACCAAACAAATTAAAAGCCCAAAGTATTTATTTTAGGCCTTCTACATTAGCCCTGGTAAGTTTCATCAGCATTCTTCTCCCTTTCTTCCTTCCTTCCCTGACTAAGGAGGCAGAGATGATTTACTTTGTTTTGGGGTTGTTGTTATTTTTTTTTTCCATCAATTTGTGAGAAGTACAACAGATAGCCAATCTCAGAGACAGGAAGATCTGGGTTCAAGTTCTGGCTGGATCACCCTGGATGAATCACTTAACTTCCTAGTGCCCTGAGGCAGCCCCTCCAGAAGTTGCAGAAGAAATGCTGACCTGCATTGGTGAAGGGATTTTACTCCTTAGGAATTCCTTAGACCAATGAAAAGACAGATCTGGTACAAAAACCAAATTTGATGGCACTTATTTCTTTCTGGATACAGAAGCTCACTGACCTGAGAACCCAGAATTACTGAGATCTGCATGTTTTCTAGTGTCTTGTAGTTAGTATCGTGATTTCAAGTCGCAAAGGAGTCAAAAAGAGATTAATTGTTTAGGTTGGAAGAGTAGGGAGACCTCAGGGTCAGCATCTTTCCCCTCCCAGAGCAGTCACGTCCTTTCCCTGTCTAGCCCATTTTTGTCCCCTGAACATGACCCCTGCCTGTGTGAGCAATGAAGGGCCCTCTATTCCATCATCCCTTAGCTTTATCTCATAGGTTCTACTTGCAGATTTTTCTCTTTATGACCAAGAAATCTTAAGGCATTCCATAAATCTTTCCCCAAAATAGATAATAAAAAAACTTGAATAATAATAATAATACCTGACCCTGTAATGATCCACCAAGATAATGCCTCTGACTGTACTTTGTAAGGTGGACAGCGAATAGCATACTGGCTTGAGGTGACTAATCTTGAAGTCAGAAAAGCATGAGTTCATATCCCACTTCTGACCTATGCTGGCTATGGGATCCTGAACAAGACACTTAACTCTCATCGCCCCCAGGCAGTTCTCTAAGAATATCTGTTGCAGAATAGGTTCCAGTGTGTATTGGTAGAGGGAATTTCGTTGCTGGGAGTTCCCAACAATCAATAAATCACAAGTCTAATTTTTAAAAATGTAAATATATAGAAATATAAGGCCTAGTCTTTAGATCTTAAATAATGACAATAATAATAGCAATAATAACAACTTATATTTATAGATCACTTTGGAGTTTGCAAAGCATTTAATAAATATTATTTCATTTAATCTTCACAATGACCTAGGGAGGTCGGTGCTATTATTATTTCCATTTCACAGAAGAAGAAGAAACATGTGTCAGCTAAAGTCAAGTGACTTATCAAGGGTCATAACAGCTAATAAGTGACTGAAGCTTGTTTGAAGTTGGGTGTCCTCTTGACCTCAAGCACAGTGCTCCAGCCTCTCTATCACCTAGCTATACAATAGTTACATATCTGGGATCATAGACAGGATTTAAACATAAAAAGGACCTTAGTCCTATTCTGTCCTTTGGCAGATGAGGAAATTGCAGTTACCACAAGAGATTAAGTGACTTGTTCCAGGATGTCCAAACCAGGTACCCCAATCAAGATTCCAGATCCAGGGTTTTTCCCACTGTACAAACCTGTTTCCTAATAGAAGTTGAATTGAACTACATTTCATTGAAATTGTACTGTATATTCATAAGTCCCCTGAACTATTTGCCTGAGGCCTGCATCCAGGGTCTAACTTCATCAGTGTGACTTAATATACTTAAGAGTAGACCTATCTTGACAGTCTAGGAAATATACCAGTGGAAAGTCCCAGACGTTAAGCCTCCTATGCATCTCAGGATTTTTTTTTCCTGAGCTGGCAATCAAAATAAGTTAGGATGTTGTGGCCGGATATCGTTCCCACAAGAACATAATTCATGACTTTTCATAAAACTCAGTGTCATCCTTAATACACACCAGAGAGCAGTGGAGGAGAAAATACAGAATTTCTTCTCCTCTCATTTAAAATTAAAAAGATTCTTGTATGGAGGAGGTTCTGGTTAATGAGGAATTATAGAATCATTGATTTAGAGCTGAAAGGAATCCATCTTGTCCAAACCCTTAATTTGACACATAAGGAAAGTGAGGCCTAGAAAGGATAAGTGGCTTAAACAGAGTGGCCAGGATAGGAAGGCACAGGGAGCTAGGATTTGGATGTAGATCTTCTGGGTCCACTTCCAACATTCTGTCTTCTACTTCACCTATTCTCGGAAATCTGGCCTTCCCTAACCACCTTCATACATCTTATTTTCACCCCCACACCTCCAGTATGTGAAACAAGGAACTAGAAACTGGAAACTCACTTCCTCCAGATCTCTGGCTGGTCTCCTCTGCCAAGTGGAGGCTCCTGGCCTATCCCAGGGGGTTAAACTGAAAGAAATACTGCTTGGCGATGATGACAGTGGCAGTTTGCCTCTAGGGGTGGGGTGGCTGAGTTTCTCAGGCACTGACAAAAAGTATGGTACCATAGCTAGAGGCAGAGGGGGAAGAGCAGTATTTATATTACATTTTAAGGTTTTCAAAGCTCTTTACAAATATTATTGCATTTGATGCTCCCAACCATCCTGGGAGGTAGGTGCTGCTCTCTTCCCCATTTTGCAGATGAGGAAACTGAGGCAGAAAGAGGTTAAATGACTTGCACAAAGTCAAAGAGCTGATAAGTGTCTGAAGCAAGACTAGCACTTGTGTCTTCCTGACTCCAGGTCCTATGCTCAACCCACTGCACCCAACTAACACAGAGCTTAAAGGTTGGGTAAGCACTTTACACTCATGGTCTCATTCAGTCCTCTGGGCCCTCCTGTGAACTAGTGCTATTATCATCCTGATGAATATGGGAGTTCCCTTGAGCTCTCCTTGAGTCCTTGAGGCACAGGCTCTGGAGACTGCAAAATACCAACACCCCAGGTCCTGCTGAATGAATTCGACTCAAAGAAAAGTTTATTAAAAGTTCACATGTATTAGACACAGTAAGTCTGTGCTAGGTCATTCTATGATGCTCTCACACACATGGAGGGAAGATGGGATCTTATATGCAGAAAGGTTATGGGAGGAATCTAGGGGTGGTCTAGAGGAGGAGTTTGGGGAGGGTCTTCAGGAGGAGTTAATGAGGTCAATGAGTAATTAAGGGTGGGAAGTTGCTGAAGGCTACAGACTTTGGTGGGCTAGGCCAGTTCAAGGGTGGACTGATATTTTGATAGGCTAAAGGGTGGAAAGTCTAGTAACAGAGGTTTGGGCCCAGCCACAATTGTGAGGCTTATGGCCTCATGCAAATGCCTCATCAAATGGGACTATTTAATCAGAGTTCAAGATGGGTTCCCAGAGCCTGTACCTCAAGGACTCAAGGAGAGCTCAAGGGGACTCCCAGAGCCCATACCTCATCATTCCTATTTTACAGAAAAGGAAACTGAATCTCAAAACAGTAAAGTGACTTGCTAAGTGTTACATAGCTATTAAGTTTCAGAGGTAGAATTCAAACCTGGTTCTGATGGGGTTTAGGCTCTGGAAACCCCTTTGAATCTTCCCACTTGATCTGCCATCCCCAGAGGCCAAAAGCCTTCCATTATCAATAGGAGTGAAACTCTCATTATCCTTAACCTAACCTTGCCCTCCATTGCCTGTTATCTCCAAGTACCTTCAGCTACCTCCCTGCCCATGATCCTATCAAAATATCTGTTACCCTTAAACTAGCCTCGCCCTCACCCCGGGTTACCTCCAGTCTGCTACCTCTGGATTACCTTCAGCAGTTTCCCACACTTGATCTTGTCAAAATACCATTGTCTTGGTTCCAGGAGTCTGACCTCAGTCCCATCAAGATCCTCCTTAGACTCCTCCTCAATACCTTCCCCAAACCTCGCCTCTAGACCACCCACTAGATCCCTCCCACAGTCTGTATATAAGATCCATCTTGCCTCCCTGAGGGGGCTGAGATTCAATCTAGCCCAGACTCAGTCTGTGTCAGCTTGTTCTGGCCCTGCTTGTCAATAGAAGCATCACAAACGCTTAGGCTCATCAAGAGTCTACCCAATATGGCGAATCTTTAATAAACTTTGTTTTACTTTGGCTGAGAGAAGACTTGAGTCGAATTCATTTGGCAGGACCCAGCTAGTCAGTATTAGAGTCTCAAGCACCCCTTAACCCCATCAGTTCCATTTGCTCCATCCAGTATGTCTTTGTGTGGTAGTAGAATCACATCTAGTGGCAGACAATTTATTTCCTGCTTCTTAAGGCAAATTTCAGCAAAGGGTAACCTCCCGAATATTTAAGCAGAAAAGCTTTCCCATCACTACAAAGATAAACTATTCCTTAGTAATGATTCTTAATCTTTTTTGAGTCAGGGACCCCTTTGACAATCTGTTGAACCCTTTGGGCTTCTCAGAATAATATTTTTAGTGCCTAAAACAAAATATATAGGATTACTAAGAAAACCAATTATACTGAAATACCATTACCAAAATATTTTGAAAATCAAGTTTCTCTTTCCAGGGGACACTAGCTCCTCCACAGCTGACTGATTAGAAGGATAAGTGGAAAAAAGAGAGAATGGCTCTTCATCTTTGTATGTGGCCCTTGCAGTTCCCACAAGGACATATCTCTGTATTTGTTTGTCTCTCCTCTGTCCTGCTCAGCCAGTTGAGGATGAAATAGGGCTCCTCAGAGTATGGCTATTTTGTATGGCTCTTGGAACCTAATACTGTGTGCCATAAAGATTCACCAACACAAAGTATGTGACAAGACTGCACATAGTCATAAAGAGTGAGAATTCCTGATAGAAATTCTAGACTTGCTTCCTAGACTCTGCTACTACATGGAAGCTGGGTGTGATAGATAGTAATTATGTGACAAAGGATAGGCAATAGGGATGATGATGGTGTTCTGTCCTTACATCCTTTATTCCCATCTCCAGCCCACAGTATCATTGCTAAACTGAATTAAGCTATTCATGTTGGAAGCATGAGGAAGACAAGGCTTCCCTATTCATAGACAATCACTTTTCTTTGTGATAGCTCATTGAGAGCTTGGGAGCATTTTAAAGATTTTAAATGAATGACTTCATTTGTCTAATGTAAATGGTTTCTGGCAATTAGCTTAGAGTACTAAACTCAACATTCAGCTTCCACTATTTGGGAGGACAAGAATGCCAGATTTCTGGGTAACTCATTGGTATTTTCATTGTCAAAGAACTCTAGGAAGTGGCTTTAATGCATCTTATTGAACCTTAAAATAAAGCTATATGTGTCCAGAGAGCAAATGGTGAAAATTCTTTTCTAGCAAAATGATTATTTGAGATTGTAGGCAACTCACCCATGACACTTTACCATGAATAAAAGTTTGTATGGAGGTCCCTGAAAATGTGTATTCAATGGATAAATGTATGCATGAGAGATAGTGTTCATCATTTCAGTGGGACCCATTTGAATAGGAGAAGAGAGCATGTTCACATTTTGCTATATTGCAATGCTATTAAATTGCACTAATTCTTTATCATTAATAATAAATAAATAAATATTAATAAATAAAGAACACAAATATGTGTTTACTCTCCCCCAGCTCTCTCTCTCTCTCTAAACCAAAAACAGAATGAGGCTGGCAGAATTCAGAGTAGGCATTTGGGGATCTTTTGAGTGGAATGAAAGAGTGAAGATACATAGGGATAGAGTGGTAGTATATCCCCTCTATCCTGGAGACAAAATTACCATCATAACAGGGATTACATGCAGTGGTACAAACAATTAAATTACTGAGGATAGGACATAGTGACATAAGGGACAGCCTCAAAGTGGGGAAGATCTCTGTTCAAACCCCAATCTGCATCAAAAGCTGAATAGTGACCTTGGACAAGACACTTAAAATCTCAGTGCTGTACATAACTCTAAAACTCCAAGTATGGACCTGCATTAATAGAGGGATTTTCTTCATCCAGGAATTCCCTATGCCAATTAAATCACAGCTCTAATCATCTATCTCCTGTCCTTTAAGGGGCTCCCTACAGTAGTGCAAATAGTATTACTCCCATTTTACAGATGATATTACTGAAGCTTAGAGAAGTAAAATGATTTGCCCGTGGCCCCATAGTTAATTATCAGAGCTAAGATTTGAATCTAGGTCCTCTGATTCCAATCTACATTATCTTTTATCTTTTTTTTTCCCTTTGTAAAATATAAACTTCAGTCATCAGAAACTTATCCAGAACACCAGAAATTCACTATGGCATTTTTTCATGATGGGGAAAAATTATATAGAAAGCAAATTTGTCCTGGACTGTTTCATAGTAAGGCAGTCACATTTTTTTTTAAGCAATTGGGCTTAAGCAATTTCCTCAAGGTTACACAGCCAGTTATTTTGTGTGGGTGCTAATTATCTAAGGCCAGAACCAATCCCAGGTCTCCCGACTCCAGGCCAGCACTCTTACTCACTGCACCATCTGGCTGCCCCAAGTCACATTTATTTTTAAGGCAAGTACCACTTCCTTGATCCCAATAGTAACTTTATAGGTAGGTTCAACTTGTCTAAAAAAAAAGTACATAAATGTGAACCCTGGATAGTTGCCTTAATCAAAGGTCACTATCAGTACCCCATGAACCACTTTTCTGAGAACAACTGGAGCTTCAACATGAGACCCCACCCAAAGAAGGCCCATTTAATTATTTGGATCTGCCAAGTGCTAACTGGTAAGGCACATCCCCTTGCACATACCATCACATCCCGTATACATAACTTTGTGAATAAAAAAAATTTCTATCTTAATTTTTAAATTACATTCTGTGAAATAAATCATTTTATAAATTCCCAGTTGTTATAGCTCACAATGGTTGTATTCAGTGAACACTTTGCATTTTGGTATTTATTTTAATGGGGGAAATGGCTGAACTAGTTTGTTTCATTTTTAATAAACCAAATAATTTTGGTCTGTTTGTATTTCTTTAAAAGTCAGAGCACTAGATAGGATGTTTTTTTTTTTGGATGGATAAAATCCATGAATCAGTTTAGAAAAAAGTAGGAATCAGATTGTGTAGTAGGTATCCTTCTTTCCTCTTCTGTCCTTGTTTTCCAGCCTTATTCTGCTAATGGCAATGCTACCTGACTCTCTTTTGAAGATAAAAAGCATTAGATCATGATACACACTGCATGAACTCCCTTGTAGCAGCTGTTCTTTGCCATCAGTTACCAGGTTCTCTTCTGCTTTTAAAAAGCAGTAGATTGGATAGAATCTTCTTGTGTTGTTTGATCCCCTTTATTTTACTCTATTACTTTTCTGACATCCTGGTTTGTAGTTTTATCCAGACGTTAAGGTTTTATGAAGTGTGTGTGTGTGTGTGTGTGTGTGTGTGTGTGTGTGTGTGAGAGAGAGAGAGAGAGAGAGACAGAGAGAGACAGAGAGAGACAGAGAGAGAGAGAGAGACAGACAGAGAGAGAGACAGAGAGAGAGAGAGAGAGAGGTGGGGGCAGGAGGGAAGAGAGAGAGAGAGATAAGAGAGAGAGGGGAAAGGGAGAGAGAGAGAAATAACTGTTTACCTCCTATGATGAACTCTAACCTTTAAGTCTTAATTTTTCTCTATGTTGACCATCTGGGATATAAAGTGCTTCATTTTAGGCCCATAAATCCTTCAACATAAGCCATAGGATCTCTGAGTTCCAGAAAGTGTACTCTTTCCTCTTGCCCCATATTTAGACCCATATCGCAGCAAAGTACTTAATGGAATCCTATCTATCAAGGGTCTCTGTAAGCCATGAATGATCCATCTTTTGTTCAAAGTTAGCTGATAATCATTCAGTTTGCTGGCTGCCCTTTATCTTTGGGATACATTTAATGCAAGTTATAAGAAAACAGTGGATAGAGAATGACCTCCAAGTCAGGAAGACCATGGTTCACCCCCTGCTGTAGTACTAAGACTGAGTAACCCTAGCCAAGTCACTTACTGTCTCAGTGATGTCAGCAGCTTTTTAAGAGCTTTTTTTAAGACTTTGTAAACAAGGTGGTTACCTGCATTAGTAGAGGGAGTTTCCTTGCCTTGGGAGTTCCCTATATCAGTCCAAGGACAGGTCTAGTTCTAAGTCCTACAAGGTAACATAGTAGATAGGAATGCAAGCATATACTCCACTAAACTCATTTGATTTGAATCATGCACAATTTAGAGATAGTAATGTTTATACAGGCCACTGAAAATTTCCCTGTTGTATTAGAAACATGGCAGAGGCTAAGATGCTGATTTTGTTGCTGTGCATAACATGTAATGTTCCCATAGGGGTCCTGAATCACCCTCACTACATGCAAATACATATGTTCAATAGATACATATATTTATCCCACCACATCTATGAAATGCCTTTGCCTGACGTGGCTTCACTTTTTTCTCCTAATTTGAAATTTTATTTTCTAGCCACATAAATAGAAGAACACAATTTGAAAACCCCGTCCTGGAAGCCAAACGAAAACTACAACAACATAACATGCCCAACACAGAACTTGGAACAAAGCCTTTGCAGGCCCCAGGTTTCCGAGGTACAGTACTATGTCAGCATATCACAGCTCAGGGAGGGGGGGATTGTCTATCAAACTGCCTACTGTTCGGAAAATGCCTTGAGCTCAGACTATTTAGAATGATTGATTGGCTTTTTTTTTCTCTATTAGCTTTAGCTGGTGTTTACTATGATTCTAAACTAATGCATCTAGCAACCACAGATTAAATTAGGGCTTCAAGCATTATTTTATAGGAGTTGACAGCATGTTGCTAGGGTGAAGATTAATGGGCTTTGACCGAACAGTACTATAAATTGTCGGGATTCATAGAGACGCGTAAGTTTTTTTTTGTTTTTTTGTTTTTTAATTTTTTTGTTCGCAAAAGACATAGCCCAAGAATGAGGCTTGTTCTCCTTTGTAACAGTAGACAGCTCCTCATCGACATTACCTAGGCCTAAATATGTTCACCCACGCCCTGCACTTGAGCGGTCTCGCAGCGTGAATGACTTGTCTTACTATCGGCGCGACAATGCTGGAAAGTACAGTCTGTATGGTATGTCCCAGGGCTGCTTATTGGGCCTAGCTACACTATTGTACCAAGTAGTGCGATAAGTTGCATCACGACCTTTTCACCTATTTTTTTTTTGTACTTTTTCTCACAAATTAAAACACCGGAGAGAGGCTCTGGAAGCCTGGAGAGGCCCATTCTTGCCTGTTAGTAATTTTCACACTGCCCCATGGCAGCACATTGAAAATGAATGTAAAGGTCACTGGACTGTCATCTCACCAATTGTAAATGTCATTGTCAAAGACAAAAGTTAATCTGTGTAGATGAAAAGATTATGTTTCCTTCACTTGCTTTTATAAAAAAATTTTTTTTGAAGTCCGAAGCTTTTTTTTATAAATAGAGTTGTAAAATGGAGGTAGATAGACAAACCCAGAAGAACCCTATTATAACATGACTCATTGTTTATAGTTCAGATATACCATAGGTCGAATAATGTCCATTCCCCTCCACTCAGTGTAACCATTATAGCTGATAAAAATCTAGCACGGCCTAGTTAACTTAAAAAGACTCTTATTAATTTGGTCTCTCTAGATCATGTTGTAAAGAGATTCGACTCTGTACATGCACACTTACATATATACTTATAAGTGTTTTATCACAGAATATAGTCCAAAAGGTAACTTGTGCAATGTATTAATGAATAATGCTAAGCAACTGGACCAAAGAACTTTCAATGTCAAAAAAAAATATGTATTTTACTTTATGTGCATCATTGGAATTATCTAAGCCTTACAATACACATTTTCTACCCTTAACAGTAATGAGTTCTGGAATAAGAAAGCCAATTTTTTTTTAAATGAATAAATTATTCACCCTTTGAAGTACCTTGAACATTTTCAGGCCAGTAGATGTTGTTCTCATTATAGGCCCACCATCTCAAGATAAGACTATAAGAAGTAAGAAATTCAGAGAGACCCACTATTCAGTTACTTGGCCCTGCAATGCCATTTAGTTGAGAAAATTCTGCTACTTCCTCTTGTTACAGTGAAAAGAGTGCTGGATTTGGAATCAGAAGACTTTGAGTCAAATCCTATCTCTGCAACTTACTAGGCATGACCTTGGCCAAGTCATTTAACCTCTGAGCCTCAGTTTCCTTATCTGTAAAATAAGGGGATGGACTAAATGGTCAATAAGGTCACTTCTAGTTTGAAATCCATGCTCCTATGATCTCTACAATCTTAAGTATTTAATACTGAGAGAAAAAAGTTACTTGCCCATTGATCCTTCTTGTATATAGTAATGACCACAGATGTGCACACTTTGTAAGTTATCACAGAAATTCTAGATTCTTTGGTGCTAGGTCGACATTGCATTTAAGCTTGGGAGAGGTGATTTACTATATGGCAATAGTGGCCTATAAAGGTTAAAAAAAAAAACCCTCCATCAGCTTCCACTCATTTCAGGGCCAAAACTGAGATGAATGTGTCCAAGAGTTTGTCATGGCTGATCTGCTTTAGTCTAGCCTAGAGTACTAATATCTGTGTTTCTATTGGAATGCTCACGCCACCACCACCCCTTTATTTCACTTAATATAAAAATGTCACCACATCCACCACCTCTGCTGCTACTAGTGGCTAGTTTTCTCCTGCATTCCAACTTGGCTTAAGTGTATCCATTTTTTTTCTTTTCCTTGTTTTGACCAATATAGAAAAGCCGCTTTTCACCCGGGATGCATCACAATTGAAGGGCACTTTCCTAAGCACAGTCCTGAAAAAGAGCAGCATGGGCTTTGGATTTACCATCATTGGGGGAGATGAACCTGATGAGTTTCTTCAGGTGAAAAGTGTAATTCCTGACGGGCCTGCTGCTCAGGATGGGAAAATGGAAACAGGTAATTTGTTTATTTCCTTGGTTGTAACAATCTAAAGAGGGTCTTTTTTTTTGGAGGGCAATTGGGGTTAAGTGACTTGCCCAAGGTCACACGGCTAGTTTGGGGGGGGGGGTTGTGTGTTAAGTGTCTGAGGCCCAATCCGGACCCAGGTCCTCCTGACTCCAGGGCCAGTGCTCTATTCTCTGCACCACCTAGCCTCCAAGAGGGTCTTCTAACATACAAAGAACTTCATTCTTCTTTGCTTGCCTTTAATTCAATCAAAAAAATTTTAGCCAGAGGTATTTGTTTTTATCTCACCTACCCCCTATAAAACAATCATGTAATTTCGAAATGGTTATAAATTTATTTTTTTTCTTTTTCCTCTTTTGTTTGCATTTTTGATGAACAAAATAAATCGTTCTTGGGGCTATTTGCCCCGTTCATCTTTAGAGTTCTCTCATGATCAAGCTTCAAATTTCGTATCATTGTCACTTGTGTTAAGTCTCTGATTTTATCAGTATTCCTTTATCTTGTTAATTCCAAAGTTATATTCTTTTGCTAACTTGGCAAGGAAATCTATTTAATTAGCTCTGATAGTTAAGCAGAAATTTTTTGAAATTTCCCTCTTTGTATTAGGCTACTGGAGATGATTCCATTTTTATGTGTGCCTATGTAATTGTTTGCTGTGCAAGTTTTTAGAGTCATTACAGTGTTTGTCTACACAAATTAGATGGGCATTTATCTGGTGTCTTCATTACATGTAGGCAAGCAAAACTAAGCTTATAAGGTTCAGAGCAATAGAAAATCCATAATTTTGTAGTGGATATTTCTAGACAATGACAAAGGTCATTGTGAAGAAGTCTGAAAAATATATATCACAAAAAAATGTACTCAAATGTAATGAAACTACTGTCATTTTAAAAGATTTTTACTGTAACTCTTCTGTCTTTTAACTTTAATCATTTTGATGTGAATTCTCTCGAAAGTCAGTGAAAACAGAACTAATACCCTGCAGTGCAGTGGCAAAATCAAGTCATAGAGCTATTCAGTTCCCTTTGATAATCTAAATATTTATTTAAGGCCTTTTCCAGAGTTTTATTATTCCTGACTTCTTAGACGGTTAATGGATGTGAGTGTTTGGACTGTTATTTGCTCTTAAGAAACAGAATGCTTGAGGGAAGAGGTGAGTGTCTTAGGAGCTATACAGTTGGACCTGCTGCATCAAAGACACTATTTAAAACGTTTTAAAAAATCAAACTGTGATATTTGTGTTTTCAGGTATTCAGGTATTTTTCTCTCTGGTACCCCATTTGACTAATTGTTTTATTGATAAATTAGTTAGTTGACTGGTAAATAAATTTTTGTGAAAAGTTTTGTGAGTAGACCACCCCAAACTCAAACATTTTCCACAAGTGTTAGCACTTAATATTATAACACCCAAACACGTATCTAGAAAATTGTTTTGTAACAACTTATCAAGTGCTTTTTTCCATGATTCTTTCACAAGTATGTTTTTGTTCCAAGTAACCTGTATCTGTCTCTGCTTCAAAAGTATTATATTATGTAGAAATATATGTGTGACCATGAGGTTTATTCTTCTGTTGAACCTTTCTGACAAATGATGTGAACTATCTTTTAATGGCTTTCCTACTTTTCAAATTGTACTTTTTAAAGTATTATGAATGTGAGCTCCTTTTTTTTTGCCTTTTGAAGGGCAGTTGGGGTTAAGTAACTTGCCCACGGTTACAGGGCTAGTTTTTTTGTGTGTATATAAGTGTCTGAGGCCAGAACCGAATTCGGGTACTCCTGACTCCAGGGCCGGCTGGTGCTTTACTTACCATGCCACCTAGCCACCCCAAATGTGAGCTCCTTTAAAGTATGTACTGACTTGTTTTTCTTTTTGTATGCTTAGCACCTATCACTTTTTATATTACAGAATGCTTTAAGCATAGTAAGCATTTAATAAATGTCTTTTTTTTCTCTCATACAATGATATTTATTCAGCACACTGTGTTCATGCTATTGAAAACCACAAAGGAAACATCAGATAACCCATCCTACTAATCATCACTGGAGTGGGGGTGGGGTAGGGTTAGAAGAAGGGTTAGATCAAAAAAGAAGTCTTGGAGAGAAAAGGGTAAAAGATAGAGCAAGAGGGAATTGTGTAAAGGTCGAAATACTTGACAAAGTCAGAATAGATCCTAGCTATTTCTCTTTGGTCTAAGCATGTCATCTTCCTTTCAGAATCATCATTTCTTGATGTAGAGAAGAAGTTCTGAATCTTTTTATTTTTTTGTCATGAACCCTTTTGTCTATCTGGGGAATATGGACCCTTTTTCTGAATAATGGTTTTAAATAATCAAAGGAAATGATATATATTCAGTTAGGATTCATTGAGAATTCTATTAGAATTTCTAGTGAAAATAAAGATACAATTTTCCCCACCTAAGTCCCCAGATACCCTAAATTATCCACGAAAGCCTTGGAGCTTGCTGACCTCAGGTTAAGAATCTCTAATTTAGAGATGTCTCTCTATAATAGAAACCTTTCTTAAAAGCTTACTATTTTCACAGAAAACTTTTTCCTCATTCACACTTCCTTTGTCCTTGATTTTTTACCTCAGGTATTTCAAAAATGTAGTAGTCAGTCAAGAATTCATATCTTATTCAACACCTATTTTATGTCAGATATTGTCATTGATGTTGAGGATAAAAATAGAACAATCAATAAGGAATAGAACAATCCTTACTCTCAAAGAGCTTACACTTTCTTGGGGAATGCAGAAGGTGCATCTACAAGCATATTCTGAATAATACAAATTACATACCTGGTTTCTAATCTAGCCTCTGCTACTTACTTGATATATACTAAAAACCAGGTAGTTATGGAGAGAGAACATTTGGATTTGGGAGCAAGGAGGGTATGTTCAGGAAGGGCTTTATTTTGAATAAGAACCTTCGGTTGTACCTAGGACAGCTCCATTCTTCAAGGGAGCCCAAGTCCTTTAGACCTTGTAGGGTTTTCAAAGATATATAGTGACAAAACCAGCTCACAATGGAAGTAATAATATACAAGATAAGTGTAAAAAATCCCAGATTTAATTCTTTATTCTGCCACTGATTTCTAGAAACTCCACGGGTGAAATGTTAATGCTAATATATGACACATTCAGAGTTACAATGGCTTCCCACATTTCTAATAATAAAATATTATAGAATTATTATATTAACATATACTATTTTATTAAAATTATTATAATATTACTATTTGCATGATCTTGTAGAATAATAGAAAAAGCCTTAGAATTCAAAGAACCTAGGTTCAAATCCTGACTTTGCTACTTACCATGTAGTTTTGGGAAAATAGAATGAAAGTTTTTTGAAGTCGAAGGACACTTTTCGTCTTGTCCCAGGGCCTTGCAACATTGCAGACACCTAACATCATGGATTGAATTGATTTGTTATTGAATCAAAAGTCATTTAATTGTTCTTAGCCTCTGTATCTTTTTCCAAAAAATGAGAGTTATGATTTTAGAGGATCTCATAGGTCTCTTCAAGCTCTAAAGCCAAGAAAACACCATTAATTAAGATTAAAATGTTTTTGGAAGTGAATTAAAATGTTCTGTTTCCTAAAACATTTCTTCTTGGCAAATATGTAGTGAAAGAAAATCTCACCCAAGACATGTTAATTCTCCCCCCTACCCCCGCCATGAATCCTGCTTATTTATTGTAGCAAAGAAGTTTTATGTTTAGAACCAACAAAAGGTTAAAGTTGGAGATCCTTCCCTCCACCCAACTCTTTTGACCAACCAAGCACCTCAGGACCAAAGAAGAAGTCAAAGGACTTAATCAAGGTTGTTTAATTGATTAAAGGCAGAGCCTGGGACTGAAACTCAGGGCTGAGACTCATATTTTCCACTATACCATGTACACCATACTGTTTTTAAGGGAACAGTTTTTTAGGTGTCCCCCTTTTCCCTTCATTAACTACCCACAGTGCTATTGCTCCTCACAATAAAGTGGGATCTTATTCAAAGAAATTATATTTTCCCCCAAGACCCCAAATAGCTTATTGGACCTTAGATTTCAGATTCTGCTAACATATTAAAAAATGAAAGAAATATCCCTGGATCTAATGATTTAAAAAAAAATGCACAGGCATTTAAGTTCTTTCAATCATTACTTCACCTTAATAATGTTTTCACAGTGTACTGGGTGATGTATAGAACCAATGACCTTTGCTTTCTTTTAGCTTTCAACAATTATCAAAGCAGCAGCTTTCCAGTACGGTGGGGTAAACAGTAAATTTGGAGTCAGGGAATTCAGAAACCCTTGGTTTCAATCCTATCTCTGTCACTTACTATGCATGTGACCAAAAGCAAGTCACTTACCAAGGATCCTAGCCTTGTCTGTAAAATGACGAATTTGGACTAGATAACTTTTAAGGTCTCTTCCACCTCTGCATCTATAATTCTATCTTCAAATAACAATGTGTGCCTTCACTTTGTAAATGTGTCTTCAAGATCCTTGTTTGCCATTGTTTATTCTGGAATATGTTAACTGTAGTAAACTTTAATAATTACATTCTTTTGTAAGAAAAGAAAAGTCATCATTAGGTATCTCCTGTGTATTGTCAAATATCTTTAAATTGAATGCTAATGAGTGTGTAAAGACATTTGTTGATGTTTCACCTGCTTTTGACTGTTAAATTATATATGATGGCTGATGTTGAGACTCAGGGATTAGAATTGGAGATTTGATATACACCAAGCCGAAACCCTGGTTTTATAATACATTCAGATTATATTTCTCAAAGGGACTGAGAAATAACTCTCTCTGCTCTACATTTCCATACCTTGTTGAGTCAATTATAATGGTTCATAGGGATTCCAGAATTTTCTCTCTTCTATATATTTGTTACTACCAACCTCCAAATCTTCCATGCTAATGACCTTGAAGTCATCTTCAGCTCATCCTGTTCCACTATAGATACCTTATCTTTTGCCATGTTTTGTCAGTTCTTCTGCTGAATATCTCTTCATTCAGGCTTCCTACAAATATCTTAGTTCAGGCCTGGGCTTTCTTCTCTTTTTGTCTAAGATTAGTGTAGTAGTTTCCTAATGGGTTTTCCAGCCTCTACTATCTTTGTATTTAAATCCCTCTATTATATTGGTTCTTAAATATTTTCCAAATATGTTATGGTCATGTCAGTCCTTTACTCAGAAACTTGCAATAGCTTCCCATTGTCCGGGAAACAAATCACAAATTCCTAACTGGCATTTTGGGCCCTCCAAAATATAACTGAAATGTATCCAATCTCATTTAAGTCCTTTCATATTGCCTCTGTTCCAATAAAACAGTACATTTATAGTACAATTAATGTTCTTATCTTGCCCTTTCCTTCCTATCTGGCTTGTTTCATAACATCCCCCATGCCTGAAATGAATTGCTTTCTCCCCATCTCTAGTTATCACAATCCCTCTATCCTTTCCTTCAAGAACCATTTGTAATGCTCCCTACTCTACAAAGCTTCACCTGATGACCTCCAAATGAAAGTAATCTCTCCCTTTTCATATTTCTCATCCTACTTGGGTTGGACCTCTCCTTCATACTTATTTCATTCTCCTTTGTATCATAATCACTTATTTGTATTATTTGTATATTTTCTTCCCCTCCCCATAAAACTGTCTTCTTCTCACAAACAGGGCCTCTGTCATATCTCGCTCTCTGTCTGTCTCTCTCTCTTTTTCTCCCTCTATCTATCTACCTACCTGCCTGCCTGCTTACCCTTGTAAAATACCTTGCTCTTAGTAGAAGCTTAATAAATGTTTATTGAATTGAGTTAAATCCCTAAATGCGTCCAAATTTCCCAGAATTTGGAATAAGAATTCCAGACATTCCAAGAATTATTTTCAAAAGGTGTAGGTAATACCAGTATGAACTCGTTAACAATTATTATGAAGAAATGTAGTTTAAAATCACAGCAACTGAAAAGCCCAATAATTTATCAAGACATTCTCCAGCTACGATATTTCATGTTTTCCCCCTGCAGCTAATTTGAGTCAAAATTTGTGGGTTTCCATTTCATAAAAGAGAAAGTCAATTTTCTCTCTTCACAGAGTCTCCACTATGACAGCAATTTGAAGTCAGGGATGCTGTGTTTGGTTTTGCTTTTCAAGCTTTTACTTGTGTCTTAACTTCCCTTTATTTCTCCCATTTTTATCTGTAGAACACTGAGATAATAGAGAGAAGGTCTAGGCTCTTTTGCAAGCTAGTATTTCCAATCTTAAGCAGTTCAGTTATCTTCCCTCAAGTGGGGAGAGCACCAAATTTAAAGTTAAAAGACTTAAGTTTGGGGGCAGATAGGTGGGGCCTGGAGTCAGGAGGACTGAGTTGAAATATGACCTCAGATACTTAACACTTACTAGCCGTGTGACCTTGCGCAAGTCACTTAACCCCAATTGCCCCTCCAAAAGAGCAAGGAAAAGAAAAAAAAAGACCTAAGTTCGAATCCCTTCTCTGCCACTCAGTAAGTCATTTAAATTACCCATCAGTATAATGGGGATAATTATACTCATACTCCCTATTTCATAGACATAGAAGGAAAGAACTTTGTCAACTTTAAAATGCTTTATAAATAGGAGCTACCATTATTGTCTCAATCATTGCCTCTTCACCATGAGAGTGAGAATCTTAATTTCTCATCTAATTAGGCAGCTGGTGTCACAGTGGGTATGAATGCTAATCTTAGAGTCAGGAAACCCTGAGTTAAAATCCTGCCTCAGACACACTAGCTGTGTAATCTTGAGTAAGTCCTCAGTTTCCTCATCTGTAAACTGGGGATGATAAGCACCTACCCCCTAGGGAAGGTGTGAGGATCAAATGAGATAATATCTGTAAAGTGCCTAGGACAGTACCTGGCTCCTAGTAAATACTTTATAAATGCTTGTTTCCTTCCCCTGCTTCACAACTCAGTGCCTTTATTCACTTTATTATGGGATGAGCATAATCTGGTCTGGCATCATCAGGGCTCATAGTTTAGACTGAGTTTCCACTAGTGGAGATCTTCATTGACCTATTCATTCCAGCAATGGATATAAAAGGTATGTTTTGAAGCCATACAACAAACATATAACTATTATTTAACTAGTCAGTCACTCATTGTTAAGCATTTATCATGTGCCAAAACCCGCACATCTTACTTAAATTTTGTAGAAATTAGTGCTAACTAGTCAATCATTTGGTTCAGTGTATAAAGTGACTTGCAATCATGAAGTTGTTGTTAAGTAGTTTCAATCATGTCTGACTCTTTGTGATCCCATTTGGGGTTTTCTTGGCAAAGACACTGGAGTGTTTGCCATTTCCTTCTCCAGATCATTTTACAGATGAGGGAACTTAAGCAGACAGGGTTAAATGACTTGCCCAGGGTCACCCAGCTAGTAAGTGTCTGAAGCCAGATTAGAACTCATGCAGATGAGTCTTCCTGACTCCAGGCCCAGTGTTCGGTCCATTGAACCACCTAGCTGCTCAGAAATCAAGTTAACCTGAGTTCAAATCTACCCTCAGACGCTCAATTTAGTTGAGCATGTCATATAACCTTTCTCAGACTGTTTCTTTATTATAAAATAGAGATAATAATAGCACCTAGTTCAAAGGGTTGTTTTGAGGATCAAATGAATTTTATATATGAAAATGCTTTGTCAACCTTAAAATACTATATAAGTGCTAGCAATTATCATCATCATTAATTATTGTCTTCCACTATACTGAAGTACCAGGTTATAGTATCATACATAGAAATGTCAGAAAAGGAGGAATAATGGTGTACCTGAGGTTATGGGAAACCACCATAGATGCTGATTTCCTAGACCTATTTAAAGATGTCAGGAAGGAGCTACTGACTGGTTTTGATTGTGGAATAGTTGGAAGATACTCCAAATGGAGGGGGTTTTTTGTTTCTTTTTCTTTTTGTTTCTATTACAATACTGGGTTCTCCCATTTCAAGGACAGCTGGGTGCACAGTGTTGGACCTGGAGTCAGTCAGGAAGATTCATCTTCCTGAGTTCTAATCTGGCCTCAGATACTTACTAGTTGTGTGACTGTGGGCAAGTCAATTAAGTCTGATTGCATCAGTTTACTCATCTGTAAAATGAACTTGAGAAGGAAATGGCAAACCACTCCAGCATTTTTGCCAAGAAAACCTCAAATGTGGTCACAAAGAGTGAGTCACAGCTGTAAAATGACTGGACAACAGCTTTCCATCTCACCTGGGCTAGAATATGGGAGCTGCTCACAAGCCTAATCCTACCACTGAAAAGCAAGGGAATTTTGAACTGTTCTGTCACCAATGTGAATCATTCCGACTCTCCTTAGACAACCTGGTGACCCCTGCTCCTGAAGCAGTCTTATTGGTGATGACCTTACTGAGGCCATCTACTTGGCACAGTCCACTGCAGCTCAGAAATCCCAAGTTCAAGAAATCCATCAGCCTCAATCTCCTCAGTGGCTAGGATTACTAATGTGGGCAACCA
>NW_027186540.1:19563260-19583219 GCF_028583685.1 Petaurus breviceps papuanus
AGAGTAAATGCTAAGGTAAATTTAGAGTTGGCCATGAATTGAACTGTAACGAGATGGATAGTGCATTCAGTTTTCTGTTTCCTAGAACCCACACAATGAAGCAATGAAGAGGTTACCCATAAAGAGGGTTAGGGTTGCTCTGGAGACCCCAAAATACCAACATGCCAGAGCCTGCTAAATGAATTTGACTTAAGCCTTCTCAGCCAAAGAAAAGTAAAGTTTATTAAAAGTTTGCTTGTATTAGACACAGAGTATGTCTGTGCTAGGTCATTCTATGGTGCTTTCACCCACAAGGGGGGAAAGATGAGATCTTATATATAGAAAGCTGTGGGAGGAATCTAGGGGTATTGTAGAGGAGGAGTTTGGGGGGGGTCTTCAGGAGAAGTCAGATGAGGTCAATGAGAGATTAAGGGTGGGAACTTGCTAGAGGTTACCTGGAGATTACAGACAATGGTAGGCTAGGCCAGTTCAAGGGTGGATTGATATTTTAATAGGCCCAAGAGTGGGATGTAGATGGACAATGGAGGGCTAGGCTAGTAACAGAGGTCTGGGCCCAGATACAATGTAAGGCTTATGGCCTCATGCAAATGCCTCATAGGATTTAATCAGAGCTCAAGGGGGCTCCCAGAGCCCATACCTCATCAGCAGGTTGTGATGAAAGATTGTTAATCAGATTTATTCTCATGCTATTTAACGAGTGCAAGCTTTTCCTAGATTGCTTTAGGAGAAAACTAGAGGTGGAGTGGATAAAGGAAGAGTAAACAGATTGATATTGAATATACAGGGCACTCCTGACTCAGGCTGAAGTTTTGTGATGTGTTTTGTACTTTTCTCCCAATTTCTTGATTGCCCCATAATACTTTACTTCTTAAGGGAATGGGGAAGACTAATGTAAGCATTTCAGTAATGACAATGATGGTCTAACAAAGCCATAATCTAACCATCGCCAATTTTGCCCTTTGGATATTTGTAATTAGGTTTGGGCTTTTATCTAGTCATGATAATTATGTGAGTCTCCACTTTTTTCCCCACAAATATCTTCTGACCAGCATATGTTATTCTAATGACATACAATATAGTTGGAGGCAAAGGATAACGTACATAATCAAGGGGAATAGAAGGGAAATATCTTAATCAGGAATGCTCTTAGGTAAGCATAGAGATATTGGACATAGACCCATTCTAGGGGGCAGAGCCAAGATAGAGGCACAGAAGCAGCAAAACTCCATAGGTCCCCTCCATAACCACCTCAAATACCTATAAAAATGACTCTAAACAAACTTTAGGGCTACAGAACCCACAAAGTGACAGAGAGAAACAAGCCTCCCCCTGCAGACAGCCCGGCGGCCATCAGGAAGGGGCCATCGCAGCCTGCTGGGAGCAGAGCCAAGCCCCGCATGAGCCCATGGTTTTAGCCTCAGGGCAGCCATGACCAGCCGTGGCTAGAGGGACGTTGGGAGACTGATTCACCAGCAGCTGTGGTGGTTTCCAGAATTATCAACCTATAAATGCCAAAGACAAAGTGAGAGGTCAGTGAACAGGGGGTCTGTGAGTGCAGTCCAGCTTCTGGCCCTAGAGGGAGAAGTGGCTCAGGTGCAGCAGCAGCCAGCCTATGGCTGCTTCAGAGCTCCTGGTCTGCAGATTGTAGGGGGATGAAGCAACCAGTCTGAGGAGTAATCACTCTTGCTTTAACCTGCTTGGATCTGGATTGCTGTCTAGGGTGGAGGTCCTGGGGTGGGTGACCAGTGTGCCAGAGCCAGCTTCTGACAGGGCACCCAACTAATAGCTCTGGCAGCTGAGAAAACCCCAGTGATTTGGGACAAAGCTGTCCTCTCTGGAAGCAGAGTTCTACTGTGGCAAAAAGCTCAAAAGACAAGTAACTGAGTTGCAACATGAGCAAGCAAAGGAAGCAAAGCAAGCACAGCAATCCAAATTTGGAATCCTTTTGGGGGGACAAAAAGAATCAAAGCATGGAACAGAAGGAAGACAATGAAGTCAGAACTCCTGCACCAAAAGCTTCCAAGAAAAATATGAATCGGTTACAGGCCACAGAGGAGCTTAAGAAGGATTTTGAAAACCAAATAGGAGAAGTGGAGGAAAAATTGAGAAAAGAAATGAGAATGATGCAAGAAAATCATGAAAAGAGAGTTAAAAACCTAACTGAAGAAAATAACACCTTAAAAAATAGACTAACTCAAATGGCAAAAGAGGCTCAAAAAGCCAATGAGGAGAAGAATGTCTTAAAAAGCCAAATTTGCTAGATTGGGAAAAGAATCTCAAAAGCTCACTAATTCCTTCAGAATTAGATTGGAGCAAATGGAAGCTAATGACTATGAGAAATCAAGATACTATTAAACAGATCCAAACAAATGAAAAAATAGAAGGTAATGTGAAATATCTCATTGAAAAAAACACTGACCTGGGAAATAGATCCAGGAGAGATAATTTTAAAATTATTGGATTACTTTAAAGCCATGATCAAAAAAAGAACCTAGAAATCAACCTTCAAGAAACTCTCAAGGAAAATTACCCTGATGTTTTAGAACCAGAGGGCAAAATAGAGGTTGAAAGAATCCACCAGTCTCCTCTTGGAAAAGATTCCAAAAAGAAAACTCCTGGGAATATTATAGCCAGGTTCCAGAGTTCCCAAATCAAGGAGAAAATATTACAAGCAGCCAAGAAGAAATAATTTGAATATTGTGGAAACACAATCAGGATAACACAGGATCTGGCAGCTTCTACATTGAGGGATCAAAGGACTTGGAATATGATATTCTGGTGGTCAAAGGAGTTGGGATTAAAACCAAGAATCACCTACCCAGCAAAACTGGGTATCATGTTTCAGGGGAAAATATTGTTATTCAATGAAACAGAATTTTCAAGTATTCTTGATGAAAAACCAGAGTTGAATAGAAAATTTTACATTCAGATACAAGAAGCAAGAGAAGCATGAGAAGGTAAACAGTGAAAAGAAATCATAAGGCATTTATCAAAGTTTAACTATTTACATTCCTACATGGAAAACTGACAATTCTAACTTGTGAAACTTTTCTCAGTATGAAAATAGTTGAAGGGAATATAAATGTGTATGTATATACATATATATATATTTATACATACATATATTATATATATATATATATATATATAAATATAGGAGGGTATATGGGCATGTGAATACATATGTGAGTGTGTGTATATATGTGTACAGGTATACATGGACAGAGGGCATAGGACCAATGGAATAGGAAGGGATAATACTTAAAATGTCAAATTGAGAGGTGAGAGAGGAATATAATGAGAGGAGATGGGGAGAGACAGAATGGGGTAAACTATCTCATATAGAAGAAGCAAGGAAAAACTGTTACAAGGGAGGGGAAGAACAGGAAGGCAAAAGGGAACGAGTCAACCTTATTCTCATTGAATTTGGCTTAAGAGGGAATTACATGCACCCTAAATAAGGTATCTCACCTGACAGGAGAGTAGGGGGGAAGGGGATGAGAGGGGCAATGGTGGAAGGGGGGACTGGTGGTGGGGAGGGGAAGTTGGAAGCACACACTTTTGAAAAGGGACAGGGTCAAAGTAGAGAATAGAACAAGTGGGGGGTAGGATAGGATGGAGGGAAATATAGTCAGTCTTTTACAGTATATTCACTATGGAAATGTTTTGCATAGCTACACATGTACAATCTATATTGAATTGCTTATCTTCCCAGTAAGGGTGTGTGATGAGGGAGGAAGGGAAAGAATCTGGAATTCAAAGTTTTAAAAATCAAATGTTTAAAAAATATATATTATTATTTTTTACTTGCAACTAGGAAATAAGATATACAGGCACTGGGTAGAGATATCCATCTTGCCCTACTGGAAAGTCAGAGGGGGAATGGGACAGGATATAGGAGAGAGCAGATTGGAGGAAGGGGTATACAGCAGGATCACTGTTTTGGGGTGGTGGGTAGGGGAAAGACAGGGAGAAAATTTGTGACTCAAAATTTTGCGGAAATTAATGATGTAAACTAAAAATAAAACATAAAATTTAATTTAAAAATAAATTTAAAAAATAAAATTAAAATTATAAAAATATTGGACATAGTTTGATGTTATGATATTATTAGTTGTAGGTGAATTAGTAGAACTGACTAAAAAAAAGCTCTAAGCAAAAAAATGGTTATAGTTCCAGTGTGGATGTGACAAGGTACAGGCTCTAGGAACCCCCTTGAACTCTGATTAAATCTTCCAGTTTGATGAGGCATTTGCCTGAGGCCATACACCTTTCATTATAGCTAGGCCCAAATCTCTGTTACAAGCCTAGCCTTCCTTTGTCTAGCTACTTCCCAACCTTGATCCTACCAAAATATTTATACACCCTTAAATTAGCATAGCCCTCCATTGTCTTATCTCCAGGTAGCCTTCAGCTACTTCCTACCTTTAATCTGTTGTCACTGGAGTCTGACCTCATTTGACTCCTTCCAAAGACCCTCCCCAAACTCCTCCTCTAGACCACCACTAGATTCCTCCCACAACTTTCTGTATATAAGACCCCATCTTGCCTCCATGAAAGAGAAGGCTTGAGAATGATCTAGCACAAACTCACTGTTTGTCAGATTATTCTGGCCAGTTTATCAGATCATCACATCACAGATAACCAGGCTCCTTAAGAGTCTACCCATTAAGGTGAGTCTTTAATGAACCTTGCTTTACTTTGTCTGAGAGTAGACTTGATTCTAATTCATTCCACGGGACCTGGTGTATTGGTATTTTGGGGTCTCGAGCACCCCTAAGCCCTATATCTCTACATTTTATGGGACCCTGATCTCAACAGAGGAACTTAAAAGGAAAGGTAGCTCAAAAAGAGTAGAATTTGGGATGACAAAGACTGGTGTGAACAGAAGAGGGCCCCTCTCATGAGCCTAGACTATAAAAAGGACATGTTCAAAAGGCATCCTAGACATTTATAGGCATACAACTGAAGATGAATATAAAAGTGTAGACTGTGCACTCCTATAAGAAAGGGTGAATTCTCTAGCACTAGGCCTCTTCAAAAGCAAAAAAAAAGGAAGATTATTTGTTAGAGGTTCAGGCTCCAGCTTGCAGTAGATGATTCCTGAGATCCATATCCATATTCCTGAGATTCTATGATTCTCTGAGAAAAGTGGTTATGCCCACTTCCACCTCAGCAATTATTCTTCCATTCTTTCAGTATTTGTTTTTTATTGCATTGTGTCCTAGCTCCACCAACGTTTCCTAGTTATTACAAGCATTCCCTTCAGCAGGGCTTCTTAATCATCTCTGTGTCATAGATTCTTCTTTGCACTCTAGTAAAGTCTATTTTACCAGACCCTTTTCAGAGTACTACTTTTAAATGCACCAAATAAAATGCACACAATTACAAAGGAAACTCATTATACTGAAATACAGCCGTCTATCTATATCTATATTTTTTAGGCTGGTGGACCCTAGGTTAAGAACCCCTGAAGGGAAGTGAGGTAGTTGTAGCATCCTGTTAGAAAACTAATGGCTGCTTGCAATTCATACCCTTTGCATCAACACCTCTTAACATCCTTAAGCTACCTTCAGATTTCAACTCCAGTGCCATCCCCTCTATGAAACCTCTTTTGGATCCCCCTAGTTTTAGGTATTTGCTTTATCCTCAAATAAGCTTGTTTTCATTTATCTGTAGCACTGAGTTACATTTAGTTATCCATTGTATCTCCAAGTAGAATGTAAACACCGTGAGGACAGGGACCTTCCACCCCCCATTTGTTTCTTTTGTGCCAAGCATAATGTCTTGCCTACATCAGGTACTTGATAGATAAATATCTTGTTTTTGGTTGTTGTTGAGAATCATGTGAGTTAGGAAGCCTCATAATGATCATATTTTTTATTGGTCATGTTTTCATCTTATCCCAGAAGCTGCCTCATATTCATAGCCCGCACCAGTTGGATTTTTGAGCACACTTGATGAACCTCTCTCTTAGGTTACCTTTACAGTGACTACCTGCCTTAGAAGTGACTGGCTCAGTCAGTGTCTTCACCCCTCCCCAGCCAGCTGTTCACACTCAGCATACATCATTTAATAGTCTATATGTTGTCAGTTGCCAGAACCAAATGAACTAATCAGAGAAACCTAACCTTGCTTTGATTTGGAACATCTCTTCCTCTGATTTCATTTTCTTCCTGGTTTCACTGAATTTGTGAACAATTCTACTGGAAATATATTTCTCACTTTCATGATCTTTTTGGACTTATTCACAACTTAACGTGAGGAAAAATTTGCAAAATGGACACCTTTTCCCTCTCTACTTCTTCCAGAGTGTACAAAATTCCTAAGTCATTTTCTTCATTTAAATTTATCATAAATTATGAGCTGTATTATCTCCATGCATTTAAGAGAACCCTCTGGTAATATCCTTCCAAATAAAGTGTTCAATTGAGACAATTACATATATGTATTTGTGTGTATGTGTAGGTATACACATATGTAACACTAATAATAATAATAAACATTTATATAGCACCTACTATGTGCCTGGCATTGTGCTAAGTGGTTCACAAGTATCTTATTTTATCCTCATAATAACACTGGATGTAAGTGCTATTTTTATCCCTGTTTTAAAGATGAGGAAACTGAAGCAAACAATGGATTGCCAAGAGTCATACAGCTAGGAAGTGACTGAGGCTGGATTTGAACTCAAGTCTTCTTCACTCCAGGCTTTGCGCTTTATTCACTTTAATACCTAGCTGCCCACACACATTTCTTGATTTAAATTCGTCATAAATTATGAGCTATACCCTCTGGTTATAGCCTTTCAAATAAAGTGTTCAGTTGACACATACACATGTATATGCTTACACACATGTGCATATGTTTGTAGACACACATATGTATGTACATATGCATGTATACACATATGAAATTTGAGACATTGAGGTAAAAGTTGGTATTTTCTTCCTAAAATAACCAAATTTGCTTTTTACACTGAACTATATGAGTAACTCCCCTGGCCCTTGTCTTAGACAATCTGACAAGAGTGTTCTATAGTGGAGCCCATTTTTATTATGTTACTAATATCACCAATTTAGAGGGAGGGGGTGCTGGTTATTCAGCATGGCAGCACATTTATTCTTTATTCTTTTCCAAATTCTCCTTACATCCCAAAACTACTTGCATTTCAATGGAGTACCTGATATCCCCATTGGATACCAGTACCTCCTTTGGATCGATAGCACTGTTTCTCACAGCAAATGTTATGCTAAATTTTCTGTATCCAGTAGCATCTCTGTAAGATTATAGGTAGGTAACAGATGCCATAGCTGGCCAGCTGCTCACTTTTACAAAACAATCTTCTTGATCAAGGATAAAAAAAAGTCTTTTCTTTAAAAAGGTCTTTTGTTACTCTGGCTCTTTTTAATCATGGCTATGCTTCAATAGTAAATTGTTTAGTCTTACAAAGAAGCCTTTGTAACTTAAATAAATACTA
Organism: Petaurus breviceps papuanus; assembly: GCF_028583685.1. Taxonomy (NCBI): domain Eukaryota; kingdom Metazoa; phylum Chordata; class Mammalia; order Diprotodontia; family Petauridae; genus Petaurus; species Petaurus breviceps. The sequence continues at coordinate 19,570,741 of NW_027186540.1, forward strand.
TTGAAAGAAGAATGATGTTCCTTTACACAGTTCTACCTTTTCTCGCTTGATAATAGCCTTATATAGTGATCTTTATCTTCTCCAATGTACTTTCCTGCCTCTTCATTGAAAATTACAGGAAGGACTAAAAGACCGCTTGAGAAGAACTAACTATGCAAGATAGAGCACAGCACAGATCTCTGCCAATACCAGGATTGAGAACTTAATTCTCCTTTTAGTGTGGATCCAGCTGTTCTTACAACTTTTAAAATTAGTATGAGTAGTTTCACTATGGGACCTAGGTCTTCTGCCTTACAATTCAGCACTCTTCCTACCAGAACTCACAACTGGAACAGCAATTTGGCCCTAGCATTAATGTCAAAATGAGCATTAGCCCAAAGGTGGAAAATGTGTGCTAGAGACAAGAGATTTAAGGAATACTGACACTGATTACCAGAAAGGCAGCAGAGAATAGCAAACAGACTGCTAGTGTTGAAGTGAAGAAAACCTGAGTTCAGATCTTGCCTCTGATACTTATTAACTGCATGACCTTGTGACCATTTCACTTCTCTGAAACTCAGTTCTCTCATCTTCAAAAAGAAGGGGTTGGACTAAATCCCTAAGGTCCCTTCCAAATTCTTGTTTTTTAATCCTAAAATGAAATAGGTGGAGACAGGTTGTGGGGCAGGTTGTAGCTTTTGCTATGGCAAGCAGGCCATGGAATGGAAGAGTAGGGATGAGTTCTGGGGAAGCAGCTTAACCATTTGTCCATAATTCTCAGCTGGAGGAGCATCTGTGTTTCAAATTGGAAATGTATAAGCAAGAAGTGTAGTAGAGTCTAGCCAAGAGTCTAGTCTTCACCTCTCCGCACGGGAAGGAGAAACTGGATCTAGGTGTCTCTTTTATCTTGGTGCCTTTGCCCCAATACCCTTGAGTGCTTCTCAACCAATCAGAGCCCAGAAGGGGGCTCTAGGTATAAGAATGGAATTAAGGATGGCAGGCAGTGCTGGGAGACAAGGGAGGAGATAAGGAGAAAATGTACCACTTCACCTCCCAGCTGTTAACTCTATTTGGACACCATCACCCCACCCAAGCATATGGGAAACATGGAACTGTCAGGGGTCTGGATTGGAAGCCTCGTCATAGTGCCATCAGAACTCTACCACCTGGTAGAAGCAAACCCTCTTTAAACTGAGTCTGTACCAATCAGCACAGGTTGAGGGATGAGCAGAAGGTGGGTACACTGGCTAGGTATGCTGAGGGTACCTCCAATGCTTCTGTTTTAATGTCTTGGCGTTTTTTTTTAAAGTATAGTTAATTTTTGCCTTTATATCATCTTCACTTTCTTTTTTTTATTTTTATTTTTTGCTTTTTGGAGGGCAATTTTGGTTAAGTGACTTGCCCAAGGTCACACGGCTAGTTAAGTGTTAAGTGTTTGAGGCCGGATTTGAACTCAGGTCCTCCTAACTCCAGGGCCAGTGCTCTATTCACTGCGCCACCTAGCCACCCCAATATCATCTTAACTTTCAACCATATCTGTCCTCTCTAACCAGAATACTATTCCTCGTATAACAAAGAATTTAAAAAAGAAAGTCAGCAAAACAAATCACAAACCCACAAAGTCTTTCAGTATATGCAGGATTTCATACCAGTAGTCTCGCATCATTGCAGTAAAGAGAGGGTGGTACATTTCCTCATTTCTGGTTTTGATCTAGTCATGATGATTATAATTGCACAGTTTCAGTTTTATTTTGTTGCTGTTGTTGTTGCTGCTGTTTATTTTTACATTGTTGTGTACCTGTCTAATGTTTGCCCCTTTCTGATTACTTCACTTTGCATCAGTTAATATAGGTCTTCTCATGGTTCTCAGAATTCTTCATGTTCACTTCTTTATCCAGTTTAATAATATTACATTACATTTCTTTTTTTTCATTTTTCAAATGCTTTATTAACTTCTGATTTACATCATTCATTTTCGCCAAATTTTGAGTTGCAAATTTTCTCCCCATTTTTCCCCTATCCACCACCCCAAAATAGCAATCCCACAGGATATCCCCTCTACCAATCTGCTCTCTCCCATATCTTCTCCCATACCCCCTTCAACTTTTACAGTAGGATATGGTGGATCTCTATGCCCCAGTGCCGGTATATCTTATTTCCCAATTACATGTAAAATAGTATTAATAATAGTGTATATATATATATATATATATATATATATATATATATATATTTTTTTTTTTTTTTTAAACATTTGATTTTAAAACTTTGAATTCCAGATTCATTCCCGTCCTCCATTGTCACCCACCTTTACTGGGGAGAAAAGCAGTTCTGTATAGCTTGTACATGTATAGCTAATGCAAAACATTAGCATAGTAGATATATGTAAAAGACTGACTATATTTCCCTCCCTCCTATCCCACCTCCCACTTGTTCTATTCTCTACTTTGATCCCATCCCTTTTCAAAAGGGGGTACTTCCAATTTCCCTTCCCCCCAATCTGCCCTCCCTTCCATCATCCCCCCTCGCATCCCCTTCTTCCCTACTCTCCTGTAGGGTGAGATACCCTATTTAGTGTGTATTTCATTCCCTCCCTGAGCCAAATTCAATGAGAATAAGGTTGACCCATTCCCTTTTGTCTTCCTATTCTTCCCCTCCATCATAACCATTTTCCCTTGCTTCTTCTATATGAGATAGTTTACCCCATTCTGTCTCTCCCCATCTCCTCTCATTATGTTCCTCTCTCACCTCTTAATTCTACCTTTTAATTATCATCCCTTCCTATTAAATTGGTCCTGTGCCCTCTATCTATGTATACCTGTAAACATATATATACACATTCACATATGTATTCATATGCCTGTATACTGTCCGATTGAGACACACACACACACACACATATTTCTATTCCCTTCAACTATTTTCATACTGAGAAAAGTTTCATCAGTTATAATTATCATTTTTCCATGTAGGAATGTTAATAGTTCAACTTTGATAAATTCCTTATGATTTCTTTTCCCTGTTTACCTTCTCATGCTTCTCTTGCTTCTTGTATCTGAATGTCAAATTTTCTATTCAACTCTGGCTTTTTCATCAAGAATGCTTGAAAGTTGACCTGGGATCGAATCCAGGCTCCAACACTTAGCACCCACCCAGAAACACCTGGCCGTGTAACCTTCAGCAAGTTACTTAACCCCAATTGCTTAGGGGTGGCTAGATGGCACAGTGAATAAGAGTACAAGCCCCAGAGTTGGGATAACCTGGGATCAAATCCAGGCTCAGATATTGTAATAGTAATGGAATTTAAAGATCCCCCTGTATTGGCTTGGTTTTTGGTTTGATTGTGTTAAAACCCAGAGCTTGTGAATCCCACTTGTGGGATGGATTTGTTGATGTGAAAAGAGAGGGCTGAACTGGGAGGAGCTGGTGATGTAAATTTATAGAGTCACAAGGAAAGAGAGAGGCAGAAGAACTTTTTTGGAAGCAGCATCTTGGAGGCAGAGAGAGACTGAGAGGATTGCTGAGGGCCAGTTTGAATTGCCCAGGACTTTTGAGAGCTGCCACCCAGAGCTGCCAAGGACTGAGGAGACATGGCTGTTATGCTGGTACTTTGTCTGTCTGTTTTGATGTTGTTTTGCCAGATTTGTCCACTGGTGAAAGACATTCCTGTTGTTGCAGAGGTCTTGCAACCTTGCTATTGGTTCAGAGCTCCTGAGACTGTTCTGCAGACAGAGAATGAATTAATGAAGACACTGGCAATGTTTCTTGTGGCCTTGCTAAGCTTTGTCTCCCCAGGAACAAAGATTGCTGAGAACTTGCCACAGGTCAAGATGAAGAAAAGACCTCTCTTTGGGTATTAAATGCTGTGCTTAAGCTTGTTGTAACTCTGGGCTAGATGGCCTATTCAGTAGTAATCCAAGGGTGGGGAACTTTTGACTGTTTTTGTGCTCTGTGATTGAACAAATGAATGTACTTTATTTATGATTGGAAACTAATCTCCATTTCAGAAGAGGGGCTTTGTGATGGACTAAATGAATGTACAGCCTAGGGGTGGAGTAGTATTTAGAAGAGGGACTTTGTGATTGATTAAATGAATCTAATGTCCAGGTGTGGGGTAGTACTTGGAGTTTATTGAATTACACTTGGTAAATGCTGTATTTTGAATGATGTTATATTTTGATTCTCTCTCTTCTTAATTTGTCACTGAATAAAATGGTGAGAACCTATGCTGGTATTTTGAAGCTTGGGAAGTTGCCTTTGCTTGGCATTACAGATACTTAGCACCACACCCAGAAATGACTGGCCATGTAACCTTGAGCAAGTTACTTAACCCCAATTGCTTTAAGAAAAAAAAAAGAATGCTTGAAAGTCCTATACTCCACTGAATGACCATATTTTTCCCCAAAAACATGATATTCAGTTTTTCTGGGTAGGTGATTCTTGGTTTTAATCCCAGCTCTTTTGACCTCCAGAATATCATATTCCAAGCCCTTCAGTCCATCAGTGTAGAAGCTGCCAGATCTTGAGTTATCCTGATTGTGTTTCCACAATATTCAAATTGTTTCTTCCTGGCTGCTTATAATATTCTCTCCTTGATCTGGGAATTTTGGAACCTGGCTATGATATTCCTAGGAGTTTTCTTTTGGGGATCTTTTCCAAGAGGTGATCAGTGGATTCTTTCAACCTCTATTTTGCACTCCGGTTCTAAAACATCAGGGCAATTTTCCTTGAGAATTTCTTGATTTCTAGGTTCTTTCTTTGATCATGGCTTTCAGGTAGTCCAATAATTTTTAAATTATCTCCCCTGGATCTATTTTCCAGGTCAGTGGTTTTTCCAATGAAATATTTCACACTGCCTTCTATTCTTTCATTTGTTTAGATCTGTTTAACAGCATCTTGATTTCTCATAAATTTATTAGCTTTCATTTGCTCCAATCTAATTCTGAAGGAATGATTCTCCTCTGTGAGCTTTTGAGATTCTTTTTCCATCTGGCAAATTTGGCTTTTTAAGGCATTCTTCTCCTCATTGCCTTTTTGAGCCTCTTTTGCTATTTTAGTTAGTCTGTTTTTTAAGATGTGATTTTCCTCAGTCAGGCTGTTGACATTCATTTCGTAATTTTCTTGCATTGTTCTCATTTCTCTTCCCAATTTTTCCTCCACTTCTCTTATCTGCTTCTTGAGATCCTTTGTGGCCTGTAACCAGCTTGTATTTTCCTTTGATGTTTTTTGTACAGGAGTTCTGACTTCGCTGTCTTCCTCCTGTTCCATGCTTTGCTCCTTTTTGTCCCCAAAATAGGAGTCTGATGTTGGATTCTTCTGTTTGCTCTGCTTCCTTTGCCTGGTCATATTACCCTTGACCTTTGGGCTTTTTGCCGCAGTAGGACTCTGCTACCACACAGTGAAGCTTCATTTGAAATGCTGGGGTTTTTTCAGCTTGCAGAGGTATTCGTTGGGTGCCCTCTCTGAAGCCTCCACACGCTTTGGCAAGCTGGTCGCATACCCCAGGACCTCCACCCTAGACTGCAATCCAGATCCAAGCAGGCTAAAGCAAGAGTGATTACCCCTCAGATTGGTTGCTTGGTCCCCCTAGTGTCTGCAGGTTAGGAGCTGAAGCTTCCACATGGCAGCAGCGGTTGTGCTGCAGCCCTCAGTGGCTTCTAGCCTCAGGGGTAAAAGCTTATGGACTCCCAACTACTGGGTCCTAAAGTCTGCACTGCACTGTCCTTTCACTTTGTCCTTAGCATCTATGTGTTGATAATTCTGGACCACCACAGCTGCTAGTGTTCTGGAGTCCCTCCAGCCAGTGGCTGGTCATGCCCGCCCTGGAGCTAAAACCTGAGTGGAGTGGAGCTGGGCTCGGCTCCCAGAGTGCTGTGCTGGCTGATTCCCACTGGCCTGCTGGGCTGTCCTCAGTGGAGGTTAGCTTCTCTGTGTCATTTTGTGGGTTCTGTAGCTGCAAAGTTTGTTCAGAGTCTCCTTTTACATGGATTGGAGATGGTCTACATTACATTTCTTTACCACAATTCAGGATCACAGTTTAGCCATTTATACACACCTACTTTTGTTTGAGGCAGCTAGGGGGTGCCATAGTTCACTGAGCACCTACCCTGGAGTCAGGAAGATAAGTCTTCCTGAGTTCAAATAGGACTTCAGACTGTGTGACCCTCAGAAAGTCATTTAACCCTGTTTGCTTCAGTGTTCTCCTCTGTAAAATGAATTGGACAAGGAAATGGTTAACCACTCCAGTAACTTTGCCAGAAAAACCCCAAATGGCATCACAGACAGCCAGATTCAACAGAAAACAACAACAGTTTCCAGTTCTTTGAGGTTATATAAAAAATGCTACTATAAATATTTGATATTTATGGGACCTTTCACACTCTCTTTAACCTCCTCAGGGTACGTGGTTATCTGGGATCCTTTCTGTGCCGTAATCACCCTCCTCTCATATCAGGAGAGACTAGACATCTTTTTGCTTAAGGTCTAGTATGCTGATAGGCTCCTTCTCTTACCACCTAGGAACAGGCCTCAACCAAAGTCATCTCAGAGATAGATAGATAGATAAATAGATAGATAGATAGATAGATAGATAGATAGATAGATAGATAGATAGATAGATAGATAGATAGATAGATGATAGATAGACAGACAGATATTCTTATGGTTTACTTTTCTCCCAAAAATGAAGTTTGTTTCAGAGGTTTGGTTTTGGTTTTGGTTTTGTTTTTTTTTTTCTTTTTCTTTCATGTATGGTTTAACTGGAGCTCCTTATGGCTTAAGAAGAAAGATTGGGGTGGAGGGCTGGAGACTTCCCATTAGTTTTTTTGTGTGTATATACAATACGAGATGCCAGGATTGGGTCACTTGGCTCACTGTTTAAATTCCTCAATCGTGGAGTTAGAGGAGAGGAAGAGATGTAACAGCTCTGTGTACTAATGCATTGGGAAACTAATAACAGTTGTGCGAAAGGTAAGGCACACAGAGATGTAAGTTTGACACATGGATTTAATTGCTTCTGTTACTATAGTTTTAGCTTATGTCGTGCACATGCATGAACCACAAATACCTTGATAGACCTGTAGAGATTTCAATATTAAATGAATTATTATCTACATATGTCATGCATGATGCAGTGGACACAGAGTTGGTCCTGAAGCCAAAGACTCCTGGGCTTAAGTCTCTCCTCTGAAGCATGCTTGCTGTTTAATCCTAGGAAAAGTTTTTAATTTCTCAACACCTTCAGGCAACTCTCTAGGACACTAATTTACAGAACAGTTACTAATCTGCATACCAGTAGAAGTTCTTTACTTGGAGCTCTCTAATTCCCTGAAATTGCTGGTTCAATCCATAACCCTATTCCTAACCCAGGCCCAGACCTCTCTCTATTCCTCTCATATGAAATATGTGAGAATGGTTTGTGGGTATGGAACCACAACCTACCCTGCTTAAGTAGTGAAGCCAAACTTTCTGTCAGGAAGGAATTTACAAAGCAAAACCAGATTGCTTTGATGCCATTTTAGTGTACTCAAAAGCATGGATTTAGGGGAGGCTAGGTGGTACAGTGAATAGAGCACCAGCCCTGGAGTCAGGAGGAGCTGAGTTCAAATTCGGCCACAGACACTTATCACTTACTAGCCAAGTGACCTTGGGGAAGTCACTTAACCCCAATTGCCCTGCCCTCCCCCCTCCAAAAAACAAAAAGCAAAAGCATGGATTACTCAAGGCCCATAGGATTTCCTGGCAGTGTTTCTGATTGATTGTCCTGTAGCTGGATGCCCCTTGAAGCATGATTTCACAGGCCTCGCTCAGAATCTCTCACCAAACTTGTCACTAGGAAGACTTGCTTTCAAGCCACATGAAGGTGTCTATCATGTTCAGGAAGCAGATTATTCACAGAGTGACAAAATCTTTGAGTTATAATAAACCTTAAGGTCTTTTAGTTCTTAGTCTTTCACCCAATGCCAGATTCTTCACTGCAGGTGATCATTAGGCCTCAGCTTCAACATCCCTAGTGATGGAGAATGCACTCCTTTTTGAGGGCTAGAAACTCAGAAATTTCAGGTGACTCTTACTGTTGGAAAGTTCTTCCGTGTATGTGTGTGTGTGTGTGTGTGTGTGTGTGTGTACAGTTTCTCAAAGCGAATGAACATGCCCTGCAATTTTCCCTTTGTTAAATTCAGCCCTTTAATTCCAAACACCACTATCTTTTGGGACCCTGAATCTGTCATCACACAAGTTAGTCATCTCTTCTAGTTTTGTGCCACCTGCAGATTTCATTAGTTTGCATCCATGTGTTTATTGAAGTCATTGATTAAAATGTTGAACATAGCAGAATACTCCAATAAAGCCATTTCTCCATATTAAAATTCATTTAGTTTGGATTGGAAATTTTTGTGGTCAATCATTCAGCCAGTCATATTTCTACCTAAGTTTGATTCATCTTGCATTTCTCCATCTTTTTTTTTTAAGCTGAACTGTCGTTCAATGAGATCATTGACTCAGTAAATATCAAAGGTCATGGGGTTATTATGAAGGATTTTGTCCTTTTTGTCCTGCTCTTTTGAAATGCAGATACTCTGTGTTTATAGCCTTCCTCTGATATATGTCTAGTAACACTGTCTCAAAAAAAAATGAGCTGTCTACCATAACATGTTCTTAGAGCAACCACGTTCACTTCCCATGATTCTTATGTGGTTCTAAGCTGTTACAGAATTTTGCTTGAGATTGACATCTAAGAAACAGTCCTATAATTTCTGAACTGTTTTTGAAAAGAATTAGATCATTGACTTATCTTTGGTATTTCACCATATCTTTCATTTTCTGTGGTTCTTTAAATATCACAGAGAATGATTATCAATAATCACATCTGCAGGTTCTTTCAGGATTCTGGTATAAAGTTTATCCAGCCCAGCAGATTTGAACTTATTTAGAGCAGCTGTTCTCTTACAATCTTCCTTCCTTATGATATTTGTTATATTCTTTTAATTTTTTAAAAAAACATCTTTTTTACTGAGAAGATGGAAACAAAATAGAAGTCATATGATTCACTTTCTGTCTGTCACCATTAATTTCACATCATCTCTCTGAAGCAGCAGATTTATTTTTGCCCTGATCTTCTTCCCTGATATAGATGAAAAAGGTTCTTTTGTCTTCTTGAAAAAAAGATTGATGATGCCATTAAAAATAAGAGTTCTAGAAACTCTTCCTAACCTGGAAGATACTGAAACTACTAAAATCTTTTTTTTTAAATTGGATTTTTTATGTGTTTTGCTTTTTACATTACAAACATTGAGAGATTACTCCTGTTTTGTGAGGTCTCTTGTAATAAAGCAAAACACTTAAGTAAAATATAATTCTGATCTCATCTAAAAGTGCATGTAACATTTCACATTTGTGGCACTGCCTCTCTATTTTAAAAAAAAGTTAGCAGTAATATATTTTCTCTCCTTCCTACCCTATTGGAAAAAAGAGAGAAAAAGAATTTCGCGTAATAAATATACAAACTCAAACCAAATAAATTCCCTAAGTGGCTATATAAAAAAATATGTCTCATTCTGCACCTAAAGCCATCACCTCTCTGTAATGGATAGCATGTTTCATCATAGGTCCTCTGGAATAATGAATGGTCATTGTGTTGATCATAGTTCTTACTGCTTTTAAAGTTGTTTGTTTTAAAGTGTTGTTGCTATCATACATATTGTTCTCCTAGTTGTAGCCATCTCATTCTTTTTAAAATAGTTTTTATTTATTTCACTAGATATTTCCTGATTGTATTTATAACATTTTTAACAATCATTTTTTTAATTGTGAATTCCAAATTCTCTCCATCCCTTGCTCCCCTTCCCCTTCCTTGAGAAGGTAAGCAATTTAATTTTGATCATACATGTGTGGTCATGCAAAATGTTTCCATATTCACCATGTTGCAAAAGAAAAAACAAACAAAATAAAACAATAAAAATAAAAAGAACATAAAGAAGTATGCTTCAATCTGCATTCAGAGTTCATCAGTTCTCTCAAGATGGATAGCATTTTTCATCATGGCTTTTTTGGGAATTTCCTTGGATCGTTGTCTTGATCAAAGTAAAGTCTTTCACATTTAATCATCTTTACAATATTCCTGTTACTTTGTACAATGTTATCTGATTCTGCTTACTTTGCTTTCCTTAAGTTCATGTAAGTCTTCCCAGGTTTGTCTGAAACCATCTTGCTCATCATTTCTTATAGCACAATAATATTCTTTCACAATCATATACCTCAATATATTCGACCATTTCCCAGCTGATAAGCATCCCCTCAATTTCCAATTCTTTGCACCACAAAAATAGCTGCTATAAATATTTTTGTACAAATAGGTCCTTTGCCCTTGTCTTTGATCTCTTTGGGATACAAACCTAGTAGTGGTATTGCTGGATCCAAGGGTGTGCATAGTTTTATAGTCCTTTGGGTATACTTCCAAATTGTTCTCCAAAATGGTAGACTAATTCACAACTCCACCAACATGGCATTAGTGTCTTTTCCAGCATTTGTCATTTTTCTTTCATGTCATGTTAACCAATCTGACAGAGGTGAGGTGGAATCTCAGAGTTGTTGTAAGTTTTATTTCTCTAATTGGTAGTGATTTAGAGCATTTTTATGTGATTTCTGATAACTTTAATTTTTTTCTGAGAACTGCCCATACATATCCTTTGACCATTTATGAATTGGGGAATGGCTCTTATTTTTATAAATTTAACTCAGTTCCTTATATATTTGAGAAATGAGACCTTTTATAAACTTCCAGTTTTCTTTTGGGAAATAGCTTTTTTTTTTTTTTTACAACTTTGAATCATTTCCTCTTATATCTTGGAAATAAGACCTTTATCAGAGAAACTAGAAAAGATATTTTCCAGTTAATTATTTCCCATATAATTTTAGCTTTATTTCCTAATATTTAATTGCTAAATAAAATTTAACAAAGGTATCTAATTGCTAAAATAAATTGCTATTTAATTTTAATTATATTTACTTTTGCAAAAACTTAAAATTCTAGGTAATCACAACTATTAATTTGATCTTCTGTGGTCCTCTTGATTGACCATGTACTTTTTTCCTAGCCATAGGTCTGACAGGTGGGTTTTTTTTCATATTTCTTTAATTTCTTTATGATGTGACCTTTAATATCAGTTCACATATTCATTTAGAGATAATCTTTTGTCTAGGGTGTAGATAATCTGTATTTGGGTTGTTCTAAATCCAGTTTCCTTCACACTGCTTCCAATTTTCCCAGAAGTTTTTGTCAGATATTGTAGCAGCAAGCACCCCAAGCACGTCCCCAGGGTGGCTGCTAGCAATACAGGTTCTTGGATCTGCTTTGTTAAAGGAAATCAACTCAAAATGGGTTAACAAGCTTACTTTAATCAGTCAGACATATATCGTTTACCTTGTTCAGGAGAAAAGGTCAGCACCCCGAACCTCAAAGCATACAGTAAGAATTATCAAGACAGAAACATCAAGTAGACAGATTTCCAAACTGTCCAACCATTACATCCATACCCAGTCAACATCTGGGTTTCCACATTCTGGGTTTTTCAAAGCCAGGGGACTCTCAACAACGGCTTCCCAGAATTCAAATCAAATCACAGAACACTTCTCAAAGTGAGTCCCAAAAACAAAGCTACACATCAGGGCTTATATAGCCTTCTCCTGGCTCAGAGAATGTAACAACCTTATTGACTCACTGTCCAATCAAGAAGTATCTACTGAAAAACAAGCCTCCCACCCCAGGCTTCAGGTGCACATTAGCCTAGGGGCAGGGAAGATCTTTAAAATTTACATTCTTATTACAGATATTGGGTCCTTAACCAGTAGTTGGGGTCTTTATGTTCATCAAATACTAGGGTATTCATAGTAGATACATTGTAATAGTAGAATTTAGACTTCTAAAACACACTATACATTGAATGTGATAATGGTAGTTATAACTTTCGTATGTATAATAGGAAGAATAGTAGCTGTGAAGTAAAAGCTGTGCAACCCCTTCAGGATCACTGCCTTGTTCTAGCAGAGGGCCTTGCATAGCTCAGTGAAGCTATGAACTCTGCCATTTAGGATTACCCAAGCTGTACCAGATCATAGTGGAGAGTTCTGACATAAGGTGATCCACCAGAGAAAAAAATGGCAAACCACTTGAGTATCTTTGCCAAGATAACCCCATGGACAGTGAGCATAAGATTGGGCAGACTTTGGGAGATACCATGTTTCCCCGATAATAAGACACTGTCTTATTAATTTTTTTGGACAGAAAAACACCAGAGGGCTTATTTTCAGGGGAGGGCTTATTTTAATGAACATTGACAGCAATTTTAATAAACATGTAAATGTGAACAAAAAAATGTACCTTTATTCAATAAGCAAATCACTGGGGAAGAACAGGATGACGTGCTCATTGCTAAGCTCTGATTGGATGCAGCTCGGAGCGCGGCATGCGTTTCACGGGGGGGGGGGGGGGGGGGGGGGGGGAC
>NW_027186540.1:19583319-19704486 GCF_028583685.1 Petaurus breviceps papuanus
GGGGGGGGGGGGGGGGGGCGGTGCATACAGAGGGTACCGTAATGTAGCATGTAGCACAGGGGATCACTTTCACTACAGTAGCAATCTCAATAGGGCTTATTTTCGGGGGAGGGCTTATTTTAGAGGAATCTTACACAGTAAGGGGAGGGCTTATTTTCGGGATAGGTCTTATTATCGGGGAAACATGGTAGTAAATAACAGAAGGATTCACAGAGTCACAGAGTCAGACTCAACTGAGCAATTGAACAACAGCTAGTTTACAATCTTGGACAATTCTCTCTAAATGGTCTCTAATTCCCTTCCAAATCTGAATCCTACAAACCTAAAATACTAAGCAGTTGGTTTTATTTTGTTCTATTTTGTTAGGGGTGGGGTTTGTAAGATCATGCTTCAGATATATTTTTATCAGTTGTAATTATGTAGAACAGTAATTCAAATTGGGGTACCAATGCAAAAACTTGAATTCTTCTGAATGTTTGGATTGGGAATGACAATACCCTGATAAGTGTCAAGGAATGGCTCACATGCTACCAAAAGCTAATATGCTATACCATATGTAATTGCTAAAGGTCCACAGTCTCTGACTTCAAGTTACATTTCTGAATTCCTTGATCAGTAATATAATATTTACCTTTTCTGTTGATGGCATCACTGTCTTTTGGATCATCCAGGTTCACAAACAGAGTCATCCTTAACTCTTTCCTCTCCTTTAACCCCCATATCCCATCAGTCACCAAGTGCTAAGCATACCATGACAATATCTTTCATATCTGGCCCTTTTCTCTTGACTCACACAGCATGTACTGTAGTTCAGGCCCTCATTACCTCTTACTTGGCCTATTGCTATCACTTCTTAACTGGTTCCCTTGCCTTCAACCTCTTCTTTCTAAGCCATCCTTCATCCTGTTGCCATATTGACATTATTGAAACATTGGACTGACTGGATCACCTCCCACTCAAAAGTCTTGAATCATTTCTTATAACTTTTGAAATAAACACAAAATCCTCAGCACGGCTTTTTAAAGATCTCTGCAATCTGGATTGCATCCATCCTTTCAGTCCTGTTTCATTTTACCAACCTACATGCATTCCCGGTCCCAGGCAAACTGACCTTCCAGGTGTTTCCTACACCTTCCATCTCTTCCCCTTAGCCTTTGCCCAAGTGGACCTTCTCCATGTCTGGAATTTACCTGTTACTCATCTCCACTTAAGAATTTTAATTTTCTTTAAAGGGCAGCTCAGACGCTACCTCCTGAACAAGACTTTCCTTCTCCTAGTTATTAGCTTACTCTTCTTGAAAATTCTTGGTATTCCCAGGGGCGGCCAGGTGGCTCAGCAAGTAAGAGCACCAGTTCCAGTGTCGGGATGACCTCGATCAAATCCGGGCTCAGATACTCAGCACCACACCCAGAAATAACTGGCCGTGTAACCTTGAGCAAGTTACTTAACCCCGATTGCTTTAAAAAAAAAAAAGAAATTAAAAAAAAGAAAATTCTTTGTATTATTTGGAGGGGGGAGGTGTATACATACATACACACATATATGCACATACACACATACATATGCATACCAATGTATATGCATACATGTATATATATACACACACACATGCACATTTTAAATTTTACTCATATACATAATTTATACCCACCCAAATCCCTCCTCCACCTCAATAGAATGTAATCTCCTTGAAGGAAGGATTTATTTTGCCTCTGTATCCCTAGTGCAGTGCTTTGCACATAGTGGGCACTGGATAAATGTTTGTGTATTTAAATTGATTTGAATTAGATGAACAAATCCTTCAATTCCAGCATCATAATCTAATCCAAAAATAATATGAAATCATTTCCATATTAATAACACAAGTTCTAACTTTAAGGATAACTGCGCTTGTGCAGAGAATGCACAGTTCTGGTGGAATCCTGCAGTTCAGTTAAGAGGAATACATTCCTCCTGCCACGAAGAGAAGTACAAGTAGTGAATACCTCTTTCAGCTGACTATTGGCCAAGGATGTTTGAGTGTGTCTGAAATTGCCTCCCCTAGATATTTGTGCATTGTGTGCAAGGGGAAGGAGGAAGGGAAAGTGGTCTTCTGAGCTCCAGCAGCTATCTCTTAGATCTTAGCTTTTAATTCAAAATCCTTTGGAGTCCTAGTGACAAGATTAACTGAAGTCAATGAGAGATAAATTATCATGAGGGCCTTTGTAAGTGTAATTCTGCTGGGTTTTGCAAGTTGCCAGTGGAGTTAGAAATGGAGTGCACCAAACTCTGCAAAAATACCCAAATTGCTGCAGTAGCAGAAATGTTATTACTGTATCAAATGTAATTAATGTGACTCTCACATGTACTGGCTGGGTATTTGCATCAACTGACAAGTAGCTCAGGTAAAACTGCAAGTGTCATCATCTAATTTACCTTTGCTAAAAAGCCTAAATGATTCTTTTTCTCTTCCCAAGAGGAAGGACTATGGTAAGAAGGAAGAAAGTTCCACCCAGGATATGAAAAAATTGACTAAAGTAGTGAGAACTTTGTATTGTGACACCAAGATTAATAACTTGTAACTGCCTCCCATCCCATCCCCTTTGCATTCCTTCACCTTTTGTTTTCAAGTTTTGGGTATAGAAATTTGCAAGTTGGTTTCTTCCTTTATTTCTTTTACTCTTTCCTGTTTGTCCTCATTCAGCTGGGGAAAAGGACATTTGTTTCATCTCTCATACTTTTATGGGAGAACTAAAATATTCACTTTGAGAAGACTGACACATTGGGTCTCAGGCCACTGGCTGAATGTCAGACGTTTAAGATGCTTTGAGGCATTTTTGTTAATAAAAGTGTGAGAGCAGCATTTGATTTTGAATGCATATATCTTTTATGAGTGGATGGTCAGCTATGAAGGAATGCCGATATTTTCCAGAAAAAAATCTTAAGTAGCCTACATAAGAGAATTATTCAAGGTACTGACTTCAAAGGTCAAAGGATGTATTAAAATGACAAGAAATATGAGAATTACAGAGATTCATCCTGGGTGTAAGGGATATCCCTGAAAAAGAAAATGCCACAAGACTCCAATAATGTGGATGCACCTTCATTGTGTATTAACTGTGGCAGCTCATTGTCATTATGTACAAAGTAGCATATCAAGTAAGAAAGTGGGGGAAATGGAATCATTTCCACTGTTTTTGTTCAAGTCTTTGTAAAAAAAAAATTAACAAAATGCAAAGGTCATTTTCCCTGGGGGGGAAAATAACCACCTGCCATTTCACAGAGAAAAGGTGACATTTCTCTGTGAAAAGGAGACATTTTGCCCAAAGGCAAGTTGAAGCAGCTTCCTGGATTGCCTGTCAGAGAGTTTACATAAGGGCAGAACAAGATGCTTTGCCTCTGGCAGAAATGACATTTTCCCTCTCTATTCAGATTTGCAGATTCTTAAAAATACAAACCCAATTTTATTATTATATATACATACACATGTGTATGTGTGTATATATTTAAATATGTACATATGTGCATTTATATACATATATATGGAAATACT
Organism: Petaurus breviceps papuanus; assembly: GCF_028583685.1. Classification (NCBI taxonomy): domain Eukaryota; kingdom Metazoa; phylum Chordata; class Mammalia; order Diprotodontia; family Petauridae; genus Petaurus; species Petaurus breviceps. The sequence goes on from NW_027186540.1 coordinate 19,586,852, forward strand.
CCTGGAAGTTTATTAGTGCCACTCCATTAGTAATGAATGTCATGTGTGCACATGTACTGGATCGAAGCAGTTGAAGGTGTCATCAGGTAGCGGCACAGGTGCTGAGCCAGGCTACCGAAGACCAGGCTTGTTATTCCTATTCCGGTGACAGCATGGTCCTTCACATTTCACTTAGTATTTCACCAGCCCATTTTCGCTTTGCGCTGAAATTATAGAAATGTCTGCCTGTCTTTAACTATATAGGAAGACCGTAAGATTTCACCAGAGCATAAGGGATATTGTATTAATAAATGAAATAGCATAAGAAGCATTTTGAACTCTATGGGTGTAAGGGATATATATATATATATATATATATGTGTGTGTGTGTGTGTGTGTGTGTGTATCTATGCATGTATATGTATTTGTATATGTGTATATATATGTATATTAGTTTAAATAAGTTGTATGTTTTGAAACCATATTTGGGAAATTCAACAAAGGGGTAGCTTACTTTATAGATAGAAAGTCAACTCGGAAGCCAAGAAGACCTAGGTTCAGGTAATTCTGTAAGACTATAAGAAGATAATAATAAGAGCGGCTAGGTGGCACAGTGAATAGAGCACTGGCCATGGAGTCAGGAGGACCTGAATTCAAATCCAGCCTTACTAGCTGTGTGACCTTGGGCAAGTCAATTAACCCCAATTGCCACTCCAAAAAAAAAAAAAGATGATGATAATAATAATTAGCAGTATTTATATAGAGCCTACAAAGTATAAGGCACTATCCTAACTGCTTTATAATTATTAGTTCATTTGATCCTCACGACAACTCCCTGAGGTATTATCACCATTTTCCAGGTGAGGATACTGAGGCAAACAGAGGCTAAATAACTTTCTTAAGGTCACATAACTAGTAAGTGTCTGAGGTGGATTCAAACCATGTCCTCACTGACTGTTCAGTGTTCTAAGCATTTCAACACCTACCTGCCTGGGCACTGTCTGAGCTTCAGAAAAGGTGGTAAACCTTCATTGGAAGAGGAATTTTCCTCACCTGGGTTTTTAATGAAATTAAATGTCTCATTTCTATCCCTATCCTAGACTTCCTTGCATAAGACATATCCAGGAATGTTAGCTCTAGAAAGGACCATGGATGGCATCTAATCCAGGCCCTCATTTTGTAGAAGAAGCTAAAGCCTAGAGAAGATATGAGAGTTAGCCTTGACCAGTTACATAGTGTAGAAGATAGGAACTACTCCCCAGCTAGGTTTTTCTTACAAGGTCATCTACAATGATAATGATGATAAAGTGATATAGAAATGTCACCTTTTCTCTGTGCAATGGAAGGTGGTTATTCCCCCCTCCCCAGGGGAAAGATGATATATTTAAGGTTTGTAATATTCTTTAAATATATTAACTCCTTTGATCCTCACAATTCTGTGATATAGAGGCTGTGATTATTCACATTTTACTGGTGGGGAAACTGAGGCACAGAGCTATTAAATTGCTTGCCCAGGGTCCTGTAGCTAGTAAGTTTCTGAGGCAGGATTCAAACTTGTATCTTCCTGACTCTGCTTCCTGTATTGCATTCATTGCACTACCTAACTTCCTAGCAACAAATTGAGAACCCTTAAGTGTTTCAGATGTGAAATTGAAATTTAATTTTTAATTCTATTTTATTAAGATTTAATCAAACCAGATTTCATATTCCTCTTCACCATAAGTTTTACTCAAGTAATCTCAGGTCACTTGTCTCACATTTCTGTAGAAACTTGCCTAAAGGTCAACCTTAACAATCTAAATTATTGTAGCAACTCACATTCCTGCAGACTACTCCCATCACCTGAGAACTGATCTCATCTCTCAGTGATATATTGGGGAAGAGCTGAGATGACACTTCTCTAAACCTCCTCATTGAAAAGTGTACCAGTAGAGATTGTCTTACCTATGTCTAGTGACCTGAATCTCATGTCTTGTTTGTGGTTAAAGGGATTTCAGAAGGGGAGGTCTGTACAGTCAATACATCATACAATGATATAGGAGGGTATTTTTTTTAATTTTGTTCTACTTTCTGTTCAGACCTCAAGATTTTGTTCTGTCTTCCTGTTAATCACCATAAAAGACCCTATCCACCTTCTCCCAAGGTCTTTGACTACTGAATAGTCACTGACCCCATTTATTGGCTACTGTTAGCCTAGCTAAATGGATCATTCTTGGATCTTTTGCTACTTCAGTTTACCTTTATTCCATTACAACACAGATATTTTAAGCGCTATCTTATGGAAGAGGGAGGAATAGATCTATTTTCCATTATTCTAGGGAATAGAACTTGAAGGAATGAATAGAAGATGAAAGTTCAGACTGAATAAAAGAAAGAATTTGATAACAATTTCTATGAAATGGGCTGCCTCTTCCTGTTGAGTTCCCAGTCAATGGAAGATGTCTGAGAAATACTGATGTTGAGTAAGGCAGACTTATGATTCTTCCTCTTCCGATTATCCACTTTGGTTTCATTGTATGTAAATTTATGCAAATAGTAAATTGAAAATGGTAGTCTTTATTCAAATTGTTTTCAGTGAATAGGATGGTGGAGGGGAATAAAGATGTAGACCCGTGTATTAGTACATAAATCCACAAGCCATATGTTTATCCCTCAGCAAACAATATATCAGGAATGTTGGAAGGGCAATTTCTGAATTGTGAAGGAACTTGGATAAGTAAATTCTTGAGACCCTTTTGAATATGATTGTAAGACTGATATTTCTTCCTCCACCTTCTTTTCTTCTTTTTGTTTTAACTGCCATATAAATTCCAGTTTTGCTGATTAATGGGGACAATTTGTAGAACAGGGAAGTGGGTTCCATTTTCACTACCTTGCTCCTCATCTCTCCTCTAATATTGTTGTTTAAAACAAAACAAAATCAAGACCAGTGTGTAGCAATAAATTTTTCATTCTTGACTGTCATTTATAGAGGGGTTTTGCTACTATAATTTCTCTATAAAGAATTTACATAGTACTCTCAGTTTTCAATGATGTGTCTTGCATTCTTAACTAAACATAATTTGCTGCCTTCTTTAAGTTCACCACGTTCTACTTTTGTGTATTTCATCATTTTTCTTCTAGAAGTTGTCAACCTGTCTAATTAAATTATTAAGCCTATTAGGTGGGGGCCAATGGTAATTTTATATTTATTACAGAAATAGTACCGTTAGTACTTAATCATCCACATGCTCCCCCTCTGGCTCCACAGGGTATAATATTGCATTCTCTGGGGAAATGCTTAAGACAAAACTCTGGGGAGATAAGTGGAAAACAGGAGGGAGAAACAAATCCCTCTTTTCAGTGGAAATTCAAAAAGACCTCTGCATCAACTTATATCAACTGGGCTCTTAACCTCTGATTGGAGAATCAAATTGAAAGAATGTAAAAGGGGGGAAAAATAAGTGTGTCATGCTTTAGGCAGTGCTGCTCTTTTAATTTAAGACAGCTGTTCCCCCCCCCCAAAAAAAATTTTGCCATTCTGAAAAAAAGTTGAAAAACTCTGCATTTTAAAAGCATCTCAAAAACCATTTGCCTACACTGTCCTCGTATTCCTCTGAGCATCTTAAGGGATGCAAGGGTAGGCAGTGTTTAAAAGTAAAGTCCCCAAATTCCAGTCCAGCAAATTACCCCAGAACATGTCCTGAATCAGTTTGGGGGCTGGAATTGGAACCCAGGATTCCTGGCTCCTACTCTAGCAATTTACCCTGGGCAGATAGAAGTCTAAGAGGATTAAGCATCAGCTTCTGACTTTGAGGCTGTAATTCACATTCTTTCAGAGTCCTTAATAACAGGACTTTTAAACTCTTTCGACCTCGTTAAATTTCTCTTAGGTTTACCATCACTTCTGCTGTAGTTTAATTTAGCTAAATTGACAATATCTGCTGAAGCAAAGTCATGAAAACTAGATTATCCACTCTCCCTTGATAGGTGGATTCTTAAAGAGTTCCCTCATGGACTAATAATGAACTGACTTGGCCCTCTTTTAGCAACTACTTTCTAGGAGAGATACAGTCAGTTGTCTTTTGTTCCTCTCTAGTCATGGGGCAGCTAAGTAGTACAGTGAATAGAGGATGGGGCCTGATCTCAGGAAGACCCGAGGTCAGTCATGCCTCAGACACTTACTAGCTGTGTGACGCTGGGCAAGTCACTTAACCCCATTTACCTCCACTTTCTCATTTGTAAAATGAGCTTGGAGAAGAAGATGATAAACCATTCTAGAATCCTCTCCAAAAAACAAAAAAACCCAAATGGGACGCCAAAGACCGAGATGCCTGAACAGCAACTGCCATGGGAAGGCTAACGCTTGTTGAAGAGCAGTGACTAACTAGATGTATGTTCTGCTCCTATGAATAGCGCACTCCCTTTTGGCTCTTTCTCTCCTGTTCGTCCTCTTTTATTCCACCGTAGGTAAAGTTCTGCTAAAAAGGCATTTAAGATGGTGGCCTTTATTTAAATTGTGTTCAGTGAATGGAAGAAGGAGAAATGAGCTTGCATTTACCTCTGTATTTGAAATTATATCCCACTGAAACTGCAAGCAGTTGCCAGGGTGCTTAGGAAATTGGCCCTTAATAAAATAGGCAACAGAGTATATTATTGGGGCGTCCTTTGTTACTTGTAAGGTAGATGTTAGGTTAAATAACATCCCTTGAGTCATCCTCTGACTCATTTGTGGAAATCATTGAACCCAAGGCCAGATGATGTGAACAAACATCTACTCTGATTGATTGTCAGGAGCTATAAACCTTCCTCTACAGGAAAAAAAAAAAGTTGAAATATATGTGTGTTGGGAGTATGAGGAAAACAGGTTAGAACAAAATAAAACCAATAAGGGAAAAGAAGAAAATAAAAAGGAAAAGGGAGAGGAGAGAGAAAATGGGAAAAAATAATATGTCTGCACTTATTTCTAAATCCCAATTTCATGGAGGAAATAATAGAAAATCACTTCAACCTATGACTCCAAAGTAATTCTAAATACAGACACCCACAAAAGAATATAAATCGGTAAAGTCACCAACCAGATAAAAATAGACCAAAGAGAAATATTGCTTTTGAAAATGTATATCTGGACAGCAAGGTGACACAGTGAGGTGGAATAAGTTCTGGGGCTTAGAGTCAGGAAGACCTGAGTTCAAATGTAACCTCAGACACTTACTAGCTATGTGACCCTGGGCAAGTCACTTAATTCCTGTTTGTCTCAGTTTCCTCATCTGCAAAATAATGATAATAATAGCTCCTACTTCCTTAGGTTGTTTGGGGGATCAAATGAGGTGAAAATTGTAAAACTCTTAGCACAGTGCATGGCACATAGTAAACACTATCTAAATGAAAATGTATATCCCATGATGGCACAGTGTATACAAGTGTGGATTTAGAGTTAGGAAGACCTGAGCTTAAATCCTGCCTCAATTACTTGCTGGCTGTATGATAGGGCAAGTCACCTAAACCTCTGACTCAGTGTCCTCATCTGTGAAATGGAGGTAATCAAACCTAATTCACAGGGTTGTTGTAAAAATAAAAGAAGGGTCAGCTAGATGACTCAGGGAATACAGCACCAGCCCTGAAGTCAGGAGAACCTGAGTTCAAATCCCACCTCAGGTTCTTTACACTTAACTAGCTATGTGACCTTGGGCAAGTCTCTCAACCCCAATTGCCCTGCCTTCCCCTCCCCAAAAAAAATAAAAATAAAAGGAGATAGTATTTGTAGAGTGCTTTGTAAACCTTGAAGCACTATGTAAAGCCTAGCTGTTGTTATCTTAAATTTGAGAGTTAACTTTGCTATGTAGTAGAAATGACAAACACTCAGCCTCAGACTGCATGTACCCCTCAACTCTCCTGAGTACAAAAGAAACCAGATTAAAATGTAACTGAGAAATGTTTAACAAAAAGAAATAAAAATAATGTAAACATAGATAATGTCAATATGTGGTTTTCTAAATCAATATTTAGCCCACAGGGATAATTATTATGGCCAATGGCCCTCTTTTCTTGTTACCACTCCTGTACACAACGATGTCTATCTCAGAAAGCTAACATCCTTTTAAAGGATATTAGCCAACAGAATGGTCAAAGTCAGTAAGTAGAGAGTCTTTATGATTAAAGAGATAGCTAGCTCATTTGGGCTCTGTGGCTCAATGGTAATACTGACCAAAGTTTGAAACCTTTTTGTGAAGATGTCAGTGTGAATAGCAAAGGTACATTAAAATAAACTTGTAGTTGTTAAGAAAAAATAAGGCCTATGAACTCTATCATCAACTATGATTCCTTGGAATGATAACAACATGCAGAAATTGGTTCTGGTGGATGGTTAATTCTTATGATATTATCAGAAAGACCATGGAACTGGATGAACTAAACAGGACTCTAAAGTGCTCAGGAATCCACAGGGCAGCTGCAGACCCAATTACACTGCTTTTAGGGTCTTAACATATCCCTAGGGCAGAGCCGAAGGCCCTGGTTTGCCATGAATTCCATAATATAGACCCTGACATACCATGTGGCCACTATGGAACAATTAGTGTAAAAAATAATATGGCCTTGTATTTACCCTAAAGCTCACAAATAAATCCCCAGCACTGTGATGTTATAACCTTATTTAAAAACAGATCAGTTATCCAATTTATTTTCTAGACTTTTTAAGATTAGTATGTGAAAAGCATGGTACTTCCAAATGAAAGGCAATCTGGTATGGTGTAAGTAAAGCTGGATAAGTATTCAGAAGATCTGAATTATAGTCTATAATGTCTCCTCCTAATATGGAGGGTCCCCAAAAATGGCAATCCCAGGTTCAAAGTATTCTCTGAGTTCATATCCACTTAAAATAGTAGTTTCCTCTATGCTTAATTTTTCTCTGGTGAGCTAGAGAATATTGTTCCAAATTAAAGGCAGTTAATGAAATAACATGGTTAGAAGATTTGCAATAGGACATTCCCCTGTAAATGTAAGTCATACTCCTCCATAAAATGCATATACTATTAGTAGGGAGAGTGAGCACACATAAGGACTGTGCATGAGGGGCTTATACTTGGAAAATACATGTGATGGGGTAATTCATGCCTCCTTTTGATGTTCTTGGGACAGCTAGGTGGAGCAGTGGATTGAGTGCCTCACCTAGAGTCAGAAAGATTTGTGTGGAGTATGGAGACCCTAACCCAAACCAACTACTCAGAGACCTCTCAAAGTGAGGGTAGAAGGATTTATTAGAATCTCGAGAGAAGAGGGAGGTCCAGTCTCTGGGACAGCACTGAGAGAGGAGGCCAAGGTACAGACGCTGAAGCTGGGTTAAATAAGCAAGGGTTACACGCCCCTCCCAAACATTAACATAATTATTACTAATGAGGCTCTAATCTTGTTAGATAACATACATAATACATTAGGTCCGTTAAGTCAGTGTAGTACAACCTCAGAATACTGAACCCCCTTTCAGTCTACCCTAGATACATTGTTATCTGGACTTGAGGGTCCAAGGCTACTGTCTGTTCCTTGATTGGTCAAATCCACCTGCTTCTGCCAACTCCTCCCATTCTTCATTATTTTTAGTATTATCTAGGAGTTTTTCTGGGAACCAAGGACTGAGCTTCTTTTCTGAGGCTACTGCCTGTTCCCCCTTATCTGTAGTCTTGTTCAGCAATTCTTGCAGTTCTATAGAAATTTAACTCTTTCATGGTAAGTTGGGTGAGAAGGACTGACTAGAATAGAGCAATTTTACAGAAAGATTTCTAAAGTTTCAAAATCATAATTTCTAAAAAAAAAAAAATGGAAACTTAGACCTAAGGCCTAAGGACTTACTTACTTTAGCAGACAGTCTCTGAGAAACCACACTTTTACCATTCCCATACAGATTCATCTTCCTGAGTTCAAATCTAACCCCAGACATTTTCCAGCTTAACCCTGTTTACCTCAGTTTCCTCCTCTGTAAAATGAGCTAGAGGAAGAAATGGCAAACTCTTATAGTTTCTTCACTAAGAAAACCCCAAAAGGGGTCAAAAAGAGGTGTACATGACTGAAAAACAAATCAACAACATGAATATTCTCCCTAAGCCCACTTCTTGCTCAGTGGGTTGGTGTAATAGACAATTGGGTTGGCTTTTTATTGGTGTACTGTTCTATTGGGTTCACTGGAAGCTGCCTCATTGCAGGGCATATTGCTTTGTCAATTTCAGTCTTTCTTTTCTGAACTTTGCTTCTAGCTTTTATCTTCTGCTTATCCATTCAGGGCCAAACAAACCATCAAAGCACAGATATCCTAGGCTATAGATGCTAGATTCTATCTTTACTAAGGACATGCTAAAAGTTCTTCAGGCAAGGTACTACATCCAACTGACAAAAACTAGGCAGATTGCTCTCAGCCTTAAAGTTTCCTTCCATCTCAGAAATTCTATGTTACAATAATTATGGATTTGCAAAAAGCTAAAAAGATAAAAGTTTCATTTTTAATACAGAAACAGTTTCTATTTAACATTTTATGTTTTCAATAATTGTCAGAATTGAGTTGCTCAATAATTGGTCAAGATAAGGTGTGCTTTTTTTTTTAAAGAAGCCAATTTTTATATTTGGTTATGATTGTTGTTCGAGATAACATTCAAATGATTTTTAAAAATTGCTTCAAATAACTCAAATGTAGAAGATGAAAGGACCTCAGAGATCCAGAAGAACAGAAATCCTGCTTAACATCTTCATTTTATTTTATATAAGAGTAAATAGAGACTCAGCTGTGACTTGTCTCTGGTTACATGGCTAGTTACTGACAAAACTAGATTCCTATGCAGTTGTAATTTCCACATGATCAGGGTATTTCTGGTATTTGAAATAAATATAACCCAATACAGTAGGTAAGGAAAAAGTACAGTAGTGTACACTTTGATACAGGGTTATGTTTTCTTCTGCTATAGACTAATATAGTTTATAGTTTGAGAATGACTGGTTTGGGGTGTGCTTTTTCTGCCATTAGCCATATACAGAGGAAGAAATCTTAGTCACTAATATCCCTGAGCCCCATTTTCTTCAGCTGTTAAATGAAGGTGTTAGACTAGATAATCTCTAAGATCTCTTCCAGGGGTGGCTAGGTGGCACATCGAATAAAGCACTAGCCCTGAAGTCAGGAGGACCTGAGTTCAAATCTAACCTCAGACACTTAACACAAAACTAGCCATGTGACTTTGGGCAAGTTACAACCCCAATTGCCCTACATTCCCCACTTTCAAAAAAAAGCAAAAAATAAAAAGTAAAATAAAAAATTTATTAAACAAAAAAATTAAAATCCCTTCCAGGTCTAGTTCTGGGATCCTATGAAGATAAATGGATGTATAGTTCTGATCATATAGTTGGCTTGGATGACATCCTAGTGAGACCCATCTATGAGGCCACTAGGTAGAGCAATGGGGGACTAGAATCAGGAAGACCTGAATTCAAATATGGTCTCAGACACCCCCTAGCTGTGTTACCCTTTGATGAATTACTTAAACCTGTTTGCCCCAGTTTCCTCATCTGCAAAATGAACTGGAGAAGGAAATAGCAAGCCACTCCAGTGTCTCTGCCAAGAAAACCTCAAATGGGGTCACAAGAGTCAGACATGACTGACTGAACAATGAGGCACATTGATTAAATTTCTGGTACTAAGGTTTCTCCCCTGTGAAGTGATCATGTTATTCTTTGCTCCCTTTACAGAATATTATAAGAAAAATTTGTTTGATGTTCCCCCATAATTGTGTCTTTTAACAAAGAACTAGAAGAAAGATCACCCCCTAAAATGGTAAAATACAACTTCATTAGTTACAGATAAATTCATTGAAAGCTAGCACGAAGATTCTGAATGATGATTTGCATTTATCTAGAACCAGCAACATGCTTCATTTTCATTTGTAAAATGACTTCTAAGGTCCCTTCATGTTGAATCTATTAATTTATAAATATACTCCCCTAATTCTGGACTAGGTGAAGGTAGGTTTTAGAGTGCCCCACTTACTCTGTGCTCTTTCCTCCTCTGGCTAGTACAGGGTTTCCTCCCCATGTGTTCCATGTGTATCATCTACGTTACTCTTAAGATATTTTTCATTTGGCTGTTTTAGAGGAACCAATATTGTATTTAGAGCTGTCTTTGATATTCTAACTTCCTTTCACAGAATTTCCAATTCTAGAAAACAGCAGGACAGTACTGGTCCTTTCATGAACATCATGAAAAAGCAATAAAGAGGCATTACTAATACTTAGTTCACATTGCCTCCTATTAATATGCCATTATATGAAGCACATTTTCTAACTTTAAAATATCACTGACATGTATATTCATTTTGAAGATATAGTATGTGACTCAAAATAGATTTTGAAAGCGTCTTATACTATTGTGATGCTATTTATTATTTGGAGCATAGATATGTCTTGTTAATTAAATCACCACATGAGGCCATTCCTATATGAATTGAAAAATGAGGCTATATAAAAGTAATCTATCATCCAACTTTAGGTATCTGCTAATAGGTTGTTCTTAATTAGTATATAACTAACATTTACTTTCTAAGATTTGCAAAGCACTTTATATATTTAATATAATTTGATAGAACAACTTTCTGAAATAGACACTATTATAATCCCCATTTTACAGATCAGAAAACTGAGACTGAGAAATTTAATTAATATTAGTCACATAAGTTGTATTTGAGGAAAGCATTAAAATTTAGATCTCCAAATTCTCTCTATCCTCTACACAACCTGTCTACTGCATTACATTGCTAGTTTTCAATGCCACATTTCAATGCTATATTACATGGTGTCATTGAAACATTATATTCATTTAAGTTTTCCAACAACTATCAGAGGATTATAGAAAACCAATAGAAAGAGAACTTCATACTTACAGTACCAAAAAAATGGATTCAAGTTCTGGCTTTACTAATTATGTGACTTTGGTCAAATCAGTTTTGAAAAATTAGGTTAGCTTCCTCATTTGTGATATTGGGGAAAGGGAGGTAATGAAATCCCTCTTTCTACAGTGGAATATGAATTAAATGGGATAAAATAAAATATATTAAAATAATAAATCTTACAACTTTTTATACCTTTAAAAAACTTTTCCCTGCAGTCTGCCTTTTTCTATAATGAACTACATGATTTGGCATTGTGATCTCATTATGTTTTTAATTCCCCATCATAAAATCACATTATCATTATTATCTTTTTGGATATTAAGTTTGACTTTGATAAAGTCATTTTTATGAATCTATCCCATAGGTTTTCTTTTTTTTTTTTTTTAAAGCAATCAGGGTTAAGTAACTTGCTCAAAGTTACATGGCCAGTTATTTTGTGTGGGTACCAAGTATCTGAGGCCAGAACCGATCCCAGGTCTCCCCATGCTGGGGCTGGCACTCTTATTCACTGAGCCACCTGGCCGCCCCTAAGCAATTGGGGTTAAGTAACTTGCTCAAGGCTACACAGTCAGTTATTTCTGTGTGGGTGTTAAGTATCTGAGCCCTGAACCAATCCCAGGTCTCCAGACTCTGGGGCCGGTGCTCTTTATCCCATAGGTTTTCAATGAAGTTTAAATCAGGTAAGTCCTCAAGTCATTAAAGCATGATTATCATTATCTTTTGGATAAATAACTTAACTTTTAATGACATGAAGTTTTCATGACATGGATTTCTTAACAGTGGCATGGTTAAAGTTATTATTCCATCTACATTTGGAAATTTCTGTAATTCTGCAACAAACAACTTTTTCAGTTTATCATTTCCTCAATAGAAACAAATCTTCCAGACCAGGGGAGGCAAAAGAGAAAAATCCCCCAGTTTTTTTTTTTAATAAATGTTTTACATTCTGATGAAGATGCCTAAATATTCCAGACACACCTAGACTTTGGACTCTTTTTGATTTCATCAGTAAAAATTACCTTTTTCTAGTCTTTAATATTCCAACCTTTCTACTATCTTGTCCATGGCAAGCATGTTTTTTTTTTCTCTTTACAGAACTGTTAGTCAATGGGCTATTTTATTGGTCTTCTCAGTGTTCTTCTGTATTCAAGAAACTAATATCATACTGTATAGAATCAGTAACAGCCCCTCAAGCTGCCAGAGAGACCTGTTTTCTGAAGATTACTTAAGCTGTTTTGCCCCAAGATTATCATTTATGTTTTTCATTTTTTACAACATTTCCCTTGAAACTCTTTACTTCCCCACACCAACAGCTTCCATATCTCTAACAGTCATTAAAATGTGCTCTAGAAGAGGTACAACTTTTGCATGTTTTCATTGTGTAATATCCACTCTTTCAAATAAAGAATTTAAAATATAACAACAGAGCAATGAAATATTTGTATGGAACAAATCCAGCATTGAACTGACATAGTACTAACTGAAGGTAGGGAAACCATCTCAGCCCATTTTCATTCAGTCATTTTCAGATGATTTGAATCAGCTTCAGGTCAATAGAAGCACATCTCTGTGACCTCTGTTGTCACAAAATAGAATCATATCAAAATTATTGCTTATCCTAAGTAATTCACAAACCACTCTGTCTCACAGAGTAATTATGAGCACTGAGATTTCTTTTTTTTTTTTTTTGCTTTTTGGAGGGCAATTGGGGTTAAGTGACTTGCCCAAGGTCACACAGCTAGTTTTTGTGTTAAGTGTCTGAGGCAGGATTTGAACTCAGGTCCTCCTGACTCCAGGGCTGGTGCTCTACTCATTGTACCACCTAGCCACCCCAAGCACTGAGATTTCTAAGCTGTAATGTAAAGGGTGTTATATAAATTACACTTATTTCAAGGACCCTTGGTTTTATCCATTCTTACAGTGATATAGATCACAATATTTCTCTACCTTGCCAGAATGTCCATATGTGTTGCTGTAGCCAAATAATTCATAACCTTGTGGCCAACCTGGTAATATGTCTTTCTGTACTGAGGCTGGACCTCAAACAGCAGACTCAAAACCTGATACATCTCACCAGAGCTTACATTTTTTTTTTTTGGCATAGTCTTCAAGAACCCAAGGCTACCTCTATACAATGATAAGGAATCAGCAAAGGACTATAAGTGAGATTGAATTTATTATCATTTCACAGGAGAAGAGGAAAAAATGATGTAAAGACGATTCAAAACAGGAGTTTAACACTTGTGCTGAACTTGGAGTTCAAGTTTTCCTGTCTCCCTTTCACAGTGTCCTACCTGTCAAATCTGTTAGCCTGTGCCAAGATAGTGGGGGGAGAATGAAAAAGAAATCAATGAAACAACTGAGGTATTGTAAGGTCTAAATGACACCAAATTACCATTTTTTCCCCACTGAATTGAGAAGTCATTTTGGCATCACAAAGACAGAGGATTATTTTAGAGATATTTTTTTTTTGTTAAATTACCCTATTTCCTAGCTGTCATAAAGTGGTGATATGGATTCTTTCCTTCCCATTTATTCTGTTTCAGAATTGTTCACCAAAGGCAGAGGCCACTCCTACATATTAGCTTTCAGAGCCAGAGGCAGAAGGGACCTTAAAAGGCCAGCTAGTCCTGCCCTTTCATTTTACAGATGAGGACACCAAAGCCCACAGATAAAGTATCTTGCCCAAGATCAAATTGATAGCTGTTAGCAGAGACATAATTTAAACCCAAGATCCTTAACTTCATATCCTATGCTCCTCCCATTAAACCATGTTTCTTCTCCTATATGAAGACCCAAGATTTGTATGTCTTCATCTTTTTTCCTATTAACTTCAACTTTCAGCACAATGGATCATCCAGTTTTAGTTACCCTTTTGTCTGGTAACCTGCAACAAACATTTGTTGAGTGCTTTAGGATTAGGGATTTAAAAACAAGAATGGGATGAGGACCTGCTCTCAAGGAGCTTACATTTAGCCTGGGGAATATAGCATGCACACCGATAAGTTCATACAAAGTGATTTGAAAGGGGAAGAAGGACTAAAGATTTCAGGATCAAGAAAGACTTCACAGAAAATGAGGCACTTAAGTCAAACCTGGAAAATTAGCTTTGGTTTTATTTCAGGATTTCTGGTTTTTTACTCATTTTTCATAGGATCATAGATCTAGACTTGGAAGAAACTACATAAGGGAACTACATACATAAGAAACTACATAAGGGGAAAAAAAAAACCCTGTTATTTGGCAATTGAGGAAATTGGGACCTATGGAGGTTAAATGACTTGCCCACAGTCATACAGTGTATGAGCATGAGAGGCAGGATTTGGACTCAGGGCCACTGATGCCAGAGGATCTCTTTCCACTGGACCAAGTCCAAACCTGACAAGTAAATGGCAGTGTTTGGAGAGAGTAAGCAAAGTTTATGGAGTTACCATTTTCTGTAGCATTAGAAATGTTCTTGTTAATTATTTGTTCAGGTGACAAAACCTGACCACTGTTATGTTTTGGTTGTTTTTTTTTTTATAAATAATAGAATATTTTAAAAGGGGGCCAGAAAGGTGCTTGTGTAAGGCATAGTTAGGAAGCCTTGAGTTCAAATGCTCCTTCTGATCCATAAGAAGTTATGTGATCCTATATAAGTAATTCCTTCAGAATTATCTTTAACTTCTATGTGCTTTAAGCAACTCCCTAAGGTATAAATATTAAATCAGAGACCATCTCTCACCAGCTGATTTCACACCCTAATGACCAGTCCCACTGAATAGTCCTCTTTTCTCTTCCTATAAAACCTCCAAGTCATCTACAATTAGGAGAGACCACAAGCTTTATCATCATTTACATCTTCAAAATGTCCTACATTTCACACAGATCTCCTATCCCTTCTATTTTTACACCAATTAAACCCTTGATTTAGAGAAGGGACAGAGATTTAGAAAACAAACAGAAAGCCTTATTACGTTCACCTGATTTGTATTTCATACTTTGCTTTCACAGTTTTTCTCTTTACTAAATTTGGTTGGTATACCAGTATGTGACTGCACACCTCTTGTTTGCATTTGATTTAGCTGGTCCCTTCTGTTTCTTATTTTTCAAAAAATAGCAGATTTGAGAAAAGTGTTGAATACATAGCAAATTCTTAAATTAGCAAAACTTAGATGTGGAGGATGGGGGAGAAGAAAAGGGGTCATAAGAACTTTTAACTTTTATTTTTTAAATTTAGTTTAGCTTTTGCTTTTTTACTTTTTTCAAATATTCTTCTGTTCAGGAAAATAGGCTGTCTTGTGTAAGCTCCCACATCCATCTTACATATTGATTCAATACATATTTTTCTCCACATATATGTCCTCTCAGAGTGATATGGAATAGGAAATCTTATTACCCTATTAACTAGCACAGGACCGAGTGTCGTCCAAAAACTGGCAGAGGGTCTCTTGAAGGGAAACAGTATATTATAGGGGAAAGATGATTGGTTCAGCAGCCTCAGTACAAATCCTTCCTCAGTTGCTTATATACTTTTGTCAGCCGTGGTCAAGCTATTCAGTCTTCCTGACCTTCTGGTTCCTTCCATTTTAAATGAGAGGAGTAGACTCACTGACGCTGAAGGTGCCTTTAGGTTTTGTGTCTTTGACCCATTAACTAAGCTGCACTAGTCCATAGACAGCAAACATACAGACCATTTCTGGGCATATACTCCAAGTTTTTCCTTTGGTAGGATTTGACAGAGTTTGCCCTTGAACAGCATGGACGTATCACCCCATGATGGAAGATTTTAGTGAAGGTATTCTACATTGTTGTTGTTCAGTCCTGTCTTACTCTTCCAGACCCTATTTGGGGCTTTCTTGGCAAAGATACTAGAGTGGTTTGCCATTTCCTTCTCCATCTCATTTTCCAGATGAGGAAACTGAGGCAAAGAGGGTTAAGTGACTTGCTGTATCAGTAAGTACCCCCAGCATCCCCAGGGTGGCTGCCAACACAGGCTCTTAGATCTGCTTTGATAAAGGAAAGCAACTCAAAATGGGTTAACAAGTTTACTTTAATCAGTCAAATATGTATCGTTTACCTAGTTCAGGGGAAAAAGGTCAGCACCCCGAACTTCAGAATATACAGATAGAATTATCAAGACAAAGAAACAGATCAAGTAGACAGTTTCCAAACTGTCCAACCATTACATCCATACCAAATCAACATCTGGGTTTTTCAAAGCCGGGAGGCTCTCAACAACGGATTCCCAGAGTCTCATCTGATCAAATCACAGAACACTTCTCAAAGTGAGCCCCAAAATAAAGCTACACATCAGGGCTTATATAGCCTTCTCCTGGCTCAGAGAATGTAACAACCTTCTGGACCCACTGGCCAATCAAAAAGTATCTACTGAAAAACAAGCCTCCCACCCCAGGCTCCAGGTGCACTTTAGCCTAGGGGCAGGGAAGATCTTAAAAATTTACATTCCCATTACACTTGCCGGGGGTCACACAGCTAATAAGTGTCTGAGACTGGATTTGCATTCAGGTCTTCCTGATTCCAGCTCTAGCACTCTAACTACTGTGCCACCTAGCTGTCTCTGCTATTTAAAGAGTAGGTGCCAATTAGGAGGAGATAAAGAGAAATGGAAAGTTACCTTTGCCATTAAAGGGCAAAAGAATGTATTACCTTAGTAGAAAGGTAATAGTTGGGTGAGATGAACATCCTGTTTTTGCATTTGTATTATCCTCAAGGAGCTAAGGCAGGAACTAAATGTGGGCAATTAATAATGTAGCATACTTAGGGATCGCATATTGAAAGCAACCTGAAAATGATGGTGCTGAAAAATATGAATCTTTAATATGATTCAGGTGCTAGCTGTCTATTTGTATGAAATCATCCAAGTTCTGTACATGAATTATCTCATTTGTGACTCAACTTATCTGTAAAGTAGGTGTTATTATTATTAAAAACTGAGGCTCTGAAAGGGTAAGTGATTTGCTCAGGGTCACAAAGCTCACAAACATCTGAGGTGATGTTTGATGCCAGTACTTTCTGACACCAAGTCCAGCCTTCTACTTTCTACCCTCATCTACCATTCAGTTCATTATTTCAAGAAAAACTAATGCCATTTAATAGAGGGAATTTCGAATTTAAAAAATAATTTTATTCTCTTCTATGTGCCCATAGTCTCTAGGGAATAAGGCTGATGTTAATCAAACTTTTTGAAAATTAGTTGTGTATTGTATGTAACTATAAGATACACATGGAGTCTTATTTCTCTGTCATTCCCACTCTTTGATTAATCCTCAGTCCCTCCCTGTCTACTGGCTTCCTTTCTGCCTATAGTCATGTTTATTTCGGCCATAGCCTGTAAAAAGCCTTCACATGATCCTACCATTCCCACAAACTATCATCCTGTATCTCCTCCTTTTCATGGCTAAACTTGAGAAAGTCACCTACATTCTATTTCAACTCCCTTTCCTCACTTCCTCTCCGAGACTCTCTTTAGTCTGATTTCCAGCTTCATAATTTGAAACTGCTCTTTGTAAAATCACTAGGGATCTTTTGTCAAATCTAATAGTTACTTCTGAATCTTTGTCCTTCTTTTACTTCTCTACCACCTCTGACCCTGTTAATAACTCTCTTCTCCTAGATACTCCAGGGGTGGGGAAGCTATTGCCTTGAGGCCACATGTGGTCCTCTAGGTCCTCAAGTGCAGCTCTTTGATTCAAAACTGCATAGAACAAATCCCCACCCTTGCGCTAGGTTCTCAAGACTCACTTTCTCCTGTTTGTTTTCCCCCTTTTTTTTTGTGGTACAGTGGATAGAGCACCAAGCCTAGAGTCAGGAATAACGGAGTTCAAATCCAGTCTCAGATGCTTACTAGCTGTGTGACCCTGGCCAAGTCACTTAACCCACTTTTTCCCTCAGTTTCTTCATATCTTAAGTGAGGTAGAGAAGGAAATGGCAAACCGCTTCAGGATCTTGACTGAGAAAACCCCAAATGGGGTTACAAAGAGTTGGACAGGACTGAAATGACTGAAGGACAACATACACAGGTCGTATCCACTAACAAAGGGTATCCCGCGAAGATAAGTCTTTGGCCCTCTCCTCACTCTGTCTCACTTAGTGAGTTCATCAGCTCTCTGCACAGATGATTCTATCTGTTTTCTCTGCCCAACCCCCTCTCCTGACCTCTAGTCTCTGCTCTTCAGATACTTTTGGACATATTAAACTGAATGAAACACATTGGATTCAACATGTCCAAACCAGTACTCACTATCTCCCTCCCCAAACCCTTAGCCTCTCCTAAGCAGCCTATTACTGTCAAGCACCACCAGTCTCTCAGTCACCAGGCAACTCCTCACTCTTACCACGTCCCCCCCCAAACCCAACGAGTTGCCAAGTTCAGTCATTTCTACCTTAAAAATATGTATACATACATCCCTCTCTCTCCTTTGATACAGCTATCAAGCAGATGCAGGTCCTCATCATCTCCTACCTGGACCATTGCAGCAGCCTTCTGGTTGGTCTCCTTGCCTCAAGTCTCACCTAGCTCCAGCCACTATCCTCCACTGAAATGCCAAAGTGTAAAAGCACTGGTCTGACCATGTCACTCCCCTACTCAATAAACTTCAGTAGCTCCCTGTTACTGATCAAAAATAAAATCCTGTTAGACTTTTAAAACTCTTCACAACCTGCCTCTTTCCTGTCTTCCCAGTTCTCCTACATTTTCCTCCTCTCCATGTATTCTGTGATCCAGTGACACTGTCTTTTCCATTTCTCACACATGCCAAACCATCTCTGGAGTCTGTGCATTTTCATTGACTGACCCCTATTCCTGAAATGTTCTCACTTCTTGTCTCTACTTCCTTCAGGATTCCATTCAAATCCCACCTTCTACAGAAAGCCTTTCCCCATACACATTCGTTTCAGCAGGACCCAGAGTTTTGCTGTGAAGTCTGTACCCCAAGCACTTTTCCTCTGAGATTATCTCTAATTTACCCTACATACATATACACATATGCATATGTGCAGATATATATTTAGGTGCATACATGTTTCTATATACCTTGTATACATAGAAAATATGTTACATGTGTGGTACCTAACATGTAAACAGATGTCATCACCACCACTAGAATGTGACTTTCTCTATGATAGGAACTAATTTTTAGCATTTCCTTGCATCTTCAACCCTTAGCAAAGTGTCTGGTCCATAGTAAGTGCATAA
Source organism: Petaurus breviceps papuanus (assembly GCF_028583685.1). NCBI lineage: Eukaryota > Metazoa > Chordata > Mammalia > Diprotodontia > Petauridae > Petaurus > Petaurus breviceps. The sequence continues at coordinate 19,605,929 of NW_027186540.1, forward strand.
TAAAAACACTTGTTGACTTGACTTGGCTTGACCAATTATCTAAACATTCTCCTTGAATTTCTCACTGATGCCAATTCAGTTAAATTCAGTCCAGCTGTATTTATTAACCATATGCTAGACACTGTGCCAGGTGTTAGGGATATAAAACAACCTTTTCCCTCAAGGAAATATTATAAAATATGTGTGAATACATATACATTTAATGGGCAGGATTCATACACTGGCCTCCGATGATTACAATCCAGTGAGTGCCCTTTTTATTGCATTGTACTGCCTTTCATGCTATCAGTAATCCCTGAGAGTGGTGCCCACCATCTGTCATTATTAAAGCAGTCACTATTTCAGAAGGTTCGAGAGATTTTAGTTGTTTGAGGTAGAAGGACTTATCTCATTGGAGTTTCTCTACGTGGATGAAATCATAGGTCCAGACCACCCTCCCCCCCCAAAAAAAAAGTTGTTTGAGGTGAGTAATTGTAATCTAGATAAACCTCTTGGGGGGTGAGAAGGCTGTGGCCACATTGTTTGAAATCCCCAGGAGAATTTCCTGTCATGAGTATGCTTCTGTGTTTCTTACCCAGTATGTTAACTCATTGGAAGGCAGCCAAGGGCAGTGCTGTTGGGACTGACTTTTCCTACCTCTCTGGCTATCTGTGTATGTGGCTACCTTTGATACTCCCCTGGTGGCTGGCTGAGGGGATTAACCTGGCAGTATGGGTGAGTCTGTGAAGATAAGGCCTTTTTGTCACAGCCTGAGATGACAACAGTCCTGTATTCTGCTCTACCAGCCTCAGGACATGTTCCATAACTCTAGACAAAATACCTTTGACCTACCTGGCTTCTTCAGAACAATAGCTTATTTATCTCTTAAATTGAGTAAAAGAAAAGCCCTTCAAGTATTTAGTAAGAAGGTAGTTGGTGAATATTAATCAATAGTCTCCTATTTTCAGAAGTAATCCCTTTAATGACACATACCATTCTATTTTCACACTTTATGATTCATTTTGTGTTAGCCTAAACATGTATCTATCTGTATCTGCTTTCTACCTTAATTTAATTGTTTTTCCCCCAGGATCTGTTTCATTTGTGTAAGGAATTCCCTGTGAGGAACATCCCTTTGCCAATATAGATTTGCAACTGTTCTGTGCTTTATAATCTCATAGAGTTGCCTGGGTCACTGAGAGTGTGACTTGCCCGAGTGTTGTGTGACACAACTCGAATGTGACATGGGGATGACTTGAACCTAGACCTTCCAGTCTCAATCCACTTTCTCACTGTTGCTTGTCTTATAGGAATTCCATCTTAGTTAAATAACCTAGCTTTCTGAGGTGTACAGGTGCTTAGCGAAGGTTTTTAAAGTTGAAAATTTAGTATTAAAAATGTTTGCTCTCTATGCCTCCTTTTTTTCATTTCCTTATAAGTAATCATAAATGCATGACTGACTTTAAAATAGGAGTTAGTCCTCAAATACATTGATCAAAGTGATCTGTCAGCCAATATTGAGAGGACAGGAAAGAAAGCAAGACAAGAGCCTACAGGAGATGGGAGGAACTCATTTTTCTCCATTCTCTCCAGCCTTCAAGGAGAAAGCCCATGGGGCTCTATTCCTAAGGTTCACCTTTGTCCCATATTCTCTGCTACAAAGCACTAGGAACCAGAAGACACCTTTTCTGTGTTTTAGAAAGTGAGTCAAGAGCTACAAGACCATTAAGCATGACGGATTACTTTGTGAACTAGCCTGTCAACAGCTTAATTAGATATCCACAAAGAAACCTATCGTACTTCACTGTTTAACTCTATAGGGGAATCTGCTGTAGATCCTGCCATGTCTCAGAGATTTTCCAGGGCACTTATCCCCCTGATACAGGGCATCGAAAATGACGCAGTCAAACTGAGATGCCTCCGTACCTTGTTTTAATTCCTTTGTTTACTTATGAAGAAATAAAAGCATTCTAAATGACATGTGGATATAGATGTTTAAGGATTTGATTGGGAAGCAGTGTATTATAGTGGATAAAGAGCCAGCAGTGAAGTCAGGAAAACCTAGGCCCTCTTCCTGCCTCTGACACATATTGGTTTTGTGACCCTTGGGCAATTTACTTAACCTCTCAGAATGCCAAGCAAGTCTTTAAGGCTCTAAGGTACAGAATTGTTAGCAATATACATTGATAGGGGTTTCACCCAGAGAAGGAATTTATGCAAGTGAAAGCACACATTTGATGCTTCCTCCTGCTCCCCCCAAAATGAGCTATAATAGTAACTAGGAAACTGGAATAAAACTAAATATAATTCATATATATATACATATATATACACACATATGTTTTTATATACATAATGTACACATGTATTATATAATAGATAATATAAATGTTATATAGTGTCTCTTATATATGTATACACATATATTTGCATATGTGTTTATATATGTGTGCATGTGTATTTTATTTATTCTACAAGGAAATCCATGCATAGAGTCCAGGCAATTGAGTAAAAGAAAATGAGGGGCAAAATACAAATGTGAGGATGAGTAGATCCACTCTGATCCACTGTGAGCCTGAAGGGTGTATAAGTGTGCATACTGTTACAAATCAGCAACTCAGGCTTGCACCTTTTGACGTTAGACTTACCTGGAGAACTGAAGAAAAGTGGCTCTCCAGCAATCACATGACAGTTTATGTTAAGATTTGAACCTGGATCTTCCTTACTCCAAGGGCAACTCTACCAACTCTCCTAGTCTTTGTCATAGTTAATCCTATCCAAGTATAGGTACAAGTGATGACATTATATTGCCAGAGTAGAATACAGCTACACAAAGTACCAAGTATTTGAGGAAGCCCAATAAATGGGAATGGTCTTCCTGTGGCAATATTCTTGAATTAAACAGATGCCAAATAATGAGAAAAGAGACTAAGTCAATAGATCAGGTCAAAAGCTGGTTCAAGAAGGTGTTTCATACTAGAATAATAGTCTAGGGGGCGGCCAGGTAGCACAGCGAGTGGGAGCACCAGCTCCAGTGTTGAGAAGACCTGGAGATCGAATCCCAGGCTCAGACACTTGGCACCCACCCAGAAACACCTGGCCATGTAACCTTGAGCAAGTTACTTAACACCAATTGCTTAGGGGTGGCCAGGTGGATCAGCGAGTAAGAGCACTGGCTCCAGTGTCAGGATGACCTGGATCAAATCTGGGCTCAGATACTCAGCACCACACCCAGAAATAACTGGCCGTGTAACCTTGAGCAAGTTACTTAACCCCGATTGCTTAAAAAAAAAAAAAAGAATAATAGTCTGATAATGTCAGAATCATAGTAATCAGATAAAGAACCCCATTCATACCTAAGGCTAGGATTTTTGAGATGGTTTTCTTCCATTAATAGAATCTAAAGAAAGATTCCAATCTCTCCCTAGAATGGATTCATACTCCTTGACATATAGCAAGACTGTTCTTCAAAGAAAACATAATTCATCAGAATTTATTCTTTGGGCTTGAGATAGAAAATTTAAAAGATAGTTTGTGAGAGGCTCTGTACCCAAGGGCACTTTGGAAGTCAGGTATAATCTTTTGACCATATGTTCAGATGCCTTATCATTATGATATAAACACAAATCCTCTGTATAGTAGAACCAGGTGTCTTTCATTCACTGTTTCCATATCTGATTTGATAAGTAGGCAATTGACTGATCTTATATTTTCCATGTCATGGTTGTCCATCTGTGGTGCCATAGAATTCAGTCTATAATACGGATCTTTCATTTGTATGCAATTTTAAACAAATATTGCTGAGAACCTTTGTGCAACCCTCACTTAATGTTTCCAAATGACTTTATTGGTATCTGTCTTAAAAACTTTACTCATAAACCTCTTCCATAATTCAACTCTTTCAGTCCTAGACATCAAAAGTATTAGCTATTCTAAGGAAGTTTTCAAATGCAACTGTCCAGTGACTTTGACAACTTTAAATGTGTCCTAATTAGACTTCAGACACCGCCCATCCAATGAAGAAATGCTTATATGTTGGTAGTAAGGCAGATAACAGGTATAAAATTTAGTAACACTAAGATTTGCAGAATTTCCCTATGAAGAATTTTTAATTCTTTTGTTGGTACCAAATTAGTTTGCCAAGCTCTGCGGTTAGCAAATATCTTCACGCTGAAATATGAAAAAAATAAAAATACCTTAAGCACTTACATCAACAAGTTTCCTTTTCTCTGTCTTTCATCTGCAGAGTATGAATTGTTGACAAATAGATATATTTGATATTAACTCTTGCCTACTTGGGCCCTTGGTAAAAAGTTCCCTTGATACCTGTAAGCTACACATACTCCTAGGGCCTTAGATTTAGTAGGGGGCAGAGGGAAGCCTCCTGTCACTTACCACAAAAGAAATAGATTTGTATAAAATTAATTTCATAGTTTTGATTATTCTTTATGGTTTTATATCAATTTTAGGAGAGCATGTTTTTAGTTGCTCTGTGATAACTGAGCCAAAAACCTAATCATATTTTACTGCTATAGAAGTTATACATATGGGGCAGCGAGGTGGTGCAGTGAATAGAGCACCGGCCCTTGGAGTCAGGAGGACCTGAGTTCAAATCCAGCTTCAGACATTTGACACACTTACTAGCTGTGTGACCTTGGACAAGTCATAACCCCAATTGCCCTGCCTTCCCCCCTCCAAAAAGACAGAAAAAAAGTTATGCACATACAGAAGCCTAGTAAATGCCTAAGTCACCAAGAGGAATCAATGAACATTTCTTATATATAAAAAAAATTTTTAAAAAAAACCTATCTCTTGGGGAAGCTAGGTGGTGCAGTGAATACAGCACCAGCCCTGGAGTCAGGAGGACTTGAGTTCAAATCCAGCCTCACATACTTGACACACTTAATAGCTTTGCAACCCTGGGCAAGTCACTTAACCCCAATTGCCTTGCCTTCCCCCCTCAAAAAAACAAACAACAAAACACTATCTTTTGGCAAAAGGACAATTTTGAATGTAACTAATTCATGAAACAAGAAGCCTATTATTGTGGATAGATATTCCAAATAAACTTCTTCTGTCATATTTAGCATTTCATTTCATTTTCTGACCTCTCATTTTTCAATTCAAAATACTTCATTAAATACCACATCAGCAAAATTCTTTAGATGATAGATCAATCGATCAATCAAACAATCGTGTAAAAAAAAAAGTACTTGCTAAGAACCAGGAACTATGCTAAGTATTACAGATACAAACAATCAAGTGAGTCTACCCTCATTGAAAGAGGAAGTATGATATGCCCATAGAAGCATGACATAGAATTGGTGGGCACGCTCTGTGGAGGCCTAGGTGACATGGAAACTATTGTATTCTGAGAAGGCAGATTTAGAGAAAACATAATACCTACATTTATGCTACTTATAACTATCCTCCATATAAATTATAATTGCCTAATTAGAGTCCCTTGTGAGATCTCAAAGTTAGGGAGAAGGTCTTACTGATGGATGAATCAGGGGATGGATTTCTGGAAGAGATTGCATTTGAATAGAACTTTAAAAGGTTAATAGGAATCTATAATTTAAAAAAAAGGAGAGGAAAGAGTTAAAGCAGAGAATTTACAATCCATTCAAAACTAGGAATCAGGAAAGAAAACCTACCCTCCCAAAAAGGACTAAGAAAATCTTACATGGATAATTAAGTCAGTTAAAGAGTATCTAGTTACATAAATTTTCTTGAGAAAAGTCTCCAGCACAGTAGGCAGATCCTATCTGGTAAATTTATGGAAGGACATGGATGAGAATCTCACAGGATTGGGCATATGGAGATGGGTCATGACATGCGTCATTGCAGGAATACCCATATTGACCTCAAATGCATTGTTTACAGTTAAGTATATATAAAAATATGAATAATGGATTAGATTTGGAGCAATAAATGATTTAAGTTTTTAATCATTTTTCATGTAAAGCACTCTAACATCCTTATTATAAATGTGTGAATTAAATCTGACACATTTGACTGCCTATTTCAAGAAATGAAAAAAATCCCATTGAGCGTGCAAAAACCCTGCTGAATTCATAAACTAAGAAATATATTGCTTCTCCCATGAATTCAGTGACTTTAGGGATTGTGTGTGACCTAATCAGATTCAGAGATACAGAGCCACACTTATATTTATCATGCACATTTATTTCAGAGAAAGGAAGATGATAGATAGTATTTATAGAACTTCCCTCTCTTTCTCCTGTCTAAATGATAATTTGGGTATCTCTGTTAAGTCTAGAGCTCATTCTGATGTATTAACAATGCCCTGAAGATGTTTTAGACAGGCAGTCTCAAATCCCCAAATTGTGAAAATATAGCAGGTAACTGATGCTTCTTTTCATACCAAATCTATCAAAGCTGTCAATTAATAAGAGAATCACCTTCTACATCCATTCCTATCTAAAATAGACGCTACCTACTTATATAACAAATCTCTCAGAAGAAGTAGCAAAACTTTCAAAAGACTACTTTCAGTCCAAAATTACTCTTCTAGCCTCAAGGGCAATTCTTTTCCACCAAAAAAATTGTATAGCTATGACTTTCATTGCCAATGATTTAAACTTCTAACTTCTTTAGATCTAACTTTTTTTTTAGACTACATAATAGTGGAAGATCATTCACATGACTGAGGGTTTTTTATATCAATAAAGGCAAATGCTATAGTTTCTCTATATGACTTAGAATCCCAAAGTCATATTGTTTTTAATAACTGGAAAGAATTTTTCAGACAATCTAATTCTACTCCCTCATTTTCCAGAGAAATATCAGAGACGAAGAGAAAGAAGATGACTTGCTGAAGGTGGAACAGCTGATTAGTGGGAGAGCTAAAAGGAGGAAGTAGGGCTTCTGGCTCCCTATCCAGTGGCCCTTCCCATGACACAGCCTTTCCCAGGCTGCTCCTCACTCAGGCTGGCTTCCTCCTTCAGGTTCAAAACTGGAATGAAAGGAGATAGTCATAGACCACCTACAAATTAGCAAAAGGAAGTTTACTTAGTCAGTAGAGGGGAAGGATGTTCTGTAAAGATTCAGGTTTTGGTTAGGTTTTTTTTTTTTCATTTGGGTGCAGCTTCCCTGCTTTGACCATGCTAGTCTGCTAATCAGAAGCTCCAGGAAGAAGCTGCTGATTGCTCCTGTGCTGGGATTTTGTACGTAAGCCCCCAGGGAGCTACCTCAATGGCCCAAGCCTTAGTCTCCTGAGCCAATTAAGTCTTGAGGATGGTTTCAATACCTTTTAAGGAAGAACTAATTTAACCCGAATAGCACACATTACTCCTGCCACAATGCGGGAATGTACTTTCTGCCTTTTCATTTTCATCATTAGCATGACATTTTTGTACTTAGTGTTTGAGCTAACATTGCAGAACTGAATATTAAAACGTTAAATTGTATGGAGCAATTCCTCACCATCAGCCTATGACAATTTAAAATAAAAACTAAACTAAACTAAATGCACCTTCTAATTCTCAGGTCTTATATGAACCACCCATATAATGGAGTTAGTAGTCAAAATATGGATAACTCATAGTGCTTTCATTTTCTAAGTAAGCAATCCTATTTCTCAATTAACTATCACATTTCAAGTTATTTAGAATTCAAGTGCAGCATTTCAAGTCATCTCTTCAGCACAGTGAACTATATCATCCCTTTAAAAAGATGGAAGAGGGGGCAGCTAGGTGGCTCAGTGAATAGAGCATGGGCCCTGGAGTCAGGAGGACCTGAGTCAAATTCGACCTCAGACACTTAACACTTACTAGCCGTGTGACCTTGGGCAAGTCACTTAACCCCAATTGCCCTCCAAAAAAGCAAAAAAAAAAAGATGGAAGAGAACAAGGTCTCAAACTATAGGTCAGTTAGCTTGACTTCAGTATTTGGTAAAATTCTACAAAGGATCACTAAAAAGATAGTGAACGTATAGAATAAAAGTAGTGATTGCCAATATGAAATGAAGTTAGCTAATATAGTGAATGTCCAGGAGACTTTTTTACATGTAATGAGTACCCATGTAACATTATGGTTATCCATCTGTTATCTCTTGTTCTTGTTATATCATCTGCCTGTATAATTTTCTAATCACATACTTTCTGAATGATGTCTCTCTATACCATTTTCATACATAGGTCATTATTGGAAATAGGCTACATCTACCATGTGTCCCTCCACTGCCCCATGAGTGACCCACAGTTCTGAGATCCAATAGTCTTTAGAACACATCAAGTATGTCCCATGATCCATAAGCATATAGCATTCCTGGAAGAATATTTTTTGTCGTTGTTGAAAAGACAGATTTTTCTATCAGGGATCAGTGTCGGATCACTGAAAACAGCTATTTAACTCCCCAAATGCAATCCAGCCTGTTCTCTTTCTCTTATCCATATCTAGACCCAATTTACTCTCCTTCTGCAGGGTCTGTTTTATATACGCACATATATACATACACATATACACACATGCATATATATATATTCGAGTGTATTTGTGTGTATGCATATATGCAGATTGTGTTCATGTGTGTATTTGTCAGTTGTATGACATATATTTGTTCACAGGTATATATACACACTTGTGTGTATGTGAATATATATGTGTGGATACTACACATATAGATGACAAACTACGTCAATGAATTACCATTTCACTATCATAGTCTAAATAATAGATATGTTTTATCCATGTTTTTTTCCTGCATGTCTTGTTAAGCCAGGATTTTTTTTGAGTAGTTTAGTTGTTGATTTTAGTCTCTTTTGTTGGATCATCATTTATATCCTACCCCCTCACTGCTGGTGTACTCCCAGGGTTCTATCCTGAGCTCTCTTCTCTTTTTCTCTCTTCTTAGTGACCCCATCAGTTTTCACAGGTTCAATTATTGTCTCTCTTCAAACAGATAATGTACTGAAAGCTCTATTTGTTCAACCCCCATTTCTCCCATAAGCTTCAGTTAATCCTGGATCGTCTCTTGTGGAGATGATTCAATTATTATCTATGTGCAAATGATTTTTGGATCTATATATCCAGCCCTAACCTTTCTCCAGAGTGCCGTTATCTCATCACCAACTGTCTCCTAGATAACTGAAACTGAAAGCCCTATAGACATGAAAACTCGACATGTCCAAATCAGAATTCATTGTTTTCTCCCTCAAACACTATGCTTCCAGTCACTCAAGCTCTCAATCATAAAGGACTACTCACTCTCCCTTATCTTACATAGCCAATCTGTTGCCTGTCCTCTTGGTTCTGCCTTTATAACATCTCTCATGTATGTCCCTTTGACTCAACTATCACTCTGGGGCAGGCCCTTTTACATCTTGACTATTGAAATGGCCTTCTAGTTGGTCTTCTGACCTCAGATCTCTCCCCTTTTCCAATCCATCCTCCACTCAGCTGCCAAGGTGTAAAGTACAGATTTGACCATGTCCCTGCTGTTCCCAGCACACTGCAGTGGCTCCCTATTACCTCTAAGATCAAAAACAAAATTCTCTATTTGGTTTTTAAAACCCTTCACAATCTGGCCCCTTCTTACCTTTCCAGTTTTCATTCACTTTACTCACAATGACATACTCTGCCTTCTCAGCCTTATTATAAATTGTTCCCCATTATAAACTCTTTGATCTAGTCAGACCAGGCTTTCATACATTCTTCACAAAGGATATTCTATCTCCTGGCTCCATGCCTCTGTGTAGGCTATCTCCTCTGACTAGAATTCACCACCTTGTATGTATTCACCGATGTATGTATAAATTATTCTATAATAAGAGGTGATAACCTCTACCTCTTATGACTGCTAGTATCCTTCAAGGCTCAGCTCTGATGCCATCTCCTGACCATCCCCAATTGTAGCTGCTAATGCCTCCTAAAATTGTTTTGAATTTTCCATACAGAGACTATCTCATTTTCATCTGTGTCCTAAATACCCAACCTAGTAACTGGAATGTGGTTAATGATATAGATAGAAAGATTAGATGGATAGATAGATGATAGAATAGATAGATAAATAGATAGATAGATAGATAGATAGATAGATAGATAGATAGATAGATAGATAGATAGATAGATAGATAGATAGATAGATAGATGATAGATAGACAGACAGACAGATCTCATTGTGGAGAGCCTATAATATTCTCCAACTTAAAACAAAAAGTATAGCCAGCAAAGGGCAGTATCTGGAGAACCTCACCATCAAGAGGGACTCCATTTAGACACAGAATTACATATCTTCCATAATCATGGTGAGCACCATTAGCAAGCATATATAGCCCTGATTTATGTATCACTTAGTGTTAATAATCTAAAGGTCATTAAATGGAATTATCTTTGTGGTTGAATTTTTAAGGAATCTTGCCTAATATTAATATTTTCTTAAGAGGGCCCCACAAAGGATTAATTTTCCTCCTCTAAGGCAAATGTTGTTTGTTTGCTTTTTAATCAACAAACAATAAACACGCTGAGATCTAGCATACTCTGCACCTTTTCGTCAGCTAAGTGATGTTAAAGATTTGGTCTGCCCTAGAAAATAACAGAGAAAAACCTGCTTGTTCTCATCAAGAATAACTGTGATGTATGTATAAATTATTCTATAAAGATTTTATGAAGATGAGAAAAATTATCATATTGATTGGTATTTATTGATGCCTTCTCAATTGCCTTTTGGGATAGCAATATTGTCTATGATTTTTCCTTTCTTTGGTAACTCCTCCCTGAGATTTCTTTTTTTTTTCTTTTTCTTTTTTTAAAGCGATTGGGGTTAAGTAACTTGCCAAGGTTACACGGCCAGTGCTGAGATTTCTTGTAACACAATTGCTCACTGCTTTCAAGATTGTGTAACCTCTGGGTAGATTTCCTCTGTGTGTTCTTATTCTGGTCCAGAGGTTTTACCTAATTTTGCTTTCTCAAGTGCTATCTCTGTTTCCTTGGATGGTACATCAGGGACTGAGGTATTAGAATCCACATACTGCTGCTGATAATGATAATAGATTGTTGTAGAAATCCTGATAAATCTGTTACATTGTCTGTTTGTTGCCTTCCTGTTAGAATTGTATATAAATGTGTGGGGAAGAGGAGTGATGTGATTTAGATGAGTCTCACACCAAGCTTTCAATGGGCTTCTTTTCTCTTCTACTTTTTTTTTTTACTATCTTATAAGTGATGCTGCCTGTAATCTCCTTCCACCCTCTTCCATAGTTTACATTCTAAACTGGCATTGCCCTTGGATGCTATGCCTCTGCTTGGCAAAGAGATCAAGCATTTGCTGGCTAAAGCAGCTTCTGAGCTTTTGTGGACTCATTGTAATTACTACTTTACATAATTAAACTTTTTCAGGAAATGATAATGCTCAAGGTCAAAATTTAGTCTTTTTCCCTTTCCCATTTTTCAGCATCAACACCTTGTTTGAATAGGTCAGCTTGAAGCTATTGTAATTGCATTCAGTGTTTTCTTCTCATCCTTATCCTCCTAATTTCTTTTTTTTTATCCTTCTAATTTCATATTGATGCTGACCTTTTAGCTAACGAAGTGATAGTCTTACTGTAAAAAAAAATTTTTTTCACCCTAATGTGACTCCTACATAAGCAAGCAAGCATTTCTTGTCTAAGATGTAGTCAACTTATTTTTTCTTTGTTATGTTGCTTGGTGCTCACAACATCCATTGACTTCAACTTTTCTTCTTGAAAAAAAGTATTTGTGGGGTGGCTAGGTGGCACAGTGAATAGAGTCAGGCCCTGGAGTCAGGAGAACCTGAGTTCAAATCCGACCTCAGACACTTGGCACACTTACTAGTCATATGACTTTGGGCAAGTCACTTAACCCCAATTACCCTCCCCAAAAAAAGCAAAAAAAAAAAAAATTAAAAAGAAAAAAGTATTTGTGGCATATAGATGCAAATAAATGCAAAAAAACAATGCACATGCCTTTTTTCATTTCAAATCTGAGCTAATTTTTACTATATTTTTATCAGATGTCGCTTTATCTGTTTTTGCAGTGAAGTAATAAAGTATCTAAGTTTGTAGGATTTTTCTACCGTCTTATCCCCGGCCAGATATGTTAGTGTATAAACAGCAGTAATATAAGATGGCCAATTGTCACTCGAAATGATATTTCTTATTGACTTTGGATACACTAAGAAGCAAACTCTTCCAGCTTACAGAAGCATAAGATCATAGATTTAGAGCTGGAAGAAACCAAAGAGGTCATAGAAGGCAGCCCTTCTGATTTTACAGATGAGGACTCAGAGGAAACTGGCTCAGACCCATGAAGTGATTTACTCAGGGTCACAACTAGTAAGTGTCTTCTGAGTCAATATTCAAACCCAGGTCTTCCTGACTGTAAGTGGCCTGCTCTGTCCACTATACTACACCCCTCTTTTTTTTTTGTCTCTCTGCAACTTCCTTTTGTCTCCTAATTTTGTTCCTCCTTGAAGTGCTTCAAGTGTTCGAGAGATGTGTTCATTTGGTGGTCATTAGACAAAGATTTCACATATAGATTACCACCCATTAATTTAATGTTTATATGCAATCTCAGCAACATGTGATTCTTAGCAATCTCTCCCCCTTCTCTGCCATTCTACTGGTGTCAGCACAACAAAGCCACATGGAGCCAAGCCTACTCTGATGTCTCATCATGGTGTGGAGGTGACCTGGATTCTCAGAGTCTTTAACAGCAGAACATAAGGGTTGGTAGGAGAATCTGCTAGAAGGGTCCTGGAAACAGACAGCTTGCTCTACCAGGACCAGCAGAGCTCCAGAGAGAAAAACTCATCACTAGGAGCAGTAAATGGTTAATTTGGGGTTCACAACAGCCAGAGAAACAAAAACAAAATAGCTCTCTTCCTTTATCTTTGTACCCCTGGTATATTGAATTTATTAAATGAACCTGTGATCACCTCATTCATTTTGGATCTGAATTCATCTTTTGATTTCAAGACCAGCTATCTTTGTACTCATTATCTTTTAGAATTGAAAGGGACCTTGGAAATTGCCTATTCCAACCTCTAATCCACTGCACAATTACTTTCTACAATATTCCTTATAAGTTATTGATTGTCTAGCCTTTGCTTAGGCTTTTCTTGTCACAGGAAGCTCACTGTTTTGTGAAGATGGGATTTCCATCTGTTGGAATTGTTCAATAATTCTTCATACCGAGTTGAAGACATCTGTCCCTCTACAATGTGAACTTATTTCTATACCGTGGGACAACACAAATTCATGTCGATTCTTCTTTCTTCTTTTACATAACATGGGTCTCCAAATATATGATAATGGCCATCATGATCATCCCCTCCTCCCATTCGCTCCTCTCCTCTTTCCTTCAAGTTTCTTCAATTGTCCTTCATATAGCATGATTTCCAGACACTCTCTCCAGTTTGTCATTATGATTTTGAAAAGATGCCACCAGAAACTGAACACAATGCCCTACCAGTTATATGGGTAGAAAGGTAGAATTGTTGAATTATTTGGTCAAAGAACTATAATCTTATTAGATTTAGGTTATATTACTTAGTCACTTAGTTGGTGGTGTCCCTTGGCCCATAGAGTTAGGTTTGGAGTCAGAGGAGTCGGGGCATATCAGTGTGACAATGAGCGAGTCACAGCCTCTTTGGGCTTCATGTCCTTGTGTGTAAAGTGAGGAAGTTGGATGAGACATTCTCCAAAGTCCCTTCCAGTTCTTGACCTGTGATCTTCTGACCCATTCTCTAGATAGAAATCAATCCATTAAGTACTTTTTCGGGGTACAGCTGGACACCCAGTTACAAATCTATCTGACTGCACCATCACCTACCTTACTTTTTTATTTTCATTTTATACACAAAAATAAAATGCAAGGTTTTGTCACCTGCCTTTCTAAAATCAATCTATGAGTTATCTCTTATGCTTCCTAACCATTTAGTCTAGGAAGTGTATTTTTAAAAATGAGTTCGGTTTCATTCATTGTATATTCTTGGTGAACCTATGCCACCTCTTTTTTTATCATCTTTTTTTTCTTTTCTAAGCACTCACAAACCATCTGTTGAGTAGTCTGTTTTAGAATTTTACCAGAGATCAAGTTTATTGGTCTATTCTATCCAGAATCTATTTTTCCCCCTATTTAAAAATTAGAACACTTATCAGTCCCCAGTTTTCTGACTATTCTCCAATATTTCTCGAAGATTACTGACATTCTTTACATGTGCAGTTTAAGTATCTTGGCATATAATTGGAATGTGTCTAGAGATATCTAGGTGGTATAACAGATAGAGTGCTGGACCTGGAGTCAAGAAGACCTGAGTTTAAATTCTGACTTAGATATTAGGTCTGTGATGCTAGGCAAATCACTTAGCCTCATTCAGTTTCAGTTTCCTCATCTGTAAAATGGGGATCATTATAGTGCTTACCTCACAGTTAGGGTTATTGTGAGGATAGAATACATTAAGCTCTCTGTCAACCTTAAAGCACTAAAAAAATGCTAATAATTATTATTACAATATTAATAATGATCATAAAAACTCACTTAAACTATCTCTTACTTTCTTCTCACCTATACTGAGCCTAGCAAATCTCGGAAGGATAGCCATACCATAATATTTCTCACATAGTGAGAACTTTAGAAGGTAGTGACCATGTGTATTTGCTTTTTTCCCCTAAAGTTCTCCACACAGATTCATGTTTAATTAGACACTTAATAAATGATTTTTTTATAAGGACCTGTTCTAACAGGAATCTGCATTAACCTCCTTCCCAGTATTCCATCAAGTCAAGGTCCACTCAAAAAATATGATAATGTGGTGAAATCCTGATTGCCCAGAAATCTCAGAGAACCAGGAAATCTGAGTTTCAACCCATGGAAACAGAAAGCGTTCTAAAATTATATGTGTCCACTTGGCTGCCTGAGTAAATAGGGTATACTGAACAGAATAGAATCTTTCTTTGATAACTGAAGACCCTGCAGAGCCCTGGGGATATCATTCTCAATATCAGTTCTCATTGTACAGCACTAAAGATACAGGTCTAAAAGGTGTAGTAGATGGGGCTTAATCTGTAATTTATCACAAGATATAGCCTGGAAGTTGCTTTTAAAAAGGTATTCCTGGACTCTACTTGTTTTTCTGGTAAGTTTCTTTTTTCTCTTAGAGATGGAGTGCAGAGAAAAAGCTCCAGTAAATTAAGATTCTGGTTAATTGAGATTTTATTATACTTGGTTTTCTGTGCCATCATCTGTCCTGAATTTCGGGACAAAGGACACCTTACTCTGTGTGTGCAACAGCCTGTTAATTGTTTCCAAGAGAATAATAATGAACTGTCCTTGAAAGGAATGACTGGCAACAAAATTAGCTCTAGGGGCATCAGGACAGCATTTGCCAGGAAACAAGGTCAGTCTCGTAATGTCAACTACACCCTTTATTAACCCAGATAAATAAAACATATACATATAAATTATAAAGTGCATGTTGGCATAACTGCTTGACTATTGTGAAGTGTTTCAGCATTAAAAATATGCTGATTAGCATTTCATGTCTAAATGATGATTAAAAACCTTGGAACGATATTTCAAAGGCTCAGTGAGAGACATCCCCGAGGCCTTCCATGAAGAATGGTTTACAAAGGTGCTAGCATAGAAACTTGATCCCCTTCACTCATATCCCGATCAGGTGACTGACTAAATAATTCTATAGGATCTACTTTGGAACATGTAACTATGCCCATGTTTATTGCAGAATTTCACTTGGTCTACAATTAGCCCAAAGCAATGCATCAGTTTTCTAGCCAACTAACCTGAAGGATCCCAGGAAAGTAATGTTTAAAAGTCAATGGCTATTTCTGCTATTTAATTCACTTTAATAGGCCCCTAAAAGCTGCATTCAGATGAAAAAGAAAACCTTTTCTGCATTCTAAAAGCCAATGGTTATTCTTTTTATCTTTCACCCAAAGATCTCCCAGTACTTAACATAGGATTAACATAGCATTAATTAAACACCTCAACGCCCATTTGTGATAGATGAGTTCTACTAAGACCATTTAATAGATGACCAAATTAAGACTGCCCCAGCAAATTAAGACTGCACTAGAAGAAATCAGAACCAAAAGTTTCTATCAGCCTCATTTGCTCTGCTTCATCCACATAACATTAGACTTAGTTTTAAATTTCTACAGAATTAAGATGATCAGACTTCAAACCAGGCTAGCCGGAAGTTTTGCTTCTGGGTTAGGTTCAAGGCAGTAACTTACATATAGACACAGACTGTCTCCAAAAGGTTAGATGATTTGCAGGGTATATCATAAGTTAATAATAGACCAAAACCGAAGATTTGAGATTGTGAGCTACACGAGGATAGGGACTATTTTTGCTTTTCTTTGCATTAAACACTTAGTATTGTGTCAGAGACATAGTAACTAATTAATAAATGCTTGTTGACTTTACTTGACTTGAAATTCAGGAATGTTCTATGTAAGAGTTTATGCTGTACCAAGTGAAATGGAAGATTGAAAATTAGCTGGCGAATTACACTACATAGGCAATCTAAAGCTAAACTAGATCATCACAATTTAGTAGTTTGAGTAATGGAGAGAAAACATCATGGTGTAGCAGAAGGAACACTAGGTTTTGAGTCAAAGTATGTGGCTTCACGTTCTGGTTCTGCCACTTACTACCAGTGTGACCTTGAGGAAGTCATTCATCATTGTCCAGCCTCCATTTCATCTACTGTAATAATAGTCAATAATAGCTAGCATAAAGAGTTCTCAGAGGTTTGCAAAGTGATTCATAAACATTATCTCCTTTTGTCCTCACTTACAACCCTAGGGAGAGAGAGGTTAAGTGACTTGCCAGGGTCACTCAGCTAGTAAGTGCCTGAGGTTGCATTTAAACTCAGATTTTCCTGACTCCAGCCCAAGGACCAAGCTGGTCCATGCTTTGCACCACCTAGATGCCTATAAAAGTAAATGAAGGAGTTGGATTAGATGACCTTTTAGGTCCCTTTCTGCTCTAAAGCTATGCTGTTAAATTTTTAGTGTCTTTCAGGTTCTCAAGTCAACTGCTAATCAGAAAGCACTCTACCCCCTTCACTTTATTGCTTCTCTGTCTGAATTTGTCTTCTTGGAATGATATACCTTTAAAGAGCATATTGAACCATGAAGCAAAAGTGAAGTAGAGAATTGGCAATTATCATAACAATGATAGCGGTTTTTTAACCTGAATTATTTATCTACGCAATCTAAATTCATAAGATAATTGTTAACTCTTTGACTAACTTGGATTTATAATAATTTTGTCTGTAGCAACCGTGTATCCTGGCTTGATAGAATGGAGGTGATCTGTGTCAGCATGGAGTCATGCTAGTATCTGGTGAGGGGGGGGATAATATGCAAGTTTTACTTAGGCTACAATTTTCTTCTTCCGTCCAAGACCACCTTCTAATCTCACTCCACTGAATTCCTATTTTGCTGAAAAGATTGAAATTACCTGACTTGAGTTAGCTCATCAACCTATGCCTTTACTTAAATTTATCACCATCCCTACAAACACCTTTTTATCTTTTCCTCCCTTCTCAGAGTTGGAGATATCCTTTCTCTATTAAGAATGTAATTCCTCAGCTGCCTTTTGCATATCATCCCTTCATCATTCTTAACAGACTTCACAACTACTCATAATCCTTTCCTGTCAAGCATCTTCAATCTTGGTATTACCACTAGCTCCTTCCTTTCTTTAAATATATTGAAACCTCCTTTTCATTCAGAAACACATCAATTGACTATGCTGCTCTTCTGGATCCCAGTTTCTTTCACTATCAAAAGTCTTGAATGGATGGTCTACATCTGTTACTGCCTACTTTCCTTATCATTCATTTGTAATTCTGTGCCCTGTGATATGCCTTCTATCCACATTACTCTGTTGAAATTGAATTCTACTCATTGGCGTGGGGGGGAAAGCACCAGACTTAGAATCCGAAGACCTGGGTTTAAGTCATATCTATGACTTATTAGTGGTATGGCCTTGGGTTGTTTCCTTAATCCCATCTGATTTTCAACTTCTTCATCTTTAAAGTAGAAATGATAGTTGCTAAATGAATATATCATTTTCTTCTTTCAACAGCTTTTGACTAGCACATTCTTGAAATTATTTCCTTCTTCATTTTTCCTGGCATTATACCTAATTCAATTCTTTTCTTTCCTATAGATTATCTCGTTCTCTACATCATTTACTGGTTCCTATTATTATCCCTACTTCCAACTGGGAATATTCCCCAAAGTTTTGTCCTTAATCCTCTCTTTCTTTCAAAAAGATCATACATTCTCATTGCTTCAGCTATAACTTTGATTTATTCATTCAACTTTATAGACCAAAGACACATATCCCCCTTAGAATTTTCCATTCTCATATCCAAACCTTATATATCTAAAATTAAATTCATAATCTTCTCTGCACCTAATATACTTTTCCTTCCAAATTTCACCATGCTTCTTCCTTTCATAAAAACTAGAAACTATGAAGTCATTTTTTGGCTATGTTCCCTTTCATCTGCCCAAATCAATTTTTTTAATCCACTTCTGTTGATGTTACCTTGGATTACTACAAAAGCCTCCTGGTCTACCTCTAGTCTGTCCCTCTCTTATCCATTTCACCCACCAATACCAAATAATCTTCCTAAAGCTTTGATTTTTCTAATATTGCTTTGCTGCTCAAGAATTTAATATGCTTCCTCATTGTCTATTAAACCAGGTCTAATTTTTTTATCTAATATTCAAAATCTCTCCTAATATGGGTCCACTTTAAATTTCCAAACTTATCTCACATTAGTTATCTGCATGTATCCTCCATGACAATTAAACTGGTCTCCTCATTATTCCCTCTAATATATAAGACCCATTTCTACTTCTGATTTTGCTTGTGTTTTCCCCCCTCTTCTAATTCTCCCATGACTTCTTCTCATTTTTCAATCTAAATCCCATATGTATATCCTTCAAGCCTCTGTTGAAATCCTATCTCCTCAAAGAAACTCATACAGTAAGGCCTAATGATACATCTTCCTTTCCTGACTTCTCATAGCACTTATTTTCTGTGCTATATTGTAGCACCAACACAATATTCACAGCACCAACAGTGACCGTAAAGTTCTCAATTGCAAAATATAACAGATTCTCCATAGAGAAGACAGAAGCAAAACAATTATTCAGACTCCAGAAAACTAAATCCCAACACCAGAAAGTCAAATCCATCATAGTAGCAAAGAAGTTAAGACACCATAGCACAGCATCAAGCCACACCATCCTTCAGCCTTCCCACAAACAAACACAAACCTAACTGTCACAACAGGGGGCAAATACTCACAAACCTAGCTGTCTCCCTGGCTATATCCTCTCTCTTCCACTTCTAACTGCTCTGGCTTCTAGCTTTCTGTGGGTTCTGCTCCACCTTTCAGCAAACTGCTCTCACCCCAGGCTCCATGTGATTATATTCAACATTAGGGGGCAGGGAAGATCTTCAAATTCCCATTCCCATTACATATATATGTGGGCATTTAATTATATTCTATAGTTTACTATCATCTTTTTTATGTGTCAGATGAGCCTTATATCCACAGTGATTCCTTAAGTTCCATGAAGTTAAGTATCTTGTCACAGAATTTTTCTTATTTCCTTCCAAGGAAGGCCTACGTTAAAAGAAGAAAGGAAGGAAAGAAGGAAGGAAGGAAGGAAGGAAGGAAGGAAGGAAGGAAGGAAGGAAGGAAGGAAGGAAGGAAAGAAAGAAGGAAGGAAGGAAGACTGACCCACCCTTAATGAACCAAATATTAATGAACCCCTAATCAGAAGAGTTATAATTATAGATTGCTAGTGTTGCTGGATCTTCTCTTATGAGGAAGGGTATTGAATTTAGAAGAAAGTTCTTAATGCCAATTTAGGTGACATTAATTCTAAAACCTAATTTGATGCTGATTTTGCCTTTATAAAACCAAACTTTTGCCTCACACTATAACCACAAACCTGACAGATATCAGAATGCAATGGGTAGGAAGAGTCCCTTCTGAATAAATTTAAGAAAAGCCCTAAGATCCAAATCATAGGGGGAAATGAGACTAAGCTAAAAGATAAGATAAAGGCTTCTGACAATGGAAAACACTTAAAATAATTCCTTATTTCCTTTTTATCATGGAGAAATATGAATTTTAATTAAGATATTTTCCAATAGCCTAACTCAAGTGCTTTATGATGAAGGGATTATGGAAAGGTTGGGCACCAGACCCTTGATGTAGCATAAATATTTATGATGTCCTGACTGCATTTTTTATATTATTAATTCACTTGTAGTCCTTAAATCTCTGAGCTTTCTTAGACCAATAATTAGAGAATCTAAAATGAGTTTGCATTTTCCTCTCTCTCAGTGACATGTTTGGAATTTCCAATTTAGAAAGTATAACTATCATACTTCCTTAGGATTCCTCATATTCAATTCACATGTAAGAGGCAGCATGGCATAGTAGCTAAAGGGCTAAGTTTGGTATAAGGAAGACCTGGTTTTAAGTCCTCCCTCAGCAACCTAATGATTCTGACTGTGAACAAGTCACTTAGCTTTTCAATGTTCCAGGCAACTCTCTAATGTTGTGAGTTAATGTTGAATTGCTAATATTTTTCAGGAAGAAGGATGTTCCATATTAGGAGTCCCCATATTGATAAAATCACAGGTCTAAACTACAACAAAAAAGATCCATTATTATTAATGAAGAAGAATAGTTTATTTGTATCCCTAAAATGGAAATATTATGACTAGGAAGTAGAGATTCTACAAGATGGGCCTCTTTATATGTATTTCAGGTCAACTATATAAACTGATCTACTTGTATGTTACCAAATGAATTATGTCGGTCCCAATATATGCAGAAACGTTTAGGTGTACCCCAAACCATTAGAATTATTAACACTAACATTGTATTTGTATAGTAGATCTCTTTCACAGTTGGTTGACATTCTGATAATTTGTATGGCTTTTAGCCTTTTTTCCCCATCAGTAGTTGGAAAATTTGTCCATCATTCTCTGCCATATGCTCCTAGCCACCATTTAGTCAGTTTCCATGTATGAATGATAATAACTACACATAAATAGAAGAATGGTATCATAGCATGTGAATAATGCATCAAAAAGCATTCATCTAGTGCTTACTATATACCAAGCATTCTGCTAGTTAGTGGAGATAACAAAACAAAGGATAAGATAATTCTTACCTTTTAAAAGCTAATGCTCTCATGTGAGAGACAACAAGTACACATATAAGTATATATAAATATAAAGAGAATCCATACAAGGTAGTTAGGAAGGGAAGCCAAGCACTTTCAGTTGGGACAATAAAAGAAGGCTTTATAGAAGGTGGTGTGCGAGCTGTATTTTGAGGAAAGAGAGGGATTCTTTGACGTAGCCATAAGGAGGGAGTACATTCTAGGCATGAGGGACTAGCCAATGGAAAGTCATGGAAACAGCAGACAGGAAGAAGGCAAGTTTGGCTAGGTTGCAGAGTATGAGAGGAGAAGTAATATACAAATGAATCTGGAAAGAGAGATTGATGCCAGTTTGTGAAGGGCTTTAAAAGCTATTCGGAGGAATTTATATTTTATCCTAGAAACAATAGGGAACCACTGAGTAGGGAGAGTGACATTTTGCAGCTGTCTGTAGGAAAGACTAGAGTGGACAGGAATTCCAAGGACTCTAGTTAGGAAATCATTGCAGTGATTTAGGCAAGAAATGATGAGGGTCTAAAATAAGGTTGTAGGTATGAAAGTGAAGAGGAGTCAAATGCAATGTAGAAACAGCAAGACTTCTCAATGCATTAGATATATGGAGAGAGGGAGAATGAGGAGTCAAATATAATGCCAAGGTTCTGAAACTGGGAAATTATTAAGGTAGTAGTGCCTTTGATAGAAATGGGAATGGTTAGAAGAAGAGTAGGATTGGAGGGAAAGATAAATTCTGTTTTGGAAATGATATGTGTGTGTGTGTGTGTGTGTGTGTGTTTTGAGTGTATATTTTAAGTTGTTTCAGGGAAACATAATTTGAAATCTCCAGTAAGCTGTTGAGTCACATGTGAGTCACATCTGCTGAGGAGGTCACTAAGAGAAAGAGAATAAAAAAAGGATCTTTGGGGACTAGCCCAAATTAGGGGAATGAAATGGAAACATCATTCAGCAAAGGACACTGAGAACTGAGAAGGAACAGGTCAGGCAGGTAGAAGGAGATCTAGAAAAAATAGTGCTGCAAGATGCCAGAAATGGAGATCATATCCAAAGAAGAGAATGGCCAGCAGTGTCTAATGCAGCAGGGAGGTGAAGCTTGTAGAAGACTCAGACAAATGCCTAGAGTGCAACCGCATGATGTCAAAATACGTATTCATTAAAAAATACGTGTGGACAAATAATTCCAAAGGTTGAGTGAGTCTGGGTCTAAACAATGCTAAGTTTCAAGATGAAAAAGTGAAATTATGGTTTTTATGGCTGCTAAAATTTCATATATTTCAGCATGGTAGCATTTCTATTTAAGCCTTATATTTAGGCCTGTGAAAGAACACCAACCCCCCATCTAGTGTACTCAAAGGAAAAAGAAATCAGCCAGACAGATTAATTTGCATCATGTAGACAAAAACAACTAACAAATTGATTGAATCTTTTATTTTTTAGTTGATCAATGGTATATAGTTATAGCATTCATTTTGCTGTGACAGGAAGAATAAATGAGAAAAGCTATGCTATGGTTCCAAAATCAAGCAGCAAGAAAGTCACAAATATTCTTTTCTTGCTCCATAATTGTCCTTATTATTACTATTGAGTGTTTTGCACACCTTGAAATATATGATATTTTTTAACCTAACTGCATGTGAATCTGATTGCTTACCATCTTAGGAACAAGTAAGGAGAGAGAGGGTAGAAGAGAGAGAATTTGGAACTCAAAACTTCAAATAAAAATGTTTTTAAAAATTAAAGAAATGAATGATAAATATTACCTAGAGACTCTTAAGAAACAACTTTGTAAGTAAATAATGAGTAATACAATATACACAATAACTATAATAAGTAAATCAAAAGAACAAGAAAAAATACAAAACTGATATTTTGTGGAAATTTTAATGGCCAAGTTTGACTCTAAACAAAATATGAGAAAATGCCCTCCTTTCCTTCTCTGTAGAGAGAAGGGACCTTGAATGCAAAATATTGTATCTATTAGTATATTAAGTTGATACGTTGGTTAGTTAGTCTGATTTTTTCCCCTCTTGTTTGTTGTTGCTGTTGTAAGAGACATCTTGATAAACAGAGAAAATGGGAGGGTCATATTTAGAAATGAAAATGTAAAATCAAAAGATATAAATTCAAATAAAAATGTATAAAGTAAACAAAAAAGATTAGAAACTAGCTTCAGTGAATAGCCTATCATTCTTTTAAATATCTACCATTATTCTCTAATCCCATGTATTAGCAAATAAATATATAAAGTATATATGTGTATATGTGCACACACATACATATACAGGCTGAGATGTATAGATACCTTGCTGTAGTGATTAGAGAGCCAGCTTGGAACACAAGGGAACCTGGATTCAAATCCTGCCTTTGACATGTCTGTGTGACCTTTGGTAACTAATAAAATCTCTCAGTGCTCTCAGAACATTAGGAAGGAGAATTTTCTCACCAGAGAGTTCCCCACCATGGGTGGGGGAACTTATGACCTCAAGATTCACAGAACAGGTTTGAATTCAGTCAAAGGGCCACACTTGAGAACGCAGAGGGTCACATGTGGCCTGGAGGCCTCAGGTTCCCCACCCATGCTCTATACCAGTGTAATGACAGGTATAGTATGTGTGAAAATGATAGAAAGAGAGAGGCAAAGTTGAGTTCTTTAGCAGGTGGATCCTTAACAAACTCAGACCTTAGCAGACCCCAATTAACTTGAACAGAGGATAATGGGTAGCAAACATTTATTAAGTAGTACCTATGTGCCAGTGTAATGGGAATGTAAATTTTAAAGATCTTCCCTGCCCCTAGGCTAAAGTGTACCTGGAGCCTGGGGTGGGAGGCTTGTTTTTCAGTAGATACTTCTTGATTGGCCAGTGAGTCAATAAGGTTGTTACATTCTCTGAGCCAGGAAAAGGCTATATAAGCCCTGATGTGTAGCTTTGTTTTGGGGCTCACTTTGACAAGTGTTCTGTGATTTGATCAGATGAAACTCTGGGAAGCCATTGTTGAGAGCCCTCAGCTTTGAAAAACCCAGATGTGGAAACCCAGATGTTGATTTGGTATGGATGTTATGGTTGGACAGTTTGGAAATCTGTCCACTTGATCTGTTTCTCTGTCTTGATAATTCTGCCTGTATACTCTGAAGTTCGGGGTGCTGACCTTTTTCCCCTGAACGATGTAAACTATATATGTTTGACTGATTAAAGTAAGCTTGTTAACCCATTTTGAGTTGCTTTCCTTTAACAAAACAGATCCAAGAACCTGTGTTGGCAGCAAACCCTGGGGATGCTGGGGTGCTTGCTGCTACAGCCAGGCACTGTGCTAATTGTAAAATTGTGAAGCTCCTAGGGATGTGCTTGTTTTGATTTGTGCTATTTACCTGTTGGGCCTGGGAGTAAAGTAACTTTCATTACTTCTGAAGGAATTACTTCATGTTCTTCTGAAACTCCCATATCTAGCTCCTCATTATCTTAACATTCTGTATGTCCATATCCTCAAGACAGAGGACAGTCATCAGGCAATGGTTGATGAAAGAAGGGTGCGGTTCCTGCTTGTATGGACCATACTGACTTTAATTTTTCCCACATAAAATCAGATTATAACAACTGCCTTCATGTATTCACTTATTGGCCCTGGTTTCATAATTTCTGGATGGCCAGGAAGAAATATGTTCTTTTATTTGTCCGTGTGCACAGGTGGTTTGTAGCAATTTCTCTTTGCTCTCTAAGGCTGCCTGATGGGCAGCCTCACTTCTCAAACTTACATAAAACATTGGTCTTTTGAAAACTGAGGAGACACATCCTAGGTGTCATCCTTTACTCCTTTCTCTCTAATCTCCTATATCCAATTTGTGGCCCAGTTCCCTTTGCAGCATCTCTCCTTTATGTTTCCTTCTGTTATCTGACACTGGCACCAACCTGGTACCAGACCCTCATTACCTCATGTCTAGACTATTGCAATTGATCTTCTTAAATTGCACCTCTTACCATGTCACCCTTTATTCTGTAAACTCCATTGGCTCCCTATCACCTGTAAGATCAAATATAAACTCTTCCACATGGCATTCAAAGCCCTTCATAACCCCCCCCCACACACACATACACACACCACACACCACACACCACACTTTCTTACACCTAACTCCCCTCCACATATTCTGAGATCCAGTGACATTGACCTCCATGTTCCTGAAGACATTCCCTCTCCTAAGCTCCATACATTTTCGCCAGCTATCTCCCATGCTTGGAATTCTCTTCCTCTTCATCTCTGCCTCCTGACTTCTTTAATCTTGGAGCCTTCCCTCTGTTGATTATCTCCAATTGATCCTGTACGTATCTTGTTCTTCCAGAGTTGTTTTCATTTTGTCTCTCCCATTAGACTGGGAGCTCTTTGAGGACAGGGACTGCCTTTTGCCTTTGTTTGTATCCCCAGTGCTTAACAAGGTGCCTGGCAATTAGTCTGCTCTAAGCAAATAATTATTGACTGAGCTGTCCCAATAAGCACCTTTCCAGTCTCCTTGGCTTTCACTACTTAAACCCTTCCAAAACACTCCTCTCAGAATGATTTTTCTAAAGCACAGCCCTGCTAAAAAGATGTTAAATGGTTCTCTAGTGGCCAAAGAATAAAACTCAAACTATTTACCATTAGATTCAAGGCCCTCCACTCCCATGCCCCAATCGAACTTTCCAGCTTATAAAACGCCTTCATATTCTTTATATTGCATCCAAAGGGGGTGGTAACTCCAAAGCAGCAGTTATGTTTTCTTCCTCTTTGTCTGGTATAATTGTCCCATCTTCCCCAAACAGCAGTTCTATCCCTTCTTCAATCCTCTTCTTTTCCTCAAGATAGCTTTAAAAAGCCCTTTTCTTGTCCTACACATTCCTGTTCCTTTGTCTTTGTTATTCCACATACATCCCCCATACCTCTCCTCAATTTTTGAATTCTTCCTCATCATTCAAAATTCAGATCAAATTATACCTCTTCCACGAAACCTTCCCTGATTTCTAACAGCTGAAGGTAATCCATACCTTCTTTTTCTTCCTATGCCCTGTTGTTTGTTCCTCCTTTAAAATATTTAATCTATTCTGTCTTCTGTTAAAACTATTGGATCTTTTTTATCCCTCCTACAAATAGACTGTAACTTTTTGAGGGCAAAGGGAACTTTGTAGTGAAAATTCCCATAGCACCTAGCTCAATATATGTATTACAGTGAATTGAATTGCTGTCTACCAATTTTTTGGAAACTCAGCAACTCAACAGAAGCTTAATGTAGTGCCCACTCAGAAACCCATATGGGTGTCTCATTTCAGCAAGGCAGCAGGGCTTTTACTAATGCCTTTGAAATGAAAGGAGGAGGTGGTAAAATAATATTCTGAGAATGTTACACCAGAATATTATAGGGCTGTTGGTAAACCTTCCAACAGTAGCAGCGAGTCAGAATTTTCTCTTGAGGTTTAAAATTAGATCATATAGACACTGGGAACAAGGCCTTTCCTGACAGAAGGCACCTCACTTAGTTGATCTGGGGAACTCAGGGACCAGTGTCCTGCACACACTAAAGTAAATAGTGAACTTTCCCCAGAATAATACCAGAGATACCTTCGATAGACTGTTAGCCAGGCTCTTGAAATAGTGCTTTTTTTTTCTGTCTATATTGATTTTACAATATCAAAGGCAGCTTTCTAGTTTCCTTCTGCCTGATTTCTGCTTCTACCAATCTTAAAAATGTTTGTACAACATGTAGCCCTAGAAAAATACAGCCATTTGGTGGGAGGCAGCAGCTTGAAATGAAATGAATCTATCAATCCATTTTATCTCTCTTTTTGTTGTTTATTCTTCCTGCACAGCCCTATCTTTGGGGAATTGACAACTGCAGATAGCACTGAGAAAATTATTGAAGAGGGTCTTCCACTGGCCACTCCTAGCAACCATTCCCACGTTGCTGGTCATTTCCAAAGCTATTTTGTGGAGCTTGATGCTCCAGAGTGAAGCTAGGGCAAAAAGGTGGTTGTGAGTCATGTCTCCTGGGAACTATTTCCTGTCGAACAGAGATGACAGTTGTTTAAAAATAAAAACAGACATATTCAAAAGGTAAACACATAAATTTCAAAACACCCTTGCAAGGTAGTGGCCCTTTTCCTTCATAGACTTCTAACAGCTTCACATTGTGTGTGTGTGTGTGTGTGTGTGTGTGTGTGTGTGAGTGAGCATGAGCATGTGTGTATATCTGTGTATGTATCTGAAAGTATACTTACACAGCTGTGTTCCATCTGAGTAGAAGGAATAAATTTAAAATATATGTTTATCTTGCCCTCAAAACCATTCAGATTTTTCTGAGGAATTCATATAAACCAAAATTTTTGGATATTATATATGTATACATGTGTATATGTACATATATTCATAAATTATCTATGTGCATATGTTTGTTCAAGTATTTGTATGTATGTCTTTTCCTGCAGTAAAGTTGCAAGTTTTCTTTAGAAAAAAGGGGCCTATTTTTCATTTTATATGATCCCTTTTATGCCATATTTGTCATTTGTTTAAAATTCATTGCATCCTTTTGGAGGAATTGACAGCTTTACAGACCATTTTATGATATTGAATTCTTGAAGTGAACAAGTTGTCTATTTAGGAAGAGATTGCTCTTGGGGCTTTGTAAGAGTCAGGCATTAGCACACTCTTTTTCTGCTGCCTTCCTTATAGTTTTAATCTACAGTGTTGATTCTTCTCTGCCAGATCAGCAGATAATCAGTGTCTTTACATTCTCTCGGTATTTATTTTCTTTTTCGTTTCCAACAAACTGAAATGCTTCTATTTAAATATCTCTTACTACTCTATGCCAAACACAAAAGAAATGTAAATAGATAGTCGGACTAATTCACATCTGCCAGGGAGTAATTGTTGGATGCATGCTGGTTAAGCATATTTTTTTAAGCAAGTTTTCAATTAGGCATCTGTATCAGGTCACACGGTTGAAATTAAGGAATTATAAAATATAGTTAGGAAATCTTCCATTCTTTTGAGTGATGAGTAGTTAAGTCAGTATCTGAGGTATCTTTCTGCACAGTAACATAGAGCTATACTCATAGCTCATTTAAAAAGAAGAGGTAGGGGCAGCTAGGTGGCACAGTGAATAGAGCACCAGCCCTGGATTCAGGAGCACCTGAGTTCAAATCCAACCTCAGACACTTAACACAAAAACTAGCCGTGTGACCTTGGGCAAGTCACTTAACCCCAAATGCCCTGCCTTCCCCCCTCCAAAAAAGCAAAAAATAAAATAAAATAAAAAGAAGAGGTGGCAACTAAATGACTCAGTGGAACCTGGAGTCAGGAAAAGCCAAGTTCAAATCTGCACTTAGACACGTTTTCATTGTGTGGCACTCATCACCTGTGCTTCAGTTTCATCATCTGTAACATGGGGAATAATAATAGCATCTACCTTCCGGTGTTGTTTTGAAGATCAAATGAGATAATATTTGTAAAGCATTTTGCAAACTTTAAATTGCTATATAAATACTAGCTATTGTTATCATTGTAATTAAGAGAACTTCTGGAAACAAAAGCTATATTGAACTAGCCATGTAAATTCATTGTCAGGTAATGGGCCACTTGATGGGGGGGGGGGATTAGTTTTTAATCTTAGTAAGTGGCTGATCATTTCCAATCATAGATTTAGAACTATAAGGGACTTCAATGGTCACTTGGTCCAAACCCCTTTTTTTACACATATAGAAAATGAAGTCTGGAAAGATTAAGGGACTTGCCCCAAATTACCCTGGTAGGAAAAGTAGAACCAAGATTAAAGCTCTGGACCTCTGACTCCACTTATTACTTATTGTCACTTCTTACATGGTCTGCCTCATCTGGAGTCAGCAGGCCAAATAAACATCATTTGATTTCAGAGTGATCAGGGGTTGCAGGTCACCGTGGACCCCTCTCACCCCACTGTACTCTGCATGCACTTTGGAAATAAACATCTTTCTTCTGAAGTCCGATGGTCCTTTGGGCACTGAGTAATTGTCTATTCCAGTGCCTGTTTCTGTTTGTCTAGATAAAACAAACTGCATCATCCCTTTCAATTTCCATCTCCTGAAATTAAAGGCATTCAAAGTAGTTTAGGAATCTCCAGATAGAGGAGGTAACCACTGGTGGCATAATCTGAAGGCCACAAAAAGGATCTCCTTCCCCCAACCAAAACTCTTTTTACCCCCATTGACCTCCCTGAAATTTTTATGACCTTCATTTGCTCCTTCATATATCTTACCGGGATAAGTACATTTCATAAACACTTATTAAGCAGGTATTTTGTACAAGGCATTATAATGAATTGAGTTGGTAAAAGCACTGAATAAAACATAATCTCCAAGACATAGAAGAAGTACAGGACCCAAAAAGCAATGAAAAAATGTACTGTGGGTGTAAGTAGATTACAGAATATTTCCAAAGATGATATAAACAAGAAGGTGCATAAATGACATCACGAAGTATACATATGACCAGAAATCAAGATGGGTCAGTTTTATCTAGAGCAAGAGATTACTGAAGGACATTGGTGTTTAAGAAATAGTAATAGTTCTAGAGAAAGGAAATGAAATGAAAGGAAACCTGCCACCTCCCTAGACCACTCATTATGCTGTTAGACAACTCCACATATTAGGAAATTCACAGCATATAGGATAAATCTGAAAATTCCATCCATTTTCCTGGTTCTGTCCTCTGCATACAGATGGAGGGAAGTCAAAAAGCCATCCCTTTAAATACTTGAAAACATTTACAAGTCTTTTCTTCTCCAGGTAAAACACCTCTAGTTTCTCCAGTTGGCCCTTGTGTAATATGATGTGAAGCATTTTCTTCATTTCACCCTTTCTCCTCTGGACATTCCCCAACTTGTTAATATCCTTCCTAAAACATGACATTCAGAGTGGAGCTCTCTCCTTCACAAATGACCCGGTCAGGAAGGAGAACATCAGAACCTGGCCTTCTTCACTCAGAGCACATGCAGCTTGAGATGGCATTTGGTTTTTTTCTTGTCTCGTCCTATGAAATTTGTATTCACTAAATCCCTCAATTTTTTCACACAAATTGTTGTCTAGCCACCTTAGACTTGTGAAATTGATTTTTGAACCAAAGTGCAGAACCTTATATCCAATTTTATCCTTTTTATCCTATTATATTCAATCTGTCATTCTAGCCTATCAAAATATTTTTAGATTCATAATCTGTTATCCAGTGTGTTAGTTTTCCCTCCCAGAATTGTTTCATTTGCAAATTTGACAAGCTTGCTTTCTCTATTCTCATCCAAATTTTGATAAAAATACTAATCAGCACAGTTCACTAAAGACTTCCAAGTTCACATCAAACCATTAACAACTAATCTTTGGGTCTGTCCATTTGACGAATTTTTAGTCCATCTAAATACACTGTTAATTAGCCTGTATCTTCCCATCTTTGCCACAAGAATAGCCTGCAAGGCTTTCTTAAATTCATTGTTAAAAATGGGTAAACTATATTTACTTCATTCCCCTAGCTAGTTTAATAATTCTTTCAAAAAGAAAGAGGAAATAAGGTTAGTCTTATATAACTTATTCTTGTTGAGAGCATTTCTGACTTTTTCTGATCACTACTTCCTTTAAATGATGTTCACTGAATCCTTTTAATCATATGTACATTCTAGATTTTGTCAGGAATCAAAGTCAATATAACAATGACTTATGATTATATTTTTCCCTTTTCTGAAAATTAAAATGACATTTTCCCCTCTTCATTTCTGTGACATCTTCATTCTCTTCAGTCTTTGAAAGACCACTGACAGTAGCCCATCAATTATATCTGCTGGTTCTTTCAGTATCCCTGATGTAGTTCATCTGGGCCTAGTTCCTTGACCTCATTTACTACTTATCATAACTGTCATTTTCCTATCAGCTGTGTTTTCGTCTGTCTTTTCCAGTGCAAGCATCATTCTCCTTGGGAAAGATAACAGACGCAAAATAAGTGTTCCTTCTGTCTTATACTTGTGATCATTGTCCTATCCACCGCAGGCAACAGTCCTCTCCCTTCTTTGTCCCTCCTTTTAGGTTCAATATATATTGTTGTTCAGCCATTTTTCATTCCTGTCCAACTCTTTATTTCCACATTTGGGGTTTTCTTGGCAAAGATAGTGGAGTGATTGCCATTTCCTTCTCCACCTCATTTTATAGATGAGGAAACTGAGGCAAACAGGGTTATAAGATTGAAGTGTCTGAAGCTGGACTTGAACTCAGGAAGATGAGTTTCCTGATTCCAGTCCTAATACTCAATCCATTGCACCACCTAGCTGCCCCATGCTTCAGTATATATCAGGCACTTAATAAATGTTTGCTGATTGTTTGTTGTCCTTAACTTTTCTTGCCAATTTCAGTTTCAGTATTCCAGATACCATTTGGTAAAGCCATACCACACTTTTGTAGATATATTTCATGATGGTACAGTGGAAACTGTTGAATCTAAAAGCAGGGAGACCTGGGGTCAAATCCTGCCTTAGACAAGTTGTGTGATTGTGTTTAAGTCACAACCTCTCCACTTCAGTTTCTTCATCTATAAAATGAAGGTTTAAATAATAATAGTAACACCTACCATACATGGCTACTGTGAAAAGCAACTGTTGTAACAAATGTAAACCTTAAAGTTCTATAATATAATAAATAATCATCATATTACCCATCATTATTGTTAGTGGCCTCTCATGTCATCTCTCTGCCTTTGTAAAAGTCAAGATGTGTGAGGAGCCCTGTATATTCCCATTAGTATCTTTAGATAATTCCCTCTTTTCTTTCCTCCTCATTAGAACTATTCCTTTTGGCATTTTCAGCATTTCATTCTTGAGAGCTCCCCGTCCCTCCTGAGATGATTTCCCACGTAGAATTTTAATCTATGGGATCTGTCTTTCTCCAAACACTTTGAAATCTGTTCTAAAATCTAGCATGTATGTTAGATTATAATTGTCTCTTTCTCCTCTTAATCAGAAAGCCCAAGACTGAGCAGCTATTTCTCTTCTGATTTCTACCCCAGGAATTTATTTCTTCTTTCTTTTTTGTCTTATTTCCTTTTCTTTTTCTTTCTTTTTTTTTCTTTTACAATATAGTAGTTTTGCTGCACATTGCATTTAACACCTTTTAACAATATTGACTCAATTTGAAGAATCTTGTCGAGTTCTTAGAATTTTTCTTTGTCTTCATCCTGTGTAATTAGCTCTTAGTGTATAAGATACTGTTATCTTTGTCACAGTCCCTTCATTTACATGGCATTGTGAGCATAGCAAAGGCAAGCCTAGTCTATGTATCACTATGCCCGGAGTTACAAAGATCTGAATTCAAATATTACCTCTGACACTTGCTAGCTATATGACCCTGGAGAAATCACTTAACCTCTGTTTGCTTCAGTTTCTCCAACTTTGGGTATACTAAAGCACCTACCTCTGAAGGTTATTGTGAGGATCACATGAAATAATATTTGCAATGTGCTGAGTGAAGTGCCCAGCACATCGTGGACCCGACATAAGTGTTTATTTCCTTCCTTTCAATGCCCTTGCATGCAGGATGAAATCTACTCTGCTGCCTTCTTTGTTCAGTTCCCTGAGTAGAAACAAGTCGTCACCTTCCCATTTAGCTACAACTTCTTTTTATCTCCCAGTGTCATTTGTGGCAAGAATGTCAGTATATATGTGGTTCTTTTCTTCCAGTGTTTTCATCAATTAGGACTATGTACAAGGATCACACACAAACTATGAACATAAAAAATTAATGTTTGTAAGTGATCTAGAAATTATGAAATCAAGGCTCTCTTGCTCCCTTTCCATATTATGCTGTCAAAATAGAAGTGGCTCCACACATGATTAGAGACCCTTTTTACATTTTCATCTGGTTGCTGAACCAGTTCTTATCATTTATAGAAAAGACAACTGCTCTCTGCAATATACCTCCCCTACATGAAGCATTTCCTTCACAGCTTGACCAGACTTGTCATTTATAATGGTATTTATGGTGTATAAATTAAAATTAATAAAGTAAACTTCTTTTGATAAAGGCATTTTCATTTGAACTCTTAAAGTTTCTGTACCAGAGGCCGTATGAATGTCCAAATATTTCTTTTCCTTTCACAGTCCCAGTATGATGTAATGAATTTCTACAACACTGCAATCTCCAAGACAAATGTTTTCCACTCTATTTCAATTAATGATTGCTCTTGTAACCTACACTTGTGATGGGCTTAAGGTCGAGATTTTTTTTTTTTAAGAATCTGGGTCAAGTTACATTTATAAAATGATATTATAATGCTTCACTTGAAGTGCAGAAAAAAGGAAATGGTCTTGATTTACAGCATGAGGGAATTAGACTGGGTATAATGAAAAACTTTTGGACAGCAAGAGCTGCACATAGAATAGATTACTATTGTAGCTGTAAAAATTGGTGATATCCTTAAGAATAAGATGTAGGCCTAGTTATTCTGGGTGGTTTGGCTGACACTGACTACCTTACTTAAAGTTAGGAGACAATCATTTACCTATTTTTTTTTCTGTGACATATCTTAATATGTCAGTTTTTGTCACTTTTAGTAACCAGATATATAACTGAAGGAGGAGGTCTTTTCTTGACTTCCATAAGCCCTGTCCCAACTCAACAAGCAATTGAGTTCATAGAAATCCTGAACCCTAAACCACGTTTTATCTGTTTAGATGACGATACTAACTCTATCCCCTGTTTGCTACCCCAGTGAAAAATTGGAAAGAAGGGGGGTGACTAGGTGACACAGTGAATAGAGCACTGGCCCTGGAGTCAGGAGGACCTGAGTTCACATCCAGCCTCAGACACTTAACACAAAAACTAGCCATGTGACCTTGGGCAAGTCACTTAACCCCAATTGCCCTCCAAAAAGCAAGAAAAGAAAAGAAAGAAAAATTGGAAAGAAGAACAATAAAATGAAAGATATCTTCATGTCAGGGGTCTCACACCCTTTCACTGCCATACTCTCAACTAAGGCATACTTGACAGAGTGAGCAATATCTTTGAATATCTCTTAGGTCACTCAGACTCTTCACCACAAATTTGTGTGTCCAACACTTTAGATAGTTTTCAAAATGACCCTGTAAGTTAAACTTCCTCGAGGTTGCAGAAAATACAGAGAAATACAAACAGATCTATACCATGGATGGGAGACTCCTGAGGATCTAGATCCCTGGAATCTAACTGTTCCATTATAAAGATGTGTCACCTGGTTTACTACCTCTCCCCTCTTTCCACAACAAACAGTTCTGCAGCAGAAGTATCATTTTATCATACTTTTAAAGCCATTTATTAAAAATTTCAACCAACGTCTCTGCCACTCTTAGATTTTAGGCATTTCCAACATGGTAGAAAGACCTCAGGGCTCTTAACTATAACAGCTACTTTCCCACCCCATCAATTCAGTTGTCCTTCTTTTTGTGGTCACAGCATGTCATAAGATGCCAAAGTATTATGCTATAGCTCACTGATTGGAAAACAGTAGATCAGATGAGGTGTTTCAGCCTTATGAGTTTATGCTCTAATTTATTTGTTTCTGTGGAGTTGTTTCAGTCATATCTGACTCTTTGTGACCCTATTTTGTGTTTTCTTGGCAAAAATGCTGAAATGATTTGCCATTTCCTTCTCTAGCTCATTTTACAGATGAGGAAAGGAGGCAGACAGGGTTAAGTGACTTGCCCAGGGTCACACAGCTAGTCAGTATCTGAGGTCAGATTTATTAAGTACATGTTAATATCCTCCAAGAAGCTTTCCCTGATGATACCCCATAAATCATGTTTTTCTTTGCATTATGGAGTATATGGGTTTGGCAACCTTTTATAAAAAATGTGCCAAAAGATTAAATACTTTTGGCATGCCAGGCAAGTAGAGATGAAAAGGAAGGCATTGATATACTGACTATTTTCTGTAGAAAGAGAGTAGTTTTAGACAAGGTTTATTGCAAGTATATACAGAATGAGGAAATAACCCTATCAGGTGATTTCTCTTTGGTCCCATAATTTCTAACTCTGGGGTACACAGTATTACCCACTGACTCTTAGGATGGGAGAAGACACAAATAGAGTCAGTCACTAATTTATTATGAAGATTGCTCATTATCTAAGGATTTTCTCAAATTCTTCCAGCAGCTCTTGTGTTGTCAGTCCTGGGGCCTTTCATATATTTCCAGTAGTGTATTTTGGTTGTACCCCTAACAAATCACACATGAATAGATGTTTCCATTAAAACATGGGTGTTTGAAAACACAGGTCTAATATGTATACATATAGTCATTTCTTCAGTTTTCAAAGGCTGTGAAGTTTCAGTTAACATACTGATGCTTATTAAACTTCCATGCCTTAGGAGATGGTTTAATGAGTTGCTATGGTCTTAAAATTTATCTACCTGTCATCGACCTTTTCTTTGATGAGTCTCCCTGTACTTTGGTAGGTAAAGTACTTAGATGACAATCTGTTACTGGGACACATTTCCAGGTCAGTAAGAGTTGCCAGAGCTCATGCCCTGTTAGCATCATCTTCAAGAATCCAGGGTCATCTCCCACAAAGACAAATGTTCTAATGAAATAACTATTTTCCCCAGAGGAGTTTTAGTCATAATATAATATCCAGCCTCTTATTCATGTACCAAACATGCTTTAAAAATTTTTTTTAAAAGGAGGATGGAATTCATTTATACCTCTCCAGGGATTCTTATGGACATTTTGGGTGGCAAGCTTAGGGAAAGCCTCAGAAACTAGGTCAAAGAGGTCCAAGAAAGAAAAATAGAGACAGGAAAATTGTCATCTGAGAGCTTCCCTGTTTCTACAAGTGGATCTTAACAAAGAAGGGGCTTCTTGGGTATCAAACACCCATCAGTGATGTGGCCAGGCAGAAGACTATAGAAAAAGATGGTCTAGAAACATGTAGCTCTAAGAAAATAGCCCTAGGCAAAAGGCCAGGCACCACCCCTGTTCTACAATGCTAATCTTATTAAGTTCCAGGTTGGTGAGAGTCATGTACACTTTTGGTTCACCAGAGCTTTCCTTCCTTCTGTCATCTGCCAATCAGCTCATCCAATTCAGTAAAGGTCATGACTCCTTCTGCCATCTTTGGGATCACCAAAGGGGAGGATGAGGCAGTATAATACCAATTCACACTTCTAAAGTGCCTATACAAAGCACTTTCTTCAGAACAATCTGTAAAGCAAATGCTATGCTGTCCATTTTATAGATAAGAAACCTGAGGCTTAAAGAATTTTAAGTGAGTTGGCAATGGTGAACCACCTAGCAAGTATCAAAATCAGGCCTTGAACCCTGGTCTCCTTGCTCTGAGTCCATCCTAATCTGTTGCCACTAAACCAGTGAAGTCTGGTAAATATTCACATACCTCTCTATCCAAAAAAAATTGGGGGCTGAATCATTTTTTAACTGTCAAAATGTTTCAAGTATGCAATAAAGTGCTGCCAGGTTATTGGAGAGTTTAATCATGTACTAACCACTTAATTTTTTTATATTCCAAAAGCATCCATATCTTCCCTCTAAAGTTACATCTTTGCAATGTCCTTTGTCATTTGCTTACTTGATTCCTTTAAGGGGTACTTTAAGGGGTAATATCCTCTATAAATTAAAGAGACCAATTTCATGAAAAAGCCACAAATAGTTCTTATTCCATTACTAATACTAAGAGCCCATTAAAAGTCCAAATAGATGTCATTCATCACTATAATTCAAATAGCTATTCTTTAGACCCGGGAAAGAATATTGAGAGCCTTCCATGTTACTCTTGGTGTCTCCATGTACAAAGCCTTTGGAAAAAAGAAGGTAGTTTAGAAATTGATCAAAGTTACTTAGCTATTTGTTCATGATCGCCGGTGTTAGGGCTTATCTTGGGATGAAAAAGGTACCTACCAAGCTCATAGCTATCACTTTCCTGCTCACACAGCCTAGTCTCTGTAGTTATTTTCACCAGATCGTTATTTCTCCCCCATTCACAAATTGTGTCCATTTCGAAGGTACATGTAGCTAAATAAGGCGAGTCATTATATTGTCATTGGTCAGTTGTTCAGTTGTGTCTGACTTTTCATGATCCCATAGACCAGGGCACTCCTGGCTCTTCCTACCCTACTGTCTCCTGAAGTCTCTCCAAATTCCTGTTCATTGCTTCCTCTATCTATCCATGTCATCCTCTGATATCCCTTTCTCCTTTTGTCTTCAATCTTTCCCAATGTCAGGGTCTTTCCTCTTGGGTCCTGTCTTCCCAGTTATGTGGTCAACATGAAGAGCTTATATTTGTATAGATCTTTAATGTGTATGCATTAGTTAACATAGATTACCTCAGGTGATCCTCATCACCCAGCAAAGTAGACAGCTAGCACAGATATTTTGATTCCTTTTTCATAGATGAAGCAACTGGGAGTTTAAAAGAGATTAAGTAACTTGCTATAGCCATGCATCTAACTAGAAGATCCAAAATTTGAACCCAGATCTCCTGACTCTAACCCTCTTTCCACAGCTACTTTGTCCCTCAAGCAAATGAGTAAGGATCGTAGAGTCAGTCTGGGTTATGGCCTCATGTAGATTTCCTAGGATTATCTGTTTCAACTAATTCCTTGGATAATCAGTCTACTATATAACAGGCATAACATTCCTCATGCTTTTACTGTGGCTCCCAAAATTCAATTTGGATATGTACAAGAAAAATCAAACATATACCCATGGAGTGTTGTGGTAAATGTTTAACAACTGGCAGGATTAGCTTTTAAGTTAATTTGCATTATTAGCCTTTTCACCATCACTTTCTTAAGTCTAGACAGTAAACAAAGCAATAATTCAATCCCTGATCTGTGGCATTTGCCAGTCTCTAAGGCATAATTCCTGGGGCAGCTAGGTAGTGTAGTAGATAGAGTGCCTGGCCCGAAGTCCGGAAGAATCATCTTCCTCAGTCCAAATTTGGTCTCAGACACTTCCTGGCTGTGTCATTTAACCTAGGTAAGTCATTTAACCCTATTTGCCTCATCTTCCTCATCTATAAAATGAACTGGAAAAGGAAATGGCAAATTATTCCAGTATCTTTCCCAAGAAAACCCCAAATGGGGCCATGGAAAGACAGATATGACTGAAACCAGTGAATAACAAGGCCTAAATGCTCACTTTGGTTTTTTTTTTTTATTTAAAGCAATTGGGGTTAAGTAACTTGCCCAAGGTTATACAGCCATTTTTGTGTGTGTGTGGGTGTTAAGGATCTGAGGCCAGAACCAATCCTGGGTCCTCCCAACTCTGGGGCCAGTGTTCTTACTCACTGCGCCACCTAGCCACCTCTAAATGCTCACTTTGAAACTTTAACAATTGGCTCTTGGAAACTGGATCTCTGGTCCAAGCTGGTTCCAGCATACCCCTTCTTATACCTTTCTAGAAGGAGATGGGTCCAGATCATGTCAAAATAAGGAATCCAAGATAAATGATGTAGATAACTGAGGTTAGGTCAGAACTGTTGATTGGTCCATGTCCCCAGGGGCCATAATATCTCTCAAACATTGTAAGCAGCAAGGTGAGCTGAATTCAACAAATATTTATTAACCATTTGCTATGTGTGAGATACTATGCTCAGCACTATTTCTAGGTAGCAGTAAGACTATTCTGACAAGTCACTCCAACCAAACATAGCTAATTTTACAATGTAGTTAGGTTTAATCAGTGTTATTGTGCTAAGTTCTAGGCATACAGTGAAAGGCAAAAAAAAAACCAAAAACCCAAACCACATTTGCCTCTACTATTCATAGAGCAATTATGAGTTCTTTTAACATTTGTGAGAAAGGTTAAAGTAATAAAATGATAGTATTAAACCAATATGGATTCGAGAGGTTTAGATTCAATCACATTATTGCCATAATTATTTCCCTTTCATATTAATTTGGTGATAGTGATTTTTTTTTTCTTAGTCAATATCTAACCAATAATGGAAATCACAATTATAAACTCTGGGATCTTTAAATATGATTTCTTTAACTATTCAAAGATCAAGATAATCCAGAATGAATTCCCCTGTGGTCTTCTCCACTCTACCCTCTTAAGACTTACTTTTGTCAAAAGGAACCTAGTGAAGTTGATGTCTTCCCGTTCATTTGACAATCTTTGAAAACAAATTTTTCTTCCCTTTTGTACCCTACATAATATTCAGACAACCTCAGTTTTCATAATAAGTTCTTAAAAATTAGAGAACGTGGTTTTTAACCCAACTCTGAAATTGTAGTGTATGTGTTTGTGAGTGCGTGCGCATGTGTGCATGTATGCATACTGTTATAACAAGCACAGTCATGTTTTTCATGTGGATTTTAGGTGGAAAAGAGATTTTTTTTTGAAGATACTTCATTATAATCTTTTCCATTTATTTGGCTTAAAAATGTTTTAAAATTATTTTGTAGCTATTAATCTCTGCTAGAAGAGACGAGGTACCTTAATGGATAGAACTGGCTTCAGAGCCAGGGAGACCTGGATTAAGTGTAATCCTAGACCAGTTACTTAGCCACTCACTGTCCCCAAGTAACTCTCTTAGACAAGCATTCTTTTTTTTTTTTTTGGTTGTTAGTCTTTTACTTTTGAAGAGGCATGGAAGTTTTTTTTTTTTAACTTTAATTTATTAATTTGTTTGTTTCCTTTTAGTTTACAGGATTCATTTCCACAATTCCTTGAATTTCACATTTTGTCCCCCTCCCTCCCTTCCCCCCCCATGGCGGCTTATTATCAAGTATAGGATCTGTAAATACTTTCACATTATACAATGGTCAGGTTATAAGGATGGATTGTACCAGCTGGAATGAAAAATGGTAAAGAGGACATAAAATCAAATAAGAGAACGAAAAAGATCAGGTATTTTGCTTCCACCTGGATATAAATTTAGTTCTTTCTAGTTCTTTCTCTGGATGCACGTTTTTCTCTCCATCATGTGTCTTTTGGGATTGACTTATATCCCTGTTGAGAAGAGTCCAGTCTATCAAAGTTGGTCATCACACATACGTTGTGTCTGTAATTGTGTACAAATTCCTCCTGGTTCTACTCTTCTCACTCAGCATCAGTTCTTTTAAGCCTCTCCAGGTAAATATGAAGACCGCCTGCTCCGTTTCTTATGACGCAATAGTATTCCATAACATGCATATACCACAACTTGTTCAGCCATTCCCCAATTGATGGGCACCCCCTTAATTTCCAATTCTTTGCCACAACAAAAAGAGCTGCTATAAACATTTTTGTACATATGGGTCTTTCTCCCATTTCTATAATCTCTTTGGGATATAACCCTAGGAGGGGTATTGCTGGATCAAAGGGTATGAAAGTATTTATAGCCCTTTGGGCATAATTCCAGATTGTTCTCCAGAAAGGCTGGATCAGTTCACAACTCCACCAACAATGCATTAGTGTTCCAGTTTGCCCACATCCTCTCCAGCATTTGTCATTTTCCTGTTTTGTCATCTTAGCCAATCTGACTGGTGAGATGTGGTACCTCAGAGTTGTTTTGATTTGCATTTCTCTAATCAGTAGTGAATTAGAGCATTTCTTCATGTGCTTATAGATAGCTTTAATTTCTTTCTCCAAAAACTGCCTGTTCATATCCTTTGACCATTTATCAATTGGGGAATGACTTGTATTCTTATACATTTGACTCAATTCTCTGTATATTTTAGAGATGAGTCCTTTGTCAGAGACATAGGTTGTAAAGATTCTTTCCCAATTTCCCACCTCCCTCTTAATCTTGGTTACATTGGCTTTATTTGTACAGAAACTTTTCAATTTCATGTAGTCAAAATTATCCATTTTACATTTTATAATGTTCTCTAATTCCTGTTTCGTCATAAAGTCATTCCCTCTCCACAAGTCTGACAGGTAAACTATTCCTTGTTTTAGCAGACTGCTTACAGTATCAACCTTTATACCTAGATCATGAACCCATTTAGACTTGATTTTGGTATATGGTGTTAGATAATGGTCTATGTCCAGTTTCTGCCATACTATATTCCAGTTTTCCCAGCAGTTTTTGTCAAACAATGAGTTCTTATCCCAAAAACCAGGGTCTGGGGGTTTATCAAACAATATATTACTGTAGTCGTTGACTTCTGAATCTTGTGTGCCTAATCTATTCCATTGATCCACTTCTCTATTTCTAAGCCAGTACCAGGTAGTTTTGATGACTGCTGCTTTATAGTACAGATTGAAATCTGGTAAAGCTAGTCCACCTTCCCTAGCATTTTTTTTTCATTAATTCCCTATTGATATTCTGGATGGTTTATTCTTCCAGATGAATTTAGTTACTATTTTTTCTAACTCTATAAAGTAGTTTTTTGGTAAATTAATTGGTATGGCACTAAATATATAATTTAATTTAGGTAAAATTGTCATTTTTATTATATTAGCTCGACCCAGCCATGAGCAATTGATATTTTTCCAATTAGTTAGATCTGACTTTATTTGTGTGAAAAGTGTTTTGTAGTTATGATCATACAGGTCCTGGGTTTGTTTTGGCAGGTAGATTCCCAAATATTTTATAATGTCTACAGTGACTTTAAATGGGATTTGTCTTTCTATCTCTTGCTGTTGAATTTCATTGGAAATATATAGGAATGCCAAGGATTTATGTGGGTTTATTTTATATCCTGCAACTTTGCCAAATTTATTTATTGTCTCAAGCAGTTTTTTACTTGATTCTCTAGGATTCTCTAAGTATATCATCATATCATCTGCGAAGAGTGATAGCTTGGTCTCTTCTTTGCCTAACTTGATTCCTTTGATTTTTTTTCTTCTCTAATTTCTACTGCTAACATTTCTAGTACCAGATTGAATAAGAGGGGTGATAGTGGACACCCTTGTTTCACCCCTGATCTTATGGGAAATGCTTCCAGCTTCTCCCCATTACATATAATACTTGCTGATGGCTTTAAATAGATGCTACCTATTATTTTAAGGAAGGCTCCATTGATTCCTATACTTTCTAATGTTTTTAATAGGAATGGATGTTGTATTTTGTCAAAAGCCTTTTCTGCATCTATTGAGATGATCATGTGGTTTCTGCTAGTTTTATTGTTGATATGATCAATTATACTGATGGTTTTCCTAATATTAAACCATCCTTGCATTCCTGGAATAAATCCTACCTGATCAAAGTGTATTATTCTTGAGATAAGTTGCTGTAGTCTTTTGGCTAGTATTTTATTTAGAATTTTTGCATCTATATTCATGAGGGAGATTGGTCTATAATTTTCTTTCTCTGTTTTATCTCTTCCTGATTTAGGTATCAGTACCATATTTGT
This sequence comes from Petaurus breviceps papuanus, assembly GCF_028583685.1. Classification (NCBI taxonomy): domain Eukaryota; kingdom Metazoa; phylum Chordata; class Mammalia; order Diprotodontia; family Petauridae; genus Petaurus; species Petaurus breviceps. Next base: position 19,648,443 of record NW_027186540.1, read on the forward strand.
GTCATAAAAAGAATTTGGTAGGACTCCTTCTTCACTAATTTTCCCAAATAATTTGTAGAATATTGGAATCAATTGTTCTTTAAATGTTTGATAGAATTCAGTAGTGAATCCATCTGGCCCTGGAGATTTTTTTCCTAGGGAGGTGACTGATGGCTTGTTCAATTTCTTTTTCTGAAATGGGATTATTTAAGTCATTTACTTCCTCTTCAGTTAATCTGGGCAACTTGTATGTTTCTAAATACTCATCCATTTCCCTAAGATTGTCAAATTTATGTGCATACAATTGGGAAAAATAATTCCTAATTATTGTTTTGATTTCCTCTTCATTGGAGGTAGATTCACCCTTTTCATTTTTGATACTCATAATTTGGTTTTCTTCTTTCTTTTTTTTATCATATTGACTAAGGGTCTATCAATTTTGTTGGTTTTTTCATAAAACCAGCTCTTGGTTTTATTTATTAGTTCAATAGTTTTCTTAATTTCGATTTTATTAATTTCTCCTTTAGTCTTCAATATTTCTAGTTTAGTATTTAATTGGGGATTTTGAATTTGTTCTTTTTCTAGGTTTTTTTAATTGCATGCCCAATTCGTTGAGCTCCCTTTTCTCTAATTTAATCACGTATGCACTCAGGGATATAAAACTTCCCCTAAGAACTGCCTTTAATTCATCCCACAGATTTTGGTATGTTGTCTCATTATTATCATTCTCTTGAATGAAATTACTGATTGTTTCTATAATTTCTTGTTTGACCCACTCATTCTTTAGGATTAAATTGTTTAATTTCCAGTTAGTTTTTAGTCTCTCTTTCCCTGGCCCTTTATTGCATATAATTTTTATTGCATCATGATCTGAGAACGATGCGTTTAATATTTCTGCCTTACTGCATAGAATTGTGAGGTTTTTATGCCCTAGAACATGGTCAATTTTTGAGTATGTGCCATGAACCGCTGAGAAAAAAGTATATTCCTTTTTATCCCCATTCAGTTTTCTCCAGAGATCTATCATACCTATCCTCTCTAAAATCCTGTTCACCTCCTTAACTTCTTTCTTGTTTATTTTGAGGTTGGATTTATCAAGTTCAGATAGGGGGAGATTAAGGTCTCCCACTAGTATAGTTTTGCTATCTATTTCTTTACCTTCACCTCTAGAAATTTGGAAGCTACACCACTTGGTGCATATATGTTAAGTAGTGATATTGCTTCATTCTCGATGGTGCCTTTTAACAGGATATAGTTTCCTTCCTTATCTCTTTTAATTAGGTCAATTTTTGCATTTGCTTTATCTGAGATAAGGATTGCTACCCCTGCTTTTTTTACTTTAGCTGAGGCATGATATATTTTACTCCAACCTTTTACCTTTACCTTGTGTGTATCCCTCTGTTTCAGATGTGTTTCTTGTAAATAGCATATTGTAGGATTATGATTTCTAATCCATTCTGCTATCCGTCTCCGTTTTATAGGAGAGTTCATTCCATTCACATTTACAGTTATGATTGTTATCTGTTTCTTTCCCCTTATCCTATTCCTGCCCCTGTTGATGTTCATATTTTTCCTCCCTTCTCCCTTCCCCCCCTTAATAGTTTTCCTTTTGACTACCGCCTCCCTCAGTGTTCCCTTTTCGGCTCCCCTCCCTTTTCCTCCCCTTTTCCTCTTACTACTTCCCTCTCTACAAACCACTCCCACCCCCCTTTTGTAACCCTTTCCCCCTCTTACCTGTAGGATATTGTTATACTTAATGAGGTATGCTATTTTTTCTTCGCATCAAGAATGACAGGAACAGATCTCATGCAAATCTCTTCTCCCTCCCCTCTTTCCCTCTAAAATGATGTGTGTTATCCTTGTTTACCTTTCTAAGTCACTGTTGCTTCTCATAATTGGAGGTTGAATTTTCCATTGAGTTCTGGCTTTTTTATCAAGAAGGTCTGGAACTCTGTTATATCATTGAATGACCATCTCTTTGCCTGGAAGAATATGCTCAGTCTCGCTGGGTATGTGATCCTTGGTTGTAATCCAAGCTGTTTTGCCTTCCTGAAAATTGTATTCCACTGCCTCCGATCTTTTAGTATGGAGGCTGACAAATCCTGTGCAATCCTCACTGTGGACCCTCGATATTTGAATTGTTTCTTTCTGGCCACTTGAAGTATTTTCTCTTTTATCTGGTAGTTCTGGATTTTGGCCACAACATTTCGAGGATGTTTCAGTTTGGGATCTCTTATAGCAGGTGTCCGGTGGATTCTGTCGATTTCTATTTTCCCCTCAGGTTCAAGTATCTCAGGGCAGTTTTCCTTAACGAGCTCTTGGAGAATGTTGTCCAGGCTCATTTTTTCATCATAATTTTCTGGTAGGCCTATGATTCTCAGATTATGTCTCCTGGATCTGTTTTCCAGGTCAGTTATTTTTTTCTTTGAGGTATTTTACCTCTTTTTCTAATTTTTCATTTTTATTGCTTTGCTTGGCTACTTCTTGGTTCCTCATAGAGTTATTTGTTTCCATTTGTTTAATTCTGGTTTTTAGCAAATCATTTTCCTTGGTTAATTTATGAAGCTCCTTTTCCATATCATACACTTTTCTTTTTAGAGAGATGTTTTCCTCATTATAATGCTTTTCGAATTCTGCTATTTTTGTTTTGAGAGAATTATTCATTTTCTTTTCTCTCTCTCATTTTGCTTTCAAAGTTCTTTTTTATCTCATCTAGGAGAGCCTTCTGTGCTTGGGATCCATTCCCTGTTGAAGTTTCAGCTGTGGGTGTGGAGTCCACATTGTCTCCCTCTGAGTTTGGTTCCTCCCTCTGAGGATAGTAGGACTCTAGAGTCTTTGTCTTTGTAGTCTGCTTTCTACCCATTTTGAGGCAGGGTCCTAACCACGCCCTTCCTCTAGGATCCCAAGCCTTTACTGTAGAGGGTTTTGCCCTGGACAATAGTTACTATATTTTCAGGGTCAGAGGGGGTGTTTGGAGCAAGTGGGGTTCACTCTGTCATCCTCATCTTTGGAGGTCCTGAAAGGGGCTTTTTTTAAAAAAGATTTCTGTGCTATGATGTGGTAGCCCCAGGAGTGTTTGCTGTCCAGTATAGGGGCCCCTGTCTTTGCTTCTTACCTTGCTCTTTCCAGTCCCAGCCCTTTGGTGATAGGCCTGGTAGTGGACCTTGTGGTTGGTGGGAAGACTTGCCCTCAAAGTTGATCAGGCCCCTTCCTGGCCTGCGTCCCCAACCGCGCCTTCCCAGCCTGGGTCCGCGTGCCGCCACGCTGCCGCCATGCCGTCCCGGCCTGTGTCCGCCACCGCGCCTACCCAGCCCGCGTCCACCGCCGCGCCTACCCAGCCCGCGTCCACCGCACCGCCGCCACCACTCCTTCCCGCGCAGGCCCTTAGACAAGCATTCTTAATCTTAGATTTATGAATTTCTGGGATTTAAAAAAATTTAATCACTCTATTTTAATAAAATTGATTTACTTTATAATCCTGTGTATTTCACACATTTGAAAACATCATATGAGAAGGTTTTACCAGAGTGCCAAATGGGTCCACAGTACAATAATGGTTTAGAACTCCTACTCTAATGCTCACCTTCTTTAGTAAAAGGCATTTCTAATCAGAAGCTTCCTACACCATTAAAAACATCAATACAATCCCTGTTCCTATTCATATAACCTTTGCTACATACATACCTGCAGTGTTTAATTAAAAGAGATAACTCAAAAAATCATACTATTACATAAATTTTGAAAAGTGACACATGGGAGATGTTTATCTAAGGTCCCAAGGCCAATATATTGCAGAGTTGAAACAAAAATGCTTGATTCTTTTTCTTTCCCTGGACTTTATTGTGCCAAGTGCAACCCAGAAAAGAAATTTATGCGAAATCTCCTGGAAAAAGAAAAAGCCTGATTCTTAAAAGGTTTGTTTGGCATGTTTATCCAGGTAACTGTTACACACTGTCACCTACCAACTAAAATACCATGAACTGAACTTGCAAAGAATTTGGAAATTCTCATAAGTGGATTGCACATAATGATGAGTAAAAAGCACAGAAAAGTGAAGAGTTTTTACATTCAGAGGTTCGCTGCCTTGAACCTTTTTCTTTTTAAATATGAAATTGTTGCTGAACTTCAAGCCTAAACACAAAGCACTTATTCTGCATTCAATTATTACATTTGTTGACAGACCAATTGCAACCCTGAGTTTTCCCAGTGAATTTAAATATTATTCTCATTGATTTACTTGCAGGTTACTGGGGTACAAAGAACTGGGGTACAAAGAAATGCCTTGATTAGTCTCATAAAAAATTCCATTCCTTTATGTCAACATTAATTGACTTTATCTCATGGTGTCAATCTTTTCTCTCTTTTTTTGTAGGTGATGTCATTGTCTATATTAATGAAGTTTGTGTCCTTGGACATACTCATGCAGATGTAGTCAAACTTTTCCAGTCTGTTCCTATTGGTCAAAGTGTCAACCTGGTGTTATGTCGTGGGTACCCTTTGCCCTTTGATCCTGAAGATCCTGTTAACAACATGGTGCCACCTCTTGCAGTAATGGAGAGACCCCCTGTAGTGGTCAATGGAAGACATAACTATGAAACTTATTTGGAATACATTTCTAGGACCTCCCAATCTGTTCCAGATGTAACAGATCGACCTCCTCATTCTTTGCACTCCATCCCAGCTGATGGTCAGCTTGATGGCACATTCCCGCCTCCCATTCACGATGACAATGTGTCGATGGCTTCTTCAGGAGCTACACAAGCTGAACTCATGACCTTAACCATTGTGAAAGGTGCCCAGGGCTTTGGCTTCACGATTGCAGACAGTCCTACGGGACAAAGGGTGAAGCAAATTCTAGACATTCAGGGATGTCCTGGCTTATGTGAAGGTGACCTCATCATTGAGATCAACCAACAGAATGTACAGAACCTGAGCCATACAGAAGTCGTGGATATATTGAAGGAGTGTCCCATTGGAAGCGAGACGTCTCTGGTCATCCATCGAGGAGGTAAGTCTAAAATACCGGAATATGATTGTGGAAGGCAGCAAAGTATCAGCCCTGTTCTGGAGTGAGGGGGTAATGTAGAGAAAGTGGTATCTGTATCTGTGAATTGTGATGAAAATATATTTTACAGAGGGGAATACATACAGATGAAGGCCAGAAGTGATGTTCAGAGATACCAGATGGCAAAAGAGAGAAAATGGTAAAAAGTTGAATTTGGGGGGATTTTTCTCTAGGTTGAAAGTTATTTTGGATTAGGTAGACTTTTGTGGAATGACTTGGCCTGGGAACCTCCCTATCATATGAGATAATGTTTCTATAAAAAATACATTCAGTCTAAACTTGGCATGCCAGAAACACACGTACCCCGATTGAAACCTTGGCAACAATAGAGGTAGTAACAGAGTCTGCCTTCCCCCATCCAATGGAGCAAGGGTGAAGTAAAGGCAGGGGCCATATATGATGAAGAACAGAGGCAGGATCCTGAACTGAGGAGCAAAATAAGGATTAGGGAAGGGAGAAGATGTAAAGGGTTGGGCAGGGGATATTGGGATTGAGGATTAAAGGATAAGGAAGATTTCTAGGCTCTTAGGGCAGAGAAGGAGGAATCAGAGCTTTGGAGCCTGGGTGAGGAGTGGCAAGATTTTTCCTCCCTCTCTTTTCCTTCTCAGTAGTGACTAAATATAGCTGGTAAGACAGCAAGATTTGACTAGCTTCCCTCCTCCTTCACTGCTCCTGATGATTGGAACGGGAGAGGAGTGGGAGACACAAAGGAAAGGCTGGTAGAAGAGGTATCTTAGTGACTTTCCTTCACACCTACTAACAAATGCACTGAGGGTGGGTGGAGGGGTAAGGACAAATAAGGGACACTGGTAAATCAAGGACAGCTCATACACAGCATTAAAGTAAATGGAATTCATGAAGTCAGAATTTGCACAGCAAAGGCAGTTCCACATATACGCAAAATGCCCAAAGCAGCTCAAGACTGCAGGCCTAGAGAAAAATGTAATTAACCAACCCTCGTCCAGAAACTGCGCTCAGATCAGAGCTCAAAGCTTTCAGTGACCTTGGCTATCACCAGAGCCATAACTGGGCTTGAGTACCTGGATATGTGTGCTAATGCACAGAGAGGAGAGGCAGTGTTTCTTCCCCATGGTAGTCCTCAGGCTTTGTAGAAGACTTCCGCTCATGGTGGTATCTCAGTCTATCACCTTTCCCAGGGCTTTATTGCGCCTTCCCCCAGAAGCCATCTCTTCAGATCATCTCTGCCTCCCTTCCTTTTCCTTCATCTATCAGAGATTAAAGAATTATGGATCATTGACCATTCTATGAGAACAGATTAGATCCTCTGGTTGATGGGCCAGGACACATTCGTGTGGTAATCGGGAAGAGGCTTTGTGAGCATCACTATTAGATTTTGATGCAGTATAACTGTTCCTGCTCTACCCCAGAGTGGCTGGGTATCTATTAGTCAACATCAAGGAAGGATCTAGAGTAGAGACTTGATCTGGGAGCCTTTTGCCCCATTCCCAGTCTTTTCCAGAAAGTTATTGGGGATGGGAAACTGATGCCACAGCTATAATGCTTGGTGAGGATCTTGCACACTAAGGAGCCTTCCCATATAGTTTTGGGGATGCTTGTTTCTGTATCTGGTCTCTAGCTAAGAAACATAGATACTGGCAAGTACTGGTTAGTATGTCTTGTCTTCATGCTTCTGGAACTGCAAATGTCCATGTACTAAAGAAAGCACTGCATTCTGTCTGTCTTTTGAAAATAGGAAAGAATTGATGGAATGATCTGAACTGTTGACATCGTGAGAGGTATTAGCTAGTAAGGATGACATCACCTGGCTCAGTTAAGGTTCTCATCTGAGAGCATAGTTCTAAGTTTCCTTTGTAAAGGAAAGACACCTAGAGAAGAAGATAATACCTTTTCTGGATGTAGTCCTCATATGAAATCCTAATGAAGTTAAAGATATCAAAGCCACATGGTGACATGGGTTCTAGGCATGACTGAGCTATGTGGGTAGAGTGATGGCCTTGAAATCAGAAAGACTAGAGTGCTATGTCTGCAATTAGCAGTGTCTGGAACACAGTAGGCACTTGTTAAAATGCTCGTTGATTGATTTGATCCTATCTCAGATACTTAATTAGCTGAGTCAACCTCAGGGCCTTACTTTCCTCATTTGTAAAGTCAGAATAATAAAAGCACCTCGGGTTTGTTGAGAGTATCAAAGAGGAAAATATGCAGTGTTTTGCAAACTCTAAAACACACTATACAAATATAAATATGTAGATAAATGTTAGCTATTACTATTTTTCACTTAAAACATTTTGGGCCTCAGTTTCTTTACCTATAAAATGAAGAGGTTAAACTAAATAATCCCTAAGGTCCCCTCCAGATGTAAAATTCCATTCTATCAAATGAAGTTCAGTTAAGTTAAAAGTACCTGGATATGACCTTCTTTTGCTATTTTATGCAAATACTATATAATTCTCTCTGTAAGTTTTGCCCCCTGAAGCAGGTGCTAACATTGTTGATTTTTTTTTTTTTGGTCTGAAAATTGAGCAAGATCTCCTCAGCCTTGATGAGAAGCACTGTACGGTGGAAGTTCTGTGTACCTATGCTAAGGAGGGAAATAAATTTTGAAAGGCAACAATTTTGTATTCAACCTTCTTAAGGGCTTATTGCAAAATACCACCAAGAACATTCCAATAAAACCTCACATAGCATCTTTTAATTTCTCCCATTGCTAGCTTAATGCACTAAAACAGATGTTGTTTACTAATCAGTTCTATAGATGAATATCCAGTGCCTCTTTGTAAAGATCAAATGTGAAAATCTCTAATTATATTGGAATCGCTTCCTATAATTGAAGAATATGACAAGACATGACTTTGCTATCCAGAAATTAGGCATCAGTATAAACAGATCTCTGCTTTGGAGTTTTTTTCATATATGAAGAAAAGTGTCCAATTGATGTCTTTTGCAAGGGATGAAATATGAGAGAGAAATGATTACAGTGAAATCCATCCTAATTACAGTTTAACTTTCAATATCATCTGATTTTTATTGTTGCTGATGTCATTCACACTGATTTTCCCATAACTTGTAGTCATTTCTTAGAAATTTTCAAAAAGCATTTCCATTGTTTGCCTTGAAACAAACCCAGAAGAGTAGACTAAGATTGCTGTTCAGGCTATTGTTAATAGTGAGGACCTTCTTTAGGTGATCTTTGAGATCAGTTGTTGTTTAAAGTTACTCAACTTTAGGCATCTTGGTTAGGATGAATCCTAAGATTTTGCTACATAGTTCAAAGGTGGACAATTTTATCTGGCTAGCAAGTAACAGAGACAGAATTCTAAATGAGGTTTTCTAACTCTTAAGTCCAGGATTCTTTCATCTACACTGTGGTAGATTAATTCGGAATCAGAGGATCTTGGAGAATGGTGAAAAGGGGGCTGGGCCAAAGTCACAAGGTAACAGGTAGTGTTATTCTCCCTGAGCTTACTAGAGAAATGCCACTTTTTATTAAATAGATCAGGCATCAGAAGGGGAATATTTTTGCCAGAGTGGCAATCTGAAAGGAGACTTGCTTCTATTGAGGTAGTATTATCATCTGCTCTAACCTAAAGATCCTTTCATTTGGGGTCAAGAGAACACAATATATTCTCAAAGTTTTCCCAGGGCTAGCATACAAGTATCTTCTTGTCAAATTCATCTTTCACAGGAGCAGAATTGAGATGAGAAGGGAAGGGGTGTGGATGAACAATATATGTTGACCCTCGGCCCTAATACCACCCCTACTTCTGGGTACCTTCTAGTGGGCAGAGGAAAGTCTTAGTTCAGCAGTGGTATTGGCACCAAAAGACTTCACTAATACAGGCCATGAATTTTGGCAGCTCCTAGACCTATCTGGTAGAAAGCAAAATTTAGTTATCTTTATGATTAATAGTATTGCACCAGAGGTATAGTTCAGATTTGGTTGTTACTCTCTCTATCTTTATATTGACTTCTCAAAGTGAGCCCCAAAACAAAGCCTCAAATCAGGGTTTATATAGCTTTCTCCTGGCTCAGAGAATGTAACAACCTTCTGGACCCACTGGCCAATCAAAAAGTATGTACTGAAAAACAGGCCTCCCACCCCAGGCTCCAGGTACACTTTAGCCTAGGGGCAGGGAAGATCTTTAAATTTGCATTTCCATTACAGAAGTTTCCAGTGACAAGCCACACAGCTCTCACCTTAGTCCTGTCCTTTCTAAATTTTTTATCAGTGACTTGGATGCAGACCTAATCAATTCTTATCAAATCTGAAGATGACACAAAGCTGAAAATGATAGCTAGTATGTTGGATGACCAATTCAGGATTCTAAAACATTTCAGCAGATTAAAATGATAGAAGAATCTTTGAAAAATGAAGTTTAATAGGAATAAATGTAAAGACTTATGCTTTTTATAAAATAAATGTATAAGTAAAAAATGGAGGAAGATATGGTCCATAAGAAAATGAGAAGGCCTTATTTCATTTTAAGCTCAGTTGAGTCAACATTATGGTCCAACTGCCAAAAATGCTTAATGTAATCTCTAAATGCATTAATAGAAGTTTCCAGTTCAAGAGAAGTAATATTATTGTTCCACACTGTCTAGACTATATCTGAGGTACTGGAGAACCAGATTTTCAGAGGAATATTGGTATACTGGATTGAATTCAGAGAAGAGCAAAAAGGATGTTAAGGGTCCTTGAAACTACCTCATATGATTGAAATTTGAAAGAACTAAAAATGTTTAGCCTAAATAAAACACTTCTGGGTGATATAGGCAGTTAGATTTCATAGTGAATGAAGCACTGGGCTTGCAATTTTGAAGACCTGAGTTTGTCCTATCCCAGTTCATTATTAGCTCTTTAATTCTGGGTTAAGTCACTCAACCTCTCTCAAATTCAGTCTCCTCATCTATAAAATGAAGATAATAATAGCACCTATCTCACAGGGTTGTTTTAAGAGTTGTAGGAGATAATATACATAAATTGCTTTGCAAACCTTAAAGTGCTAAATAAATACCAGTGATGGTGGTGATGATGATAATGGTGATGATGATGATGATGATGATGATGATGATGATGATGACGACGACAATGATGGTGGTGGTGGTGGTGATAATAGCTGTCAATATACTAAAGGGTTATCAGGAAGTAATTTCAGAGAACAGGACCAGTAATAATAGATAGAAGTATAGGAAGACAGATTTCAGCTCAATATAAGAATTTCCTAAGTTAGCATCATTCAAAAATACAATGGGCAGTTCTCCTAGGCAATGGTTACTGGCAGTGTTCATGCAGTGAACCAGTAAGGACATGTCAGGCATGTTGTAGAGATGATTCCTGCTCTGAGTATTAGGTTGGAAGAGGTCCCTTTTAATTCTAAAATTATATGATACGTCAAAGCAGGAGTTCTTAATATTAATATGAGCTTATTTTTAATAGTTAATATTTTAAACATTTTGATAGTTGTATTTCAATATAACCAATTCCCTTTGTAATCCTATGCATTTTATTTCATGTATTTAAAAATATTACTCTAAGAAGCGATCCATAGGCATCATGAGACTGACAAAATAATCTGTGACATGAAAAAAGTCAAAAAACTCTATTTTAAATCCCAAGAAAACAATATATACAATAACTGCAACAATGTAAACAGAAAGAACACCCCCCCCAAAAAAAATCAAAATTGAATGTTGCTTTTTATATATAAGAAGCATGGCTTAAAGGGAGAGATAAAAGACACTTACACCCCTTTCAGAGATGGGCGGTTCACAAATGTTGTAAATTGTACTTTTTTGATATGTTGGTCAGTTATGGTGATTTTTCCCCTTTTTGGCTCAAAAATACTATTTGTTATATGGGCTAGATTTCTGGAAGGGAGAAATATGGGAGGAAACTATGATGATGGGGGAAAAGCATCATTAAAAACTTATTTTTAAAAAGAACCCCTATTTTAGACCCTTTCTTGACCTTTCCCAAGATAATAAATGGCTGAACCTGTGAATAATTGCCTTGTGAAGGAAACAATAAGAATAAAGGATTAAAATAAGGGTATAATAATGCTCTGTAAACTGGAGAATAAAATTCAAAATTGACCAGAGGGAAATAAAATAAGAAAAAGGATGAAGCTATGAAAAACTTCTTGGGAAAGAGCATAAAAAATAATGTTACTTAAACTTTGTTTGGACCAAGAGGGAATTAATTGATCAATTAACCAACAAGCATTTAGTAAGCATATGCTGAGCAATATGATAAAGCACTGGAAATGACCATGATAAAAGTCCCTGCCCTCAAGGAACTTGCATTCTACTATATATATTTATTTATTTGTCTTTTTGAAGGGGGAAGGCAAGGCAATTGAGGTTAAGTGACTTGCCCAAGGTCACACAACCAGAAATGTTGTGTCTGAGGCCGGATTTAAACTTAGGTCCTCCTGACTCCAGGGCCAGTGCTCTGTAGCACCTAGCTGCCCCATGGAACTTGCATTCTAATGGAAGGATTTTTCCCACGCACTTAAGTCTTCAGGGAAAGAAAAGTTTTAAGAAAGAGAAATACATGAAAACAAAGAAAAGTATAAGTAACGTTCAGACATTTAGGATAAAGAAGATACACAGAAGTAGGGGGAAGAACTTGAGGATATAGGTTAGCATCAAAATATCCAAAACTAATTGCACCAGCAGATTACTGATTTAAAAGATGATTGGAAATAAATGATGTAAAATATAAGCCTCACAGTCATTATGTTCAAAGGCATAAGAGGAAGACCAGGGTCATAGTGCAATGCCATAGCCAAAAGGAAGGTAGAAATTTCCAAGGAGGAAATGGTCATAATGTGAAAGGCTTCATTGAGGTCTAGGAGAAAGAAGACCAAGAAACAGCCTTTGGCTTTGGTGTTAGGATGTCACTGATAACTGTACAAAGTAAAGTCCGATTACAGTGGGGGAGGAAATTAAATTGATGATGATCAAAATGAAGACAACAAATATAGGTTACTCTTTCAAGATAGTTGGTGGCAAAAGGAATGAAAGAGATGAGGTAGTAACTCCATCGTGTAACAGCACTGAGGGAGAGCAGTGGTGATCTGAGATTGTTTGTAGAGTAGGAGAAAGAAAGGAACCACTGGAGAGGGATGGAGATAAATGATGAAGCAGGTTATTGGAAGCAAAGGATTAAGTCCAAAAAAAGTTATTAATATGACTTAGTTTTTCAGTTCATTGATTCATTGATGTAAATGGAAGCATGATTTCTGTTGGCAATGTCAAGACAGTTTCAGACTTGTACCTAAATAATAAGAATTGCATTCATCTGAATCTACTCTGAGTTTCTGCATAGACTTAAGAAATTACTTCATTCTCCTTTTTATTACTGCCTCTTCTTTATCCTTTTTAAAGATTAATTTAGATGTTTTAGTTAGGGTGTTTTTTAAATTTCCCTGAGTCTCAGTTTCCTAATCTGTCAAAAAGGGGATATAATAATAATGCCTACCTCTCAGGAGTGTTAGGAAGATCCAATAAGGTAACATATGTAAAAACACTGTAAAACCTTTAAAACTACATCAACAGTAGATGTTTTTGCTATCATAATGAACAAATGTCCTTTTTTGTTATTATCTACATCATTGAAACATTACTCCTTGCAAGAATCTCCAAGAAGAAGGTCCTTCATAAGAACTGGAAGAGGTTTGTCTTAAAGAAGTAGGTCAAATTCAATTTAGTGGAATGCTGTGACCCTCTGTGGTGTGCAGTCATCCATATAACTTTCTATTATTTAGCATAATTGGGAGTCCTCACTTAATCACATATTTTGGTTAAAAAAACAAACTAGGTTTACAAATTTGTTGTTTCAGTCAAAAACACCTGTCAACATTATACATTATGCTTGGTATACAGAAGTGATGAAATACTTATTAATGTATTGATTGGTAATTGTATCTGTCTCATAAAGAAAAATAAGTAAACATTACCAACTTCTGAGATTTACCACAATGCAAAGAATGCCTAAAAATAAAATGCTGTTAAAATAGTTTGGAGGCAGCTAGGTGGTGCAATGGTTAGAGTCACTGGGTCTGAAATCAGGAAGAGCTGAGTTCAAATCCAACCTCAGACTTTTATTACCTTTGTGAACCACAGTAAGTCACTGTATAACCCCTTTCTCACTTTCTTCAACTATAAAATAGGGACAATAGTAACACCTTCCTCTCAAAGTTGTTATGAAGATCAAAGAAGATAATTTTTGTAAAGTGCCTAGCTCAGTGCCTGGGACATTAAAGGTACCCAATAAATGCTAGCTATAATTATAATTATTATTGTTATTTTTAATGTAATCTGCGGTAGATGATTCAGAAGGCCCTTCATGAACTTGGAACTCCTGAGGTCATTACTACAAAAATTTTCTTTATGCTTGTTATTTCATTTCAGTCGTGTCAGGTTCTTTGTGACCCCGTTTGGGGTTTTCTTGGCAAAGATGCTAGAGTAAGTTTGCCATTTCCTGCTTCAGCTCACTTCACCAATGAGAAAACTGAGGCAAATAGGGTTAAGTGACTTGCCTAGGGTCACAGAGCTAGTAAATGTCTGAGGCCAGATTTGAACTCAGGAAGATGAATCATCTTGACTCCAGGCTGGCAATCTAGTCACTGTTCCCCTCTAGCTGCTCTTTATGCTAGAAACATACAAAAGTGTCAAGTAACAAAAATGCTCATTGATAGAATGCCAACAATAGGGCAAGGAAAAGGAAAGCAAAAATAAAGTTGTGGAAAAACAAAAGAATACTCCATGAGCAGAGAAATCACAAAGACAGGTCAAGTAATGTATCCCATTCCCCCTGAAGCATTAAGGATGTTTTTCAGGCACTCGTTTTTACTCCTTTTCTTGCCTTATAATTTTAAGCAAAATGTTAGTAATTGTTCTGTTCCCTTTGATAACATTGAGTCACAATTTTGCGGTTTTGCCAGAGAAAATGAATTGGAGGAGGGAGGGTTGGGGTGGAGCACACATGTGCTTTCTATAAACAAGCTTTGCCTACCCCTTTCCTGCCACTAAATTAACAGCTTATATTTACCATCTGACCTTTAAATCATTTTTTATCTCATTAATAATAGCTCCCATTCCTCTAGCACTTTGCAGTTTGCACACGGTAGTTGTACTTTCTTCAGTAATGAGTGTGTGTCGCAACGCCCATAGCTCTGTATAAAGTAGGATGAAGTTGACTGCATTTTTTTTTCAAATTAGAAAATATGAAGCTATAGACTTATGGAACATAAATTTCTACCAAAAAGGAGGAAGATAAATAATAGCAGCTATTAGGCCATATTAATGGCATGCATGTTAATTGCCCTAAATTTGAAAAGGAATACATTATGTTTTTGCTGCACCCCACTACTTCATATCATTTCACAGTGTGGTGCTTTTATGGGGAACTTCACAGTGCCACAAATAAATCATTTTTACATTTTCAGATTTCTTTTTTTTGCAGGGGAGGGGGAAGCAGCTTAAACTAGGATGCCATCGCCGTGCATCGCCATGAAAATTCCTTCTATTGATACAGATGCACAGCTTTTCCTTTCCTTTATAGAGACTTGGCTGGGACACTGAAAAATTAAGTGATTTGCCTCTGATCACTTAATGGGTTTATATTAGAAGTGAGAATTGCACCAGGAGTTTCCTAATCCCAAATCTTGCTTTCTATTCTCTATGCTTCACTGACTCTTACATGCTTAGAAAAGAGGAATCTAAAAAATGAAGAAAGAAAAAAAAAGAAAAGAGGAGTCTAGTGATAATTTTAGAGTGCTTTGGTTACCTTACATATATATGTATGTGTATGTGTATATAGATGCAGATACTAGTATGTATTTATGTGTGTATATTTTTTTCCTCCTCCAAAAAAAGTAAGCTCTTTGAGGAGAGATATTTATTTTTATTCAATGGCACATAGCAAATACTTCATAAATATTTTATAGATTGACTTCTTTAACTAAAAATCTGGAATACTGTTTAATAATGACAATTCACATGTTTCTAGTGCACCACAGCTTACAAAGGGCTTGCCCCATAGCAGTCCTATTAGGAAGACAGGTGGTAGGTACATGACATTTGGAAAGAAGACTGGACATGGAGTCAGGAAGACTTGAGTTCAAATCCTGCCTCAGAGTCTTATTGGCTGCATGACTCTGGACTAGTCATTTAAACTGTCTCAAGCTCAGTTTCCTCATTTGTAAAATGGGGATGATAATAGCATCTTCCCCCCATGGGGATTGTTTTAAGGTAAAGTGAGAAAATATATCTAAAGCATTTTGTAACTTTGAAGTACCATATAAATGCTAGCTATTGTTATTGTTGTTATAAGTATTATTTGCTCTATAATACCTATGGGGAAAATGAGGCTTTGAAAGATCAAATGATTTTCCCAGAGTCACATAACTAGTAAGTAATGTGGTCTAGATTCAGACTAAGGTCTCCTAATTGTAAATCTGCTATTTTTTTCTACCATGTGTTTTCTCCTTTAAAGAAAGTAGACTCAGGAGAAGCTTTCACTAAATGGCCACTGCCTGACATTGAATGTTATGTTTTACCTTGATGTAAAGAGAGCTAGGGAAAATGTTTGGAAGTTTCTGTAATACATATTTTGTTCCTTTGTAAGGAAGGATTTTTAAGCAATGAGTGATGTGTAGAGTGGGCAGGCACAGTGGATAGAGTGTTAGGCTTGGAGTCAGGAAGACTCATCTTCCTGAGTTCAAATCTGGCCTCAGACACTTACTAGCTAGGTGACCCTGGACAACATTTAACCCTGTCTGCCTCAATTTCCTCATATGTAAAATGAACTGGAGAAGGAAATGGCAAACCTCTCTAGTATCTTTGCCAAGAAAGCCAAGAAATGGGTCCATAAGATTCAGACATGATTGAAAATGAGTGAACAACAATAAAGCTGTCCAGAAGGCTGCCTGAAGAGATAGTAAGTTCACCATCACTAAGAGTCTTCAAGCAGAGACCGAATAATTAGTTGTTAGGAATGTTGTAAGAGAGATTAGAGCTGTAAGTGAGGATTGAATTTGTTTCCTTTCATCTCTGAGGATCTGTGGTTCTTTGAAAGCCTTATGGTGGTTAATAGAAATTTCACATCTATAATATCATATTTCTTGTAAATCTAATGTGTTAACTTACCAAACTTAGCTTCTGATTATTATTACTGCTTGTATTGCAGACTATCCTATATTTTGTCTAAGAATTGTACACCTACAGTCATGAACCCATCAGCTACTAGGTCATTCATATAGCTGAACTTCACTATCTCCTAAAAGCATATTTAGATAGAAGCTCCTAAGCTGGAATTTCCTTAGGACATGGCTTTTAACAATACGGTATCTTAAAAACTCACTCTGACATCTCTCCTGATTCTATATAGCCAGAGTTTTGGTCTTGTGTTATTTTTACATGACAAAATTGAAAAGTATCTACTAACTAAAGAAGGTTGGGCAGGTCCCAGGAGGATTAATAATACATTTCTACTTCACTCTAGCTAATTGACCCCAGCAATAAATACAAATACAGCTCTTCTAGTGTAAGATCCTTTCTGGGATGCCTCCTCAACTCAGCACTCTTATGTTTGCAGGTCAGAATAGCCTCTCGTCCTGAAACTATAGCTGATAATCCCCCACTGCTGAGCTCCCACTTCATAGTCAGCCAGTGAACACAATTAACTCAGAGCAAAAACATTTATTAAGATGGTGTTATAATGCCATCAGCTACAAAATATACACCACCACCACCACCCCATCCTAAGGTGGTTATACCTCAGATCTTTGGGAAGAGTGGACACAAACTTTGAGCACAGTGGTATGTAGGTAGGGAGCACACATCCAAGACAATTCATGCTGCATGTACCATGGGAAGTCAGTGTCCTTTTCCTCCTCATGGACTCCTCATGCTACCTACTGCTCCCTGGGTGAAACATTTCTGCTGAGCAGATTGCTCACCTGGGATCTCAGTTTTCTTTCTTCTCCACAAGAGTTCTCTCTGAACTCTTGATTGCCAGATCTAATACTGTTGAATTCCTCTGTATGTAGGATTTTTACTTGCTTCACAATCTTTGGCTTGTTGCTTAGCCTGATGTGGTTTCTAGAACCTGCCAAGAAATGAACTGAAGTTCACTCTAACTTACTTTGTTAGCATCTTTAAGTGAATGATTAAGTCTCTATCTGACCAAAACCCTAACTTAATTCCAGCTCCACTCCCACCCTACTGCCACTCTCACCAAAGGGACCCAAATCATCTTTGTTAGCACTTATTGAACAGCATAGAAATCCATATTTTAAAATTAGAACCAAGGATCATTCACTTAAATTAAAATGCTACATCATTTTAAATGTCATTAGAATGTGCCCCATACATATGTTCCAGTATAAATTCCAACTCACAGAAAAAACATGTAAAAAATGAAATGAGAAAATCACTGAATCATAGATTTAGAGCTAGATGGTACCTTAGTAGTCATTCCTAGCTTCTGATTTTTCAGATGAGGTAATTGAGGCCCATGGAGGAAATGACATGCCCAAAGTCATGTAGTTAGAACTTAGGTCCCCCAATTACAAATTCACTGGGCCATGCTGTCTTTTTAAGTTTCTTTTTTTTTTCTTTTTGGAGGGGGGAACGCAGGCGGTTGGGGTTAAGTGACTTGCGCAAGGTCACACAGCTAGTTTTTGTGTTAAGTGTCTGAGGCCAGATTTATCTCAGGTCTTCCTGACTCCAGGGCTGGTGCTCTATTCACTGCACCACCTAGCCGCCCCTTAAGTTTCTTTTTTAAGGACTTATAAATATGTATCAATCTAAGAGAAACAAAATAGAGGACTGTATATAAAACCACACACTTCTGTTATATTGTTGTTGTTTTTTTAAGCAGTCGGGGTTAAGTAACTTGCTCAAGGTACACGGCCAGTTATTGCTGGGTGTGGTGCTGAGTATCTGAGCCCGGATTTGACCCCGGTCATCCCGACACTGGAGCCAGTGCTCTTACTTGCTGAGCCATCTGGCTGCCCCTAAGCAATTAGGGTTAAGTAACTTGCTCAAGGTTACACGGCCAGGTGTTTCTGGGTGGGTGCTAAGTGTCTGAGCCCGGGATTCGATCTCCAGGTCATTCCAACACTGGAACCGGTGCTCTTACTCACTGTGCTACCTGGCCACCCCGTGTTATATTGTTTTAAGTGCATATTAAATTTAACAAAGTAGTGACAAAATCTCCCTGTTTGTGATCCCTTGATTTTTGTTTTGTTCTTTGTTGTTGTTGTTTTTTTAATGTTTAATTGATACTCCTTTTTCTTTGCTTGGCTTCTCTATCACTAGCCATTAATCCCATTAATCCATTAATGGGGAGCAATACCCTCATAAAAATAATTCTTCAGTCATTTTTCAATCATGTCAGATTATTTGTGACTCTCATTTTGGGTTTTCTTGGCAGATACTACAGGGGTTTGCCATTTTCTTCTCCAACTCATTTTAAAGAAGAGGAAATTGAGACAAACAGGGTTAAGTGACCCGCCCAGGGTCACATAGCTAGCTAGTTAGTATCTGAGGGCAGCTTTGAACTTAAGAAATTAAGTCTTCCTGACTCAGGGCCCAGTACCCTATGCGCTATGCAACTTAGCTGCCAAAAGTAATTATAGTCAAGCAAAATAAAGCGACCTATTGTTCATGTCTGAAAATGTTGATCCTGTTCTATATCTCTACTCCACCACTTCTCTACCAGGAAGAAAGAGGCATATAGCATGCTTCATCATTCTTTTTTTTTTGAGGGGGGAAGGCAAGGCAGTTGAGGCTAAGTGACTTGCTCAAGGTCACACAGCTAGTAAGTGTTAAGTGTCTGAGACCAGATTTGAACTCAGGTCCTCCTGATTTCAGAGCTGGTGCTCTATTCACTGTGCCACCTAGCTGCCCCCATCATTCTTCTTAAGTCATAATTGGTCACTGTACTTATTAGAGTTCAGAAGCCTTTTGAAGTTGTTTTCTTATATTAATTGTGTAAATTGTTTTCCTGGTTCTGCTCATTTTACTCTGCATTGGTTCATGCAAGTCTTCTCAAGTCTCTCTGAATCTCTCATATTTGTCATTTCTAATGATCCAATAATATTCTATTGCATGTATACACCCTGGTTTGTTTAGCAGTTCCCAGGTGGATAAGCATCTACTTTGTTTCCCACACTTTGTCACAATGAAAATTGTTGCTGTGAGTATTTTTTGTAACCGTGGGTCCTTTCTGTCTGTTATTAACCTCATTGGGGACACACTTCTAGCAGTGGTGTCATTGTACCAGAGGGTATGTGCAGCTTAGTGACTTCATGGATATAGCACCCAATTGTTTTCCATAATGCTTTGACTGATTTAGATCTCTCTCAGTACTACATGAGTATGCCAGTCTTCCCAAAGCCACTCCAATAATTATTATTTTTATCTTTGCCAGTATAACAGGTGTGACATTGGACATCAGATTTATTTTCATTTGTATTTTTCTTGTTATTAGTCTTTCACATGATTTTTTTTTAATGACTTTGATAGCTGAAGGAAAATAGGAGTTTCCATGGCCATTAACATATGTTTCTCATTCTCCTGTTTTTCAAAAGTCAAAGCAAGCAGAGCTCCCTTATTAAGAAAGCCAACACCAAGGGATTATCACCCTACATGTTTATGTAGACATATTAGAAGTATTTTAATACAAATAATTCTTTGGTAAAATATCAACAAGTCTTTTAGCACCTTATTTCTAAATGGGAAAAAACAATCTGAATTACGAGATTATGTTACACTTAAATGCCTGATAATGTGTCAGTAAAATCCATGTTGCCTTTGATTCTGGGATTGGCTGTTCAACTAAAGAAATAAGTCAAAGATGACTGTTTTCACTTGTGATCCCTACTTTGTTCTGTCCTTTTAAAAATCAAAATTTGATCCTCAGCATGTTAATCATTTCTTTGAAAAGTCATAATTAATCCACTGAAGTAGAGATAATATATATTATAGATCAGGGCTTCTTAACCATTTCTGTGTAGTGGATCCTATTTGCAGTCTGGTGAAGGCTATGAACTCAGAATAATGTTTTTAAATGCAGAAAATAAAGTAGGTAGGATCACAAAGGAAATTGAAATGCAGTTTTCAAAAAATTTAAAAAACAAAATAACTCTTGGGCCCCTGGTGACCCTCTTCTAGATTAAACTAATCTGTTTTACTCTATATCCTTGAGAAAATAATATGATAATAAGTATTGCTATTCACTATATATGCCAGTTTTAACTCAGTAACAAAAATAATAGATGGCTAGCTATTAAGCTTATTTTCACTCTTGACTCTGGTTAGAGTAGAAAATAGCTCTAGAGTCAAGAATGAAAACACATAAGTCCATTTCCCTTTATGAAATCTATTTAAAAGCACAGATTTTTTGAATCCAGACAAATGTATTTTTTTCATTAATTTAAAATTTATTTGGTGCCTATCATGTGTGGAGAAATTTTCTATGAATTAATTAGCTACTTACGTCATAGGTTCTCAAAGTGGGTGATACCACCCCCTGGGGGGCACTGGAATGATCCAGGCAGAGTGGTAGTAACCTCAGGTATAATTGGGAGATGTTGAATAAAAATAGGGGGGCAGTGGAAGCATAAGGAAAGAAGAGAAAATAAGAAAATTTTGAAAAACCATTCATTCATATTTTATCTGTTGTATAACAGAGTTAAAGTCATAGTGATTACATTATATTCCAAAGAAGCACACAAAATGCAAGTTATAACCTATCTGTGGTCAAGTCTGCCAACAGGTTTTAACAAGTAAGTGTTGACAGCAAGTGTGTGGCACATTTTCGGGAAGTCCAGCATGCATCAGCCAAGAATATGTGGAATACAATATATTACTGTTGTCAAAGAGTATTTTTAAAAAAAATTATTCGTAGTTTTTTTCAATTATCAAGCATTTATTTTTTACCCATTTTCACCAATACCACCTCCCAGTTGGAAAAAAGAAAAGAAAAGAAAAAAAAATAAACCACTTGTAACAAATAGACATAGTCAAAGAAACAAATTCTTTCACCAGATAATGACTTGTTTATAATATGATACTGTGTGGTTACATGACATAATATTGCATCATCAGAATTTAAATGAAGGAAAAAATCACAAATTTACAATAAATTATTAAATTTAAGATGCATCTATTTTTTCTTAAATGACACAAACTTCTAAAAAGAAAAACCAGTTAAAAGGTTAAAGAAAGTAGATTTCCAGGGGGATGCTGTGTAATTTTTTTAAAGGGAGTAATAGGCCAAATACTTTTGGAAGTCTTTGACCTAATTTTATAAATATATACAGTGATTTCATATATGATATAACCATAAATTAACTGGACACCAGAATTCTAGGTATTTACAAAAATCACAGAATTTCAGACTTGCAAAAAAACTCAGATAGTCATCTAGTTCAACCTAGATCTAAGAAGGAATCCCTCTACAACATCCCAATCATCCAGCTTCTACTTAAAAT
This sequence comes from Petaurus breviceps papuanus, assembly GCF_028583685.1. NCBI lineage: Eukaryota > Metazoa > Chordata > Mammalia > Diprotodontia > Petauridae > Petaurus > Petaurus breviceps. Next base: position 19,669,977 of record NW_027186540.1, read on the forward strand.
TCTCAAGTGAAGGAAATAGTACTTCTTCCTAAGGCAGCTCATTCCACTTTTGGAAATCTACTTTTTATCACTTTCTTTTCTCATCTTCCACTTTTCTCTGTTTCACCATATGAGATCAACCAAAAAAGTCACTTTCATTTGAAAGCCTTTGAAGATAACTTTAAGGTCTCTCACCTAGTCTCCTAAACTCCCATATGTATTTCTCTTCTTCTGTCTAAATATCCCCAAATCCTTCAACTGATGCTTCTACGGTATGGTCTTCACTCTTCCCCCATCTTGGTTTTCCTCATCTAAAGGGGCTCCAATTTGTCAACATGGCTTCTAGAATGCAGTACTGACGACTGAACACAGTATTCCAGATGGAGTCTGGAAAGGACTGTCTTCTTCCATGTCTGGAACAGCCTGCCTCTCTTAATGTAGCCTGTGGTCCCATCCCTTATCATCATTGGTTTATTTTGAACTTCCAGTCTGCTGAAATGTCCAGATATTGTTCTCCTACATGTACCTTCCCTAATTTTAATCTACAAAGTGATCACTTAAAAACCCCCTATAGTATTGTACTTGTATCCTAAATAAATTTCACATAATTCTATTATGTAGTTTATTTTTATATTTATTTTATTTTATTTCTATTATGTAGCTTATTTTTTAGCTTGTAAAGTGATCCTTTCTGATCCTGACTCTGTTATTATGCCTTTTAGTTTTATGTCATTCATAAGATTTCCAATCTTGCCATCTATGCTTTCACCTAAGTCATTGATAAAAATTATATATAGCAAAAGTCAGATGCCTGTGATACTCCACCAGAGACCAAGTTAATATCAAACAGGTAGTGGCTACATTTCAGAGTCTGTCATTGTCCCAACTCAGACTCTACCTAAATATAATATCACATAGCCTATATTTCTCCAACTTGACCATACAAATCATATGAGAAACTTTGTCAGATTTGGAATATATGCTTTTACAGTGGAATGGAGAACCGGGACTATTTTGATTTTTATATTGCCAACAGGCTCGTGGTACTTGCACAGAGTAAGTACATAATAAAAGCTTATTGAATGAATTAATGGATAGCTTTTCCCCCACTTGACAGATGAGGAAAGTGCATATGAAGAAAGTTACATAACTTTGCATCCTTAGGCACATACTAAATGTCTGAAGCAAGATTCAAACTTGGGTTTTCTTGACTCCTGTTTCAGCCATATTATCTCTCATGAATGAATAAAATTCTTTGCTGAAATCTCTCAGCATCCTCCTGACCTACTAGCTAAATGAGCTAACAAGTAAAAACCCTTTTCAAAACTTAGAGCATTATCTAAATGCTAGTAATTGGCAGTATTAGCCTAGTTGCTTGGTCAATAAAGGAAAAGAGATTAGTTTTATGTGGTCTGTTCTTAAAGAGGGCATTCTGGCTGATAAACCAGTATTTGAAACATGCCCCTAGTATTTCCAGGAATCAAAGGCAAGCTAACTAGTTTATATTTAGTGGAATCTTCCATTTAAAAAAATCAGGACATAGCTCTCCCCTAGACTTGGAATATTTCTCCCATTCTCCAAATCAACCCTAGCAGTTAGAGTTGATATGAAGAACAGCTAATGAGTCTATTGAGTTATGTCTCTGTCCACTGATTAGCCTCAAGCTGAGGTGTGTGATGTTGGACAAATTATTCTCTAACCCTCAGTCTCCTTATCTGTTTAAAAAAAAAAGGAAGAAATTTACCTTGTTGATTCTCTAAAGTCCCTTAGACTAAGAGTCTATATTTATATCTATATTTACAGAAAGTGAGGGCAGTTAGGTGGCACAGTGGATAGAGTGCTGGGCCTAGAGTCAGGAAGACCTGAGTTCAAATGTGGCCTCACTTACTAGCTGTGTGACTCTGGGCAAGTCATTTTTTTCCCATTTGCCTCAGTTTGTTTACCTATAAAATGAACTAGAGAAAGAAATGGCAAACCATTCCAGTAACTTTGCCAAGAAAACCCCAAATAGGGTCATAAAGAGTAGGACACGACTAAAACAACTGAACAAACAAGAAGGTGAGTGAAGAAAGCAACTATGGAATAAGTAAATTCACAGTTAGCAAGTTGGAGGCAGGCCCTGCCAGTCACCTTCTCTTTGCCTCTCTATTGATGTAAATAGTACCCCCAGAGGCCCCAAAAATGCAGAGAAGTTCTCCCCTAGGGATCTTTTTGTTGTGCAGTTAATTAAGGGGGAAAGTGGGGAACCTGGATATTAGAAATCCTTTCTGCTATTTTTTTTCTTGAGCATCTAGATTATAAAATCAATCTTTGAAAAAGATAGACAATCACTACTGTAGTAACTAGATTATTACTCCTCCTGCTACTGCTGCTACCAGGTAGCACCTATGAAACACTCTAAGATTTGCAAAACACATTTGTTATCTCATTTGATTCCAGTCAAGCATTTAAATTGATTTTCCCTAAAAAGTTGTTCAGACAGAGCTGACTTACTATCCTCAGGCTAAAAACCCTAGTAAAGGCAACTTTTAAAATTTCCTATCCAGCTATTGCCAACTGTTCAAACAATTGCTTCCATCCATGGGAATGAAATTCATGTTTAAAAAAAGATGAGAATTGGTGCTTGTCACCACTGCCCTCTAAAGATGGGAAACATTTTCATTCTTAGGCTATAAAAATTATATTCTCTCACTCCCTTCCTTTCAATCCCCGCCTCCCTTTCCCCCCCATCCTGTGTCTGGAAGTATTTTACAATGCAAAACACATTTAGAAGCATCTCTCTCTACACCTACAGACCTTACCTCTCCAATTAAAAATAACTAAAACAGTTGCTCTTTTCAGACATGTGGAAGAAATTAATTTCATGACTGTGGAGCATAAATGCAAAAGGTTAAGCTTTCTTTGAAGAAGTAAAAAAAAAAACTATAATTTCTGTTAAAACTCTGTTACATTTTGTTTCATGGTTTAATTTTTTTAAGTGGTTTGTTTGATTTTTTTTTCAGAACAGAAGGAGGGAAGACAGGGGCCCTGCTAGAGAAGGGAAGTTTTGCCCCCTTTTAAGAAATCTCTGACAGGAAGCTGCAGAGGATTAGCAGAAGCTTCATTTTTCAATGAAGCTGAAAAAGCTTTCACCTTGACTGAGAAATGGGTCTTAACATAGTCATGCTATGGACAAAAGGACTTTGCATTGTCTGTTGTGTGAAGTCAGATTCTCCCACAGAGGACAAGAAAGAGCTGAGGATTTAGGACAACAGACCACATATTGCCACTGGGGAGGAGGAATTAAAAAGCCCCCTCTCCCTATTTCCATCTTCATCTCTAAGGGCTGTAAGCCAAGAGGTCTGTCCCACACTGGCTGGTGGATTAATCTCCAAGACTAGTATCTCATAGGTGACAGTGGCTCATGGTCTTCCCCCAAGATTTCAACTTCATCATCCCCTATGGCTAGTTTTTAGTCAGGGTGAGAGAACCCCTTATCTTTTTTTAGCACCACGTTATAGTTTGTTTCAGATCAACTAAACTATCATTTTTAGACTCTGCCATTAGAGGACAGCTCCCTATGGTAATAGACCACTCAGAAAGAGATTATTTTGAAATAGATTATTATTTACAATTATATACTACTTTCCCTTATGGCACAAGCCAGTGCCATGAGTCAAGTGGATATCTCTCTAGCTTCTTTTTCTGGTAGGGTCACATACACCACACCAAATTCAGGTTGCCTCCCAACATAGTAATAATTAAGCCAGATATTCTTTTCTTTTCCAGGATTATGCCATAATTATCTAGGAACTTGCAAGTCACTCCTACATATCTATAAGTTTCTTTTTTTATTTATTTTATTTTTAATTTAAGGAATTAAACAAGTATTTCCATAAGATAGAATAATTTTAAAAATTAGATTGCACATAAAACTGCAAATCTAATATGTACATCTTGCTATTCCTTTTAAATATATAATAAAATTATCATGTAAATTTCTTTTTTCCTTTTTTTTTTCTTTCCTCCCCTTACCTCCACCCTAGAAAAGGCTATAATGACAAAAATAGGTGTGTGTGTGTTTAATTATTCTTTATATACTTCTATTTATAGGTTCTTTTTCTGGATGCAGGTATCATCTTTCCTCATATGCCTTTAATTTGGATATTTATAATATTCAGAATGATTTCTTCACTCAGTCATTCTTGAAACAGGATTGCTGGTACTGTATACGATGTTCTCGGTTCTGCTCATTTCACTCTTCATTATTTCCTGCAAGTGTTTACACGTTTTTCTAAGATCACTGAGTTCATATATCTGTAAGTTTTGGCCTTTCATGTACTGGGCATATTTTTGTATGATAGATGAATATGCAGACAGAGTCAGAGAGGACCCATTCAGGTAACAGTCTCTCTCCAGGAACTTTTATACCCCTTTTCTGCCCAGATGGGCCACCGCATAGGATTATAGATTTAATGACGTCGAGGACCTTTAAAGTTATCTCATCCGGACCTCTCATTTTATAGCTAAAGAAACTGAGGTCCAAAGAAGTTAAAAGACTTGCCCAAGTTTATAGATAATAAATCACAAAGTTAGGATTTGAACTTAGATCCAGTGACTCCAAATGTAATACTTTTTCCATTGCAGCCCACTGCCTTCCGTTATTTCAGATACCCCTCTGCTCACAACCCCCCTTTACCCCCGACAAAGTCATTGTTCCTTTCAGGAGTTTGTTTCTGAAACAGTGCATTAGCTAGATGGGGTTACAGAAGGATTTCAGGAACACCTTGTGCCTGACTTTCCTGTATTATTTTTCTATTTAAGAAAAGAAAGTACTTCATTTGGAATTGCTGTGTCCTCAGCTTTACAGATTCTTTCATTTGGTGCATAAACACGGAGGGATTGCATCTCTGTTTACGCTTCACCCTCCTGTGCATTACATTTAATGAGGATTGCCAGCTTCTTTCCACTCCCACAAATACATTTCTTTCTTCCTGAGTTATAGCTAAATAGTGATTTGCTACTTCCTAATGGTACTTGAATTGTGTGCTTTGGGAAACTCACTCAGAAATCCTGGGCTTAAAATTCTTTGCATGTAAGAAGGTTCTAAGAAGGTGATTTAAAGCAGGGAGGTTAGTTCAATTGATAAATAATAGAAAATTTGCATTTGCGTGGTGAGATTTTTCTCAGCAGAGCACTTTGTTAATGTCTATGGAGGGGGAAAAATCAATACAGTTTTTCTAAAGCTTGAAAGTAGCTTATGGTAAATAGTTCTTTGGAGATTAGTTAGCAACCCAGTAAAAACTTTTCAGATGAGTTAGTTACCATTCTAACAGAATTTTAATTCTTAGACTTTTGAATTGTGGTAGTGGATGGTTGTGAAAAGGCCTATGGGTTTAGGATCTCCATTTGAGAGGGGGTAGTTTCTTATGATCAAGCTATTTCTGGAGATCTATTGGGAGGAGGGAGGTTTTCTCATTAACCAATGGCAGAATATCGAGTTAGAAGTTTAAATCCCAACTCTGAGACTTACTGTTACCTCTCTCAGCCTCAGCTTCCTTTTATAAGATATTTTTTAGATAAAAATGAGACTAGGTCCCCTATAAGATTCCTTCAAGAAAGACCATGGGGGTGAAGAGTAGAGGGAAGGAAAATAAATTCTTTATTAATGATTATTTATTATATGCTAGGCACTGTGCTAATCTTTAGTAATACAAATACACAGAACAAAAATAGTCCATGACCTCAAGGAGTTTATATTCTAATAAGGGAAGATAATACCTAAAGTGGTGCTATTAAAGGGGGGGGTGTACAAAGCAGGGAGGGTGCTGGGTGATGAAAAGACTATAGGGAAGTGTCAGGGAGTCTTGGGTCTTGGCAAGACAAGACAAAAACTCACTGATCAAAACCAGGGGACTCTAGCCAAAGTCAAGCTTGCAGAGGGATAGAGATGGTGGGAGAAGAAAAAATGAGGCACCCCCTTTAAATTTGTGGTCTTTGATTCTAACCCTCACTGTGCCTTCTAGTGACTAAGAAATTAATGTTTAGAAAAATTATTTAATATTCTCCAACAAAATAATATAAAGTTAGAGGGAGAGGCAGGCATAGGAAACATATTCTACTAACTGGCGGTGGCAAAAGTAAGGAGTTCAGGTGGGGTTGGAAGTATTGTGTTTAAAAATGACTTGGCTAGAGGAGGACTTATATTAAGAAGTACTGAGAGTTAAGGTTGGGTTGCTGTTCACTCATTTTAGTCATATTCTACTCCTCGTGACCCCATTTGGGGGTTTTCTTGGCAAAGCTACTAGAGTGGTTTGACATTTCTTTCTCCAGCTCATTTGACAGATAAGGAAACAGAGACAAAGAGGGTTAAATGACTTACCCAGGCTCATACAGTTAGTAAGTGTCTGGGGTCAGACTTGAACTCAGGAAAATTAGTCTTCCCAACTCCAGGCCCAGCACTCTGTTCACTGACCGCCATTAAGGTTGGGTAGGGATAAATTCTATCAGGCCATGAATGATCAACCGGCAGACAAGTTTAGTCTTGAGCTTGTATTATATGCCTAATTGTAGTTTCTTTAGCAGGGAAGTAAAGGGAACAAATCAGAAGATTAGGGAGATCACTCCAGCAAATTACTCCCTCACATAATGTATGGGATGTGGAAACCAATAACTGAGTAATCTTCCTTTATGTTTATTTTTTTTTAATTTTATACACACAGCAACCCAATGGACTTGGTAAGGAAAGTATAATAATAGCCATTTTTCATGGCAGGAAACCAAAGCCCAAAAGGTCAAGTGACTTCTTTAAGTTCACACAGCTAGGAGGTGACAGAGTCATGCTTCAAACCTAGATTATCTGACCCAAATCTAGTGCTTTCTCCACTACACCACGCCCCTTCTTTATTCAAGATGCTTTTTTAGTCATTTGTCATGTCTTTTTTGAAGCATGCAAGAATGAATATTTCGTTTTTCAGATCTTATGAAAGTGTGTGTTCAGAGATCCTTCCACTAAATGGGCCTTTAGAGATTTCTTTCTCCTTTCTTGTTAATCATGTCTTTTTATTTTTATCATTATCAAGGTGTCAGAGGAAACAGTCTGTGGGATAGGGAGACCATTTTTTTGTATTGTTCCATCATTTTCCAGTTATGTCCAACTCTTTGTGACCCCATTTGGGGTTTTCTTGGCAAAGATACTAGAGTGGTTTGCCATCTCCTTCTCCGGCTCATTTTGCAGATAAGGAAACTGAAACAAAGAGGGTTAAATGATTTGCCCAGGGTCACACAGCTAGGAAGTGTTTGGGGCCACATTTGAACTCAGGAAGATGAGTCTTCCTGATTCCAGATGCAACACACTATCTACTGCACCAATCGAGCTATCCCTGAGATGCCATTGCTGTCCCCAGCGAACTACAGAAGGGCTCTGAAGATGTTGTTAGCCCACCAATAAAAGAAGAGCTAGCCTAGGCTTCTGAGCCAGCTTTCCCTGACTAGCTCTTATTCAGGTCAACAAACATTTATTAAGTTCTTGCCATGTATAAGGCATTTTGCTAGGGAATACGCAGAAAAATGTTTATCCCTGACTTCAAGGTTTATATTCTGATGAAGAGAAATTATATGGACACAGATAAGTATAATGCAAAGTGATTTAGAGAGAAGAAAACTTAAGCAAATGGGAGGATCTAGGAAAGTTTAAAAAGGGATAATATACCTGATTTGAGCCATGATGAATTGAGAAAAAGCAATCAGAAGAATTCTGAAGTGTGGCCAGAGAAGGGAGTACATTGTAAGCATGGGGAAGACTTGCGATGCCCAGAGGTTATCATGGTCTAGTTTGTCTGGACCATGGAATTCAATAAAGGGAGCAATATGAAATAAAAAAGCTGGTGAGAGGGAGGATAGGCAATTATCCCAGCCTACCATGTAGTAGATTCCCTATTTTGGCAAATTATTCTTGCTAATTAGATGTTAAGCTCCATTGTTTCCATACCACTGAAGCACTGAAAGTACTCTGAGTGCCCTTTAAATTTGATGCCTGGGGGAAAAGCCCTGTTCAACCCTCCCTAGTTATATTCTGGGACTTTATAAAGAGATTTGAAAGTCATCTATAAAATGAACAAATGAACTCATGGAAGCAAAGGAGATTCATAAGTGAGAAAATACAGAAAAAGAAGACAAGAGGACCCAAGATAGAGCCATAGCAGGCACTGGCTATTAAGAAAGGAGATAAATGATAATCCAGCAAATAAGACAAAGGAGCAATCAGGCAAACAGGTTCCCCATCAGAGAGCAGGGTCATAGAAACAAGGATAAGTACTAGGAGCAAAGAGGGTCCGATACTGTCAGAAAGGTCAAGAAGAAAGGACTGAGAAACCAACATCAGAGTTACCAGTTGTAGCAGCAAGCACCCCAGCATCCCCAGGGTGGCTGCCAACACAGGTTCTTAGATCTGCTTTTCTACAGGAAAGCAACTCAAAATGGGTTAACAAGCTTACTTTAATCAATCAAACATAAATCATTTACCTCATTCAGGGGGAAAAGGTCAGCACCCCAAACTTCAGAGTATACAGACAGAAGTTACAAGACAGAGAAACAGATCACGCAGACAGGCTTCCAAACTGTCCAACCATTACATCCATACCAAATCACAGTTACCAGAGAGGGAAGCATCAACATCTGGGTTTTCAAAGATGGGGGGCTCTCAATGGCTGCCCAGAGTTTCATCTGGTCAAATCACACAGCACTTCTCAAAGTGAGACCCCAAAGCAAAGCCTCACATCAGTGATTTATATAACCTTTTCCTGGCTCAATGAATGTAACACTTGACCTCTTGACCCACTGCCCAATCACACAGCATCAAGGTGTGGGCATTCCTGAACACGAAGCCTCCTGCCACAGGCTCTATATGACCACATTCAGCCTATTAGGGGGCAGAGTATATTTTCAAATCAAGGAAGGTTCTCAGAGTCTCTTAAGCCTATCAAAGGGCCTAGGGGCAGGGAAGATCTTTAAATTGAAGTGAAGTGAAGAGAATATTGACCACTTTTGAGACCATATTACTTCCATGTTCAAGAATCTTCACTTTGACTCCTATAGTAAGAACTAAACTCATCAGTTTGGACTTTAAGATCTTTACATTCTAACTCCAGACCTACCTTTCCAAATTTATCTCATGCTCTATATTCTGGCCAAACTGGTCTACTTAATATAAGTCCCCTAATTTCAACATCCCATGTCCTGCCTCATTGACTTGGCAGAGGTTGTCTTGCATGCCTGGAATGAGGACACTCCTCCCTCCACTTCTTAGACTCTTGAATTTATACCAAGGCTCAATCTGAGTGCTATCTCTTCCAGGGATCCTTTCCTACTCCCACTTTTTCCTCCTCTTTCTCAAATTATCTTGTAAATGTGATTAGAATATAAGCTCTTTGAAGCTACAGACTGAACATCTTTGGCATATCACTGCAGCTTCGGTTAGTCTCATTTGCTGGGTGGTTCTCTCTGTATCTGTCTGTGTTCTCAATGTTGTGTGCTTTTCAGAGAAGGGAGGGCAGATAGGTGATGCAGTGAATAGTACGCTGGGCCTAGAGTCAGAAATCCCTGAGTTCAAATTCAGGCCCAGATACTTATTAGTGTGACTCTAGGAAAGTTATGTAACCTCTGTCTGCCTCAGTTTCCTCCAGTGTCAAATTGAGATAATAATAGCACCTACATCCCAGGGTTGTTGTGAGGATCAGATGAGATAATATTTATAAGACACTTAGCAGAGTGCCTACCACATAGTAGGTACCTAATAAATGTTTGTTTCCTTTGTTCCTCCTTTCTGCTTGGATGGTCTTATTTGTATTATGTATTTCTCTCTTTTACCTGACATAACAACGTTGCTATTCATTCACTTTAAAGTAGAGCTATTCAGCAGGAGTCATTGACATTCCATAATAGTTTAAGAAATATAATTTAAGTAATGGGAAGAACTCTGATGGGTAGAAGCAGATGCACTGGCCTTTGACTGGGATCTCTGAATTAAATGGAAGTGCTCATATTTGTACAAAGCGGTCATGGAATAATGATCCTACTTTCAGCTGCTCCATTTCTCTGGTTCAAAAAGAAACAAAAACTAAATAAATACAGTGACATCTTGCTTCTTAAGCCTTCTCATAACTGTCATATCAAAAGTTCAATGTCTGATTTTAAAGTCCCTACTCCTCTTTTAAATTGTTGACTCACATAATCATAGATCACAAATTCCAAGCTGAAAGATTCCCTAGAGGCCATCTAGTCCAATCCTCTAATTTTACTCATGAGGTTAAGTAATTGCTCAAGAGTACACATGTAGTAAATACAGAAGCTTGGATTTGAACCTGGTCCTGATTCTGGAGCCAGTACCCATCCTTCCTCTGATAGTTCTTAGGGCCAAAGAGTGTGTGGTTCTTGAAAGTGACTTCCTAAGCTCTCTATAGAGAATTTTGAAGGACAGAGTACTAACAATGTGCATTTCTCCCCATTCCCAAGCCATCACCAGGCCTCTCTATAGCCTTCAAAATTCTTCTCATACAATGATATTGATCAATAACCCTCGGAAAAGCCACTCTCGTGATCCATACATAGAATTCTGCCCCACCCCCAAACCCTTTTGAGAGATGTAGACTAGAGTGAAAATACTTGCATACCTATGCAGCATTCTATTCCAAAGCCTTCTAGGGAACAGCTGTCCCTTAATAAAATTGAACTGTCTATACATACTTAAATCTCTGAGTAAGGTAGCCTGCTAAGGCAGAGTACAGCCACTGGAAACTTATCTCAGCACAAAAGATTACTAAAAGAGATTTAATTTACTAGAAGTGTTTCCTTTTCCACCAAACACATCAGTAGAAAATGGTACAATAAAACTCTCACCCAGGACCTTGGGTGAATCTTGACATTCTTGCATTCAGAAAGAAATGTAAGATTCATTTCTTTGAATAGGACTCAAGCCAGTCCTCAGTAGAATATAAACTTGATCTTAACCCAATAGAGACTCCATAGCAAATATTCTGACTATGGTATTGTGAAAGTTTGAGCTAAAATAGCACTCCTTTTAAAGCGTCTAGGTTCTGTAGTATGGTAATTGATACTAGGGAAATATTTAAAGGGCTTTCATGGGACAGTCATTTGAAGTTGACTCTAACTGCAATAAATTAATTCAAGTACAATGTTCTTGAGTGACAGGTTGAGAGGCAATCTTCCTCCAGAAGGTAAATAATAGCTTCAAAACCCAGAGGTTGAGAGTCTTTAAGTTTAAGTTTTCCTGTAAGACTGTCATTGACAGTCTTGAAACTCCAGCATCTTATCTACTGCCTCTTGCTTTCTATTATCCTTTACAGATTAGATAAGTTTTCATTTGGTGAATAAAAATATTGAACCAAACTATTATAAATAACTCAGCAAAGTATAAATGGCAATAATAATAATAATAGTGAGCCCATTTTTTTTCCTTTCCAGTACCACAGACTATGCCAGCCCTCCTTCTGAAGTCAGAAGACTAATATCATAGAAAGCTCTCCTTTTAAAGATAAATTCTCTCACCCCTACATAACCCTAATAGTGTTTCCCTAAATAGGCTCATGTCACCACGGATCAGAGATCTTGGCAAATCAGTCTGAAACTTTATGAGGTGGAATGACAGTAGGATTCACAATGAAAATCTTTTCTTATTTCTCTATTGATAGACAATTTATCATAGACATGCATGAGATATGGATGGGTTGCATTGTGTACAAGTAAAAAGAATACTCACCCACATCAATGAGACTGTGGGTCCATTAAAGTAAATTAAAATGTCCCATCATGATTGCTTATGACTTCAGGCAATCTGGGACTCTAAAGAATTGAAATCCAAGAGCCAGCTAAAGATGTGGCCCAGCATATACTTTAGCTAATCAGTTGCACCAATATCTTTGTGAGCTCAAAAGACATGGAAGCAATTTTATTTTAAATTTGTGTTCTAAGTACCTAGAAAAAGCAATGGCTTTGATAAGAATAGAGTTAATAATGATGATGAAAATAAGTCACATTTTATACTTATTCAACCCTTTTTAGTTATAGATTCCAAAGTACTTATAAAAGATCTATGCCTGGTTCCTACTGACTTTCATAGCATGAATCTCTGCCTAAATTATGGTGTGGAAAAGTGTGTGCAATGGGATACTTGCCAAACAAGGTACAAAAGAGAATAGCGGTATTAAATCTAAATGGTTTTGCTGGGGAGGAGGGGGAGCATATCTTATTTAAAACCCTTGTTTCCATTTTTAGAGGTGATCTTTGAGTATATTTATAGTTGTGTGCTTTTAGTATTTCATTTTTCACTGGAAGTGTTTCACATGTTGACTACCGTTCTGGAACATCATCATGTGACCACTTTACTTCTCCTAGAACCTCATTGCACTTTCTGAATCTCAAAGCTTTAAAAAGCAGCAATAGGAGCTTCCATTCAGGGCTCAGATGTGGGAACAGGGCTCCTTCACTCATTACAAGATGACTCTTTAACAGTAGAATGCTTTTTAGAAGGCTCTGTGAGAACAGGTCTAGGAAATAAAACATATTCAGGCCTCAGTCTCCCTGAGGAACCCCAAATCACAAATCTGCTGGACAGTGGGACAAAAAAGGTAAAATATTTGTAAAAATACAAATTCTGAGAACAGTTCATATTCTAGAAACTATTTTAAATGTAAGGACTGAAGCATGACATCTATGTATTCCTATTTCTCAAAGGAAAATGGAGCATATCTACAAACCTTTTTTTTTTCAATTTTGTGTAGCTGATAGTTTGATCTGTTGAGATAGTGAGAATTGTGTTGTTCACTTTTCCCCCAATTATATGTTTCTTGTAGTAGTGTTTTTCTTCTCTTAACTATTTGCTATTTATTCCATCATTTGCTAAGGATGTTTTCCTTTGGGTCTAGCTTGTTTTTTGTTTGTTGGTTGGTTAGTTATCAGAGCTTTTAATTCTATTTTAATTATTGGAGATAGCAGACAAATCAAGGCAATAAATGACTCACCAGCCATTTGGGTTTGCTTCCAATTACTTTCATCTTTGGACATCAGTTCTTACTGGCTGTTCCTTATTCAAAGAACCCTTAACCTAAAAGCCTCTCTTCATTTCTGCTCATTAGCTGTTTATGTACCTAGCAACAGTATGCCTACCATGTATTAGGAAATATAAAGAGACAAATTGATTGCCTACATCCAGACCATTACTGGTTTCCTTTCAATAATCAAATGGATCAGGGCCCAAATGGCTTCATTATTAATAGTGTATAATGAGATCACAAAAAATACACATGTATAACCTTATCTCATGAATCCTGCAAATATCTCTTGGATTTGTCTCTACATAAGACAAGTGCAAATTTACAAATCATATTGAATTTTTATCCCCCCCCAATATTATTTTTCTTTATCAGAGATTCTTAACTATATTCTGTGATGTGGACCCTATTGGCAATTTGACAAAGTTTATGGACTACTCAGAATATTTTTTAAATTCATACTTGAAAGAAATGCCAAATTTCTTTTAGAGGTTAGTGAACGTTAAAGTTCTAATTTGTTCTTTCTCATTCAAGTTCACATATTCCCTGAAATATATTCATGGATTCTTTGTTAGGAATCTGTATTCTGCCTAGATTTAGTGAAACTATTAAAAATAAAACAAGGCAAGAGCTTGACTTTTATAAGTTTAAAATATGGTTTTGAAAGACAAATAAAAAATAGAAAGATAACATTCAAGTCAGCTATTTTACATCCGTGTTATTGTTGTTTTTAATTAACCAAATTTCCCACGAACTGGTCAATATAAATGAACATGGTTATTGAAATTCAAGGGAGCTTATAGATAACCCTGAAAGGAGTAACTCTTTATAAGCCAAACACAAATCATTTGTTTTAGAAGCTCTCTTCAGCTGCGAAGATATTCACTCCTATGTAATGGCATAAAGAGATAAGCACTGTCTTAAGCGTTGAGATAGGCATATGGTCCTCTTTTGTTAGGGAAAATAGATTTCATGAACTTCAAGCAACAAACTTATGAGATAATATATTCTTACTAAGAGCATTATAGCACAGTAGATAGAGCATATAGCTATTTCAACAACTGAACATAAAGAAGTTTTGTTACTTTACAGCATCCATGATTTCTTGAGAGTGAATATTCTGAAGGAGAGCATTTCAGACTTAGGCACCACAGAAGTCATCTTGTCCAAACCATAACTGAACAAGAATCTTCTCTACTACATGCTGGACAAGCAATCGAGCCCATTATCCTGATGGCTTTCATCTTTGGAGAGCTCAAGTTGGGGAATATTTCGTTTCCCTTACATCTACCCTAAATCTATTTCTTTACAATTTCTGCCCATTGTTTCTAGCTCTGTCTTCTGAAGCCAAACAGAAGAAGGCTAACTCCTCTTCCACATAAGAACTGCAATGACCTTTGATGAGTTCTTATATGACAAATGAAAGTTTTGGATTAAATAATATCTAAGGTTCTTTCTAGCTCTATTTATGTTTTTTAAAAGGTACCCAGTAAATCTTCTTTATATCTAATTGAAACCCCTCATGCTCAAACTTAAAACTACTGCTTCTCCTTTTCTTTAGTTAAGAGAGATTCAATTTCATTGCCCCCAAACTTGAAAACCACTATTAATCAATGAACCGACATTTATTTTACCCCTCCTATATGCCAGGCACTGGCAGTGCAAATACAAAGAATAAAAGACCTTTACTCTCAAGGAGTTTACAATTCCTCATGCTTCCTTTCTCCAGGAAGAATCCTTTTTGTATTCTTCTTCTTTCTTAAAGACCTTAGAAAAATACCTATATAGAAATGTCTTAAAGGTCTATAGAGAAGGAGCAATGAAAATTAGCCTTATACAGACAGAAACTAAAACCACAAGGGTGAATGAGATCCCAAGAGAATATGTTTAAAGTGAGAAAAATAAAACTGAAGAATATGCCTTGGTCTCATTAAAAAGGCAGACACTATATGTTCTCCTTGCTCTCCTGAAAACATTAGTCATCATTAGTCAGAGTAGCCCAGTCAGCAAGAGTAAAAGCTAGAGACATGGTTTGACCTTCATCCATCACACAAAGGAGATAATGTTCCAATTATACTTCATCCAGGAGGCTGAGGAGGACAGAGAATGCATGAAATATGGTGACGAGGATGAAGGCTCAAATTCAATATCTATCGAGCGAGCGGCAGGTGCAAAGACAAGCTTCCTGAGCTCTACTGCATTTGCTCTTACTATAAAACATGACCCTTGGTATCTCAGTTTGTGGAATCAAAGAAACTCAGCTTTAGGAAGGGCCTTAGAGAGAGCCTTAGTCCAATCCTCATCCAAATGCATTAAGCCTCTAAAAAGTGGGCATGCTTGGAAATCTCCAAGGAAGTGGCACACCCTATGTGTGAAGGCTATTCCTATCTGGAAAGCTGTTATTGTTAGGAAATTTTTCCATATTGAGCTAAAATCTCCCTCAGTGGAACTTCATTCATTGATCCTGCCCTCTAGGCTGAGCACAAATGTAATCTCTCTTTCCCATGTAGGTCTCTGCCTCCTCCCCAAGTTTTCTCTTCTCTAACCTAAACACACACACTGTTCTTTCTGATCCTCGTGTGACATGGTCTTATTTCCTCTTTGGAGGAAGGATAGTTAGAATCCCATGGACTAAAATTCTACAGTAAAAGGCAATTCAGGAGGGGATGCTAAATTCTAAAGGATGAAATCTGAAGACATCAAAGAGAAACACTTAAGATAAGGAAGAAAAGGGGAAGCTACCTGAGGATACCAACATGAACATACAGGGAATTAAGAGAAGCATAGTTTCTAAAAGTAAGGGGGTCAGAGTTTTTTCTATACTCTACCATGCTCAGACCCCATGTGGAGTTGACTTTTCTTTGTCGGTTATTGATGTCACAGTTAATGCATTATGTAAGGACCGGAACTTGGAATAGTTGACCTGGAAAAGAAAAGGGACTCAGGGAGTATATGATAGTTGCATTCATGTATTTGAAGGGATTTCTTCGGTCCTTGTTCTGCCTCAGGGGCTAGATCCAGGTCCAAAGAGTCAGATGTAGACTTGATAGCAAGAAAAACTTCCTAAAAGTTAGAGATGTTCAAAAGTGAAACAGAGATTGGATGTACATGTAAATATATTAAATTAAGAAATCTTTGGGGATATAGGTTAGACAAGATAACTAGTATGGTCCCTTTGAACTCTAAAAATCTGTGACTATTTTATTCTGTAATATGCAAACCAAATTCATAAAGTTTGTAAGTGACACAGATCAAAAGTTTTACTTGACATACACAAGTACCAGAAGATTCATACTTTAAAAAAAACCCACAACACTGCAACATTGTGTAGAGGAAATATTTAATCAGAGGACCTAACTTTACTTCTCAGCTTTGTGATCCTAAACAAGTCACTTTACTTTTATCAGTTTCAGTTACCTCATGTATAAAAATAAGGAAACTGCACAAATATGACTATCCTTAAAGTGTCTGTGCTCTAATAATCCTTGACTTTACTACTATAGATCCTTTCTCCACCAATATAGATTACTACTCTCTATGACTTGGTAGTCTTTGAGAGTTGCTGAGGTTCTTAAAAGTATGCCTATGGTCAACCTAATGCAAAGCTTATCTGAGTTTACCTGGCCGATTGTTCAAGTGACACATGGTCCAGTACAGATGCCATATTCAAAATCTTCCCACCATAGTAAGATTTGGAGTCAGAGAATCTGGTTTTGAATCTCAGTTCTGCCATGCTACCTGTGTATTCTTGACTGAGTTACTTAACTTCTGTAAAATGAGGGCATTAGACTAAATGACCTCTAAGGTCCCTTCTCCCTCTCAATCTGTTATATGACAAGCCATAGCTTGTCCTCCACTAATGTCATTGTCAAGAAACCTGACTCATCACCATTCCACAATGAAGTGTTAAGAGAACTTTTCTGAATGTTTTTCTTTTAACTGTTTTCTCAAATGTATATTTATCTTAAAACAGGCAGATTTAAACACCTGAAAGATCCAACTATTTTGTTTTACTTTTGAACTTATCTGCAGAACAGTGAGAAAACATTCAAAAGGATCATAGGACCATAGATACAGAAATGAAAGCAATCAGAGGCCAACTAATCCACCCTTCCCCCTCCCCCCCATTAAACAGATGAGAAAACTGAGTCATGGAATTAACAACATAGTTGATTTGTTTCCATTCCACAAGAATTTATTAAATGACCACTAAGTTCTAAATGCTATATAAGATATTTCTAAAAGTAGAAAAGAGTTGCTTCCTTCCATTGTCTTTTAACATTTGCTCAAAATTCTTGACTTTATGTAATTCTGGAATAAAAACAAACGAAGAAAAACAAGCAGAGAGACCTTTTAAGTGGCATTCTTAATTCTTCTTAAAGTTTTGCAAGACTTCTGGCATGCTTACAGATCTGATGCTTATCTAATTTAGTATGAGGTGTGATAAGACCATTGTGGCATGTAGACAAATTTTGACAATTGTTCCTGCTGGCCTTTGACAGTTTTTGCCCCCTAAAGGCTTTCATCCTTGATTGTGATGTATGTGGTCTCTCATAAATAGTTACTGATGTTCCATGGAAGTCAGATTTTCTATCATTAAACCTATATTCATTAATAATTTTAAACTAATGTTAAAAAATATCACCTCAGATTCCTATGTGTTGCTTCCCATGTAATGACTTCCTTTTACTATGTATTGTGCTGATTTTAATATAATTTCATCTGTCAAATTAGAAAACTGAATTGGTAGGCCTGTAAGATCTTTTCTAGAGGGGCAGCTAGATGGTGCAGTGAATAGAGCACTGGCCCTGTAGTTATAAGGACCTGAGTTCAAATCCAGCCTCAGACACTTGATACTTACAAGCTGTGTGACCTTGGGCAAGTCATTTAACCCCAATTGCCCTCCAAAAAAAAAGGAAAACTTTACCTCTTACAGTATTTTATCACCTTTGTGATAAGGGAGAAAAATTACTTTCTAAAGGAACCTGTTAGAGTCATGGGTTGCTTAATTCTTTTCTTCACTCTGCCTCCAGCCTCAGACCCAACTCTGATTATGCTTTTTGTTTCTATGTTTACCAGACTTGACAAAGTTCACAGTTAAGTAATGTTTTGTTGGGGAGGCTAGGTGGTGCAGTGAATAGAGCACTGGCTCTGGCATCAGGAGGACCCTGAGTTCAAATCCAGCTTCAGACACTTAACACAAAAACTAGCCATGTGACCTTAGTCAAGTCACTTAACCCCAATTGCCCTCCAAAAAGCAAAAAAAAAAAAAAAGAAAAGTAATGTTTTCTTTTGAACTAGCAGGAAGAGCTAGTGAATGAACTAGCAGAATTATAGCATAATAGCAGCTATATTTAGGTCTTTTATATAGTCATAGTATTTATGTGCTCTATGGTATGGACAGAGAGCCAGTCTTGGAGTAAGGAAGACCTAGGATTCATGTCCTACCCCTAACCACATACTGGATATGTGACTTTGGGCAAGTCACAACCTGTCAGCTCAATTGACAATTCTAAGACTGCTTTTCAGAGAAGATGCTAACCTGCACTAGAAGAGAAAGCTTCCTTATCTGGGAGTTCCCTATGGAAATAAAATCACAAGGCCAGTCACTATCTCTGTCTCTACCCTGTGTGCTAACACATAATAGTTAATATGCACCTAGTATCATCCATCTTATTTTTCTAGGCTTTAATAGATAATGCCATAGTCAACAATGTAAGATACAATGTCCAATTCTTTACTCTGCTATAAATGTCTTCTCCTTTTAGAAGTACCACAGATCCCAATGAATAGCTTAGTAGTCATTTAATACATTCTTATGGAATTGAATGTTAGTAGGATGCAGCACAATGTACTCTAGCCTACTATTCTATTACTCAGTGTTACAGACCATCAAGAAGTTATTTTTCCACCTTGTCCTTTAATGATCCACTGAATTGGAAAAAACCTAAAGAAGTATTGCCAGTTTATTTGTTTACCTTTAGGTCATTTAAATGGTTTATATAATAAAATAACAAGGGACCAGTTAGCCTGTTGCCTATAATCAGCCCTTCTATTGTGACAGCTTGTCAATGTCATTCATAATTTTCAAGGCAAAGAGTAAAATTAGGTTATTGATGAAAATATTTCTCTTTTAACATTTTGAAGCAAATTGCTATTGATTTTTAAAAAATGTTTGACATCTTAATTAATTTGGTTAACCTGCAGTTCAAATCACAGCTTCTCATTTGCGTAGTGACCTATCTTGCTAAAACAGAAAGAATCTATAATTCAGATCTTGTTCCAACACCAGAGGCAAGAGTTGGACATATGGAATTTCTGGCTGATGTTTAGTAATTGTATGAGCAATCAGAATCAGTTTCACCAATTATTAGTATTTTAATATTTGTATGAACAATTGGTATCATTGCCACCTACTATTGTTCTAAGTAGATAGGAAAATTTATGATTTATCTACTAAGTTTAGAAATATGGAAATATTTCCATACATTTCTATACATTCTTGAAGGAAAGCTAAATCCCAAAGGACTTTCCTGAAGAACAGTCTGATATGATGAGTCATTTGAATGGAAAATGTCTTCCAGTGAATAGAAGTCTACCATATCATTCTTAAAGGAAATGGGCTAGTTTCTTTTGGGTCTTAGTATCCCCAGCCTAGCATAGGTCTTACAGGTAGTTGGGTTTCATGAGTGTTTGTTTCACTTTAAGAGAAGATTCACTGGCAATGATGATACTATTCATTTGATATATGGGTATTATTTAAAATAGCTAATGTACAGACTATGCTAATGCATAGAAAAATCATTTTATTTGATGCTGTTTATAGTGCCTATTGCATTTTACAGATAAACAGAAGGCCATCTTGTCTGTTTGGAGGCAGATAAATGAAATTTGACATTGTCATTTCTTCCAGACCAAAGAAAATATCTCTAAAGAAAGGGTAGTTACCAATAAAAACCCTATGATTGGTCAACTACTTTAAGAAGTCCAATTGGTCCAACACATGTCAACCAATTTAAGAAGCAAAACACTTTCTGACCAAAGGATAATGTAGAAAAAATAAGCATACATATATGTATGTGTGCATATACATATTTATACTGAGAAAAAGCGCCATTTTAGGGATTTAACTAGGTTAAATACACATCTATCATGTTCTGTTTTGTTTTTGTCTCAAAGTACTTTATAAGGGTATCTGGTGATACCATTAAGACTGTGAAGTCTTTCCTCTCTGGGAAAACAGTAAAATGCCATCTATGAGGAATTAAGCACTATTTGAGAGAGTAAGATCATTCCTAGGGCAGTCTAAGCATTTGAATCACACTTTGAAATGTAAGTAGAACTTTTTAAAGGATATTTTGGGGTAAGAGTAGAAATTAAGAAAGTCTAAAGGCAATGCAAAGAGCAGCTATCTCTCCATTAAAAAAAACCCTCCAGGTCTAGCCAAAATATTGAATGTATTTCTTGTCTAGTATAGATGTGGCTAGATGTTGAATAGTACAACTTCTTGTATATTTTCCATGCTTGCTTAAGGGAAAAAATCATTTTGCAGTTTGGGTCAGTTCCATTAAGAAGAATTGGCCTTTTACTGGCTTCTGATTGCTTGAACAAATTACTTAAAGGAATTGCAGATTTTAACCCATTTATTGAATTTTAATAAGAAATACATGAATCAGTCAGAAACCAGGAAAAGTGTGTAGCATTGAACTAGTTTTAATGGAAATTAGCTCATTACCCCGCTGGCTTACAACATCTACTATGGACAGAATTTTTTATGGAAAGCTTGGGTCTATTTGCCAGTCTTTGAAAATTAGGAGGGTTTTTTAATTAAAAATTAACTTTATTATTAGTATTTCCTTTTCCCAAAATAAGCCCTTAGCAAAGACTCCTAAAAGCTTATTTTTTTTCTTTTTAGGAACATTATATAAACTGTTTTTCTCACCTATAAATTTTTCTCAATCCTGAAAGGTGTTCACAGAAGGAATGGGGAAAAGGAATTCCCTGCACTGAACAAAATCCCTTTAAATGGAAGACTGACACTGGCTTTATTCCTTCATTCTTTGTTGAAGCACATTGGGGTATCAGAGCCATTTAATTATCTACCATAAATTCAAAAGCACCAAGAAATCATAAAAAAAAATCCAGTATACCTTCTCTCTATGTGAATATCTGGCTACTTTCATCTGAAGTAAAAATATGGAGCATATAGTTTCTCATTCATTAAAAGAAGCATTTACTAAGTATCTACTATGTGTCAGGCAAGGTGCTAGACAGTGAAGTTAAAAAAAGGGGAAAAAAAATCCTGCCTTCAAAGAGCTTACATTCTCTTGCAGAGGGAGAGAGGTAGACACATTGCTGAAAAACACATACACAGATATCACAAATATTACATATATGTATATCTACACATATGCACATGCATAGATATATGTATGTTTGTATGTATATATATATATTTTATATATATATATAATATATGCACACTAAAAGGTATAAAATAATGGGGGAGGGAGTTGAGGAGAGAATGTACCTACAAACACATCCAATTCTCCTCTGTCCTTAAAAAAAATTACCACTAAATCCTACCATGTCCATTAACCATCATCCTATATATTTCCTACCCTTCTCAGCTAAACTCCTTGTAAAAGCTATCTATATTCATTTCTTTAATTTCCTCTATTCCCACTCCCTTTCTTCTCCTTCTGCATTCTAACTTCTGACCTCATTATTCAATTAGAACTGCTCTCTCCAAAGTTGGCAATGATCTCTTTAATGCCAAAACTAATGGCCTGTTCCAGTTCTCATTTTTGTTGACCTCTTTTCAGCATTTTATACTGTTCGTCCACCTTCTGAATATTCTCACTTTTCTGAGTGTGTGTTAATTGTTCTTTCTCAATCTTCTTTGATGGATTTTCAGTCCTGCCCATGGACTGTAGGCATCCTCACAGTTCTGTCATGGGTCTCCTTTTTTATCTCTATACTCTCTCAGTGATCTCATTAGCTCATATAAGTTTAATTTTCATATACATGCAGATAATTGCAAGATGTATCTATATCGATTAATTATCTGTCTATCTATTTATTTATCTCCTTATGTGTGTGTGTATCTGTATCCATTCCTAGTCTCTGTCATAAATTCCAATCCCTGTCCCAAATTACTAACTTCCTATTGGACATTTCAAGCTGAGCTTCCTATAGGCATCTCAAATTTAATGTCCAAAACAGAAGTCATTGTGTTTCCCCCAAAAGCCCACTGTTTTACAAAGTTCCCTATTGCTCTCAAGAGTAACCTTCTCTCCTTTCAGTTACCCTATTTCTGAACCCTAGTATGTGGGGTTGACTCCTTACTCTTATTCTCTTGGGGTAACATACCCACTCATTTGCCAAATTTTGGCGTTTCTCAACAACATTTCTTGCAGATAGTCCCTTATTTTCTGTCACAAAGCCAATCATCTAGTTCAGTTACTTCTTACTTTTTTCATGGACTATTACAATGGACTTCTAATTAGACTCCCTGTTTCAAGCCTCTCTCCTTGCATACTCTACAGGCATATAGTGCCATTGGTTCTCACTTTCCTCTCGGGGAAGTTAGCGCCCAAACTGAGCTTCATACTGTGCCTGGACCACCAACAAACCTTCTAGACACTCCCATAGGCATCCTTGAGTAGGGCAATGACATAAACAGACCTCTTTTTGTTTTGACAGCTGAATAGTAAATGGATTGGAGAAGAGAAAGACTTGAGACTGGGAGATGCCTGGTGAGAAGTGATAGGAGAGATGACCAGAGAGCTGAGAGAAGAAAATGGGAACCATCTGAATGAGAATGGTGGTATTCTGAGAAATTCCTGCCCCTAGGGAGAGATAACAATCTTAGGAGCATCTTTTGGTGTTTCCAGAGGACTCCAAATTAAGAATGGTCAAGATAGGGCTCCATGCTGGTCCTTCAGCAGGATTACTCAATCCAGAAGGTGATGGAGATGGGCAATAGAATAACTGTAGGAGTGTTTTGGTGGAATGTGGACTAAAAAATCAGTTCCTCAATAGAAGGACTTGCTCACAAAAGTTGTTCATCCAGGATGTGGTTCATCCATTGAACTGTCCTAAACATGTTGCTTAGTATAACATTCAGCCTTTTGTCAATTTAGACACTAAGCATTAAGGGAGGTTTGATTTTACAGGCAACTAGTAGATTGAGTACTTGAGTTGAAGTCGGGAAGACCTGAGTCAGACTTCACTAATTGTATAACTACAGGCAAATCACTTCATCTCTCTTAGCCTCAGTTTCCTTTTATATAAAATGAGGATGATAATAATAGCAGGGTAAGGTAGTTGTAAGAGTCAAATGAAACATTCTATGTAAAGCATTTTGCAAGTCTTGGTGCATTATATAAACGAGTTAATACTGTTTTCAGAATAGCTCTACCAACTGATGAACCACTGCAAGCTGAAATTGTACTTACAGAAAGCACTAAGTTGTCACTTTGAGGTTTTTTTGTTGTTTTTCAAGGGCACTTCTCTGTTATTGATGATGTTGACTAAGTAGTGTCTAGGCCCATCCATTAAGAGAAAACATAGGTGAGTCAAGGTTGTCTAGGAGCAAACATAAAAAAGGTAAAGGTCTCTGCATAAAATGGGATCCTCTGAGATACTGTAAGGCCAGATTTTTTTTTCAATAAAACTATTTCTTTTGGAAGAAGCAGAAGCTCTAATCACCTCCTTGCCCTTGCTGATTTCAGATTACCATGCCTGCAAAAGTGATTACCCTTCTTGGTGCTATGGTTATTTTTAATTGGTCTCCAAAAGCTCACCAGACATTCTCCCATGATTTATTTATTAAAATGTAACATCTCATTGATATGCTTGGTTTATGTAAATGCCAACATGGAAGTCAAAATTAAGTTATTCTTTTCTAATGATTTTCAAAGTTCCAGCCATTTTTTTGTTGAAGCATGATATGCTTTTGATTTGCTTTCCAGCCTAGTTTACCATTCTATGTTTATATTGTCTCATTTACTGTTGTGCTTCTGTTTGCAAAGCACTTGATACCCATCGTTTCATTTTAGACTCATAGCTCACCTGTGAGGTAGGGGCTTTTATTGGTCCTATTTTACAAATGAGGAAACCAAGGCTTTGAGAAGGTAGGTGACTAGCCTAAGGTCACAATGTGTGAGACAGGATTTAGATTTTCCTGACTCCAAATCTAATGTCTTCCTGTCACCTCACTTATTCTAGTTAGGGTTTCTCTTCCCTCCTTATTCTTTCCCTACCTAGATACTCATTTCCCTTCAGAAGCCCTGAAGCACCTTCCTCACACCTGTTCAGTCTCTAGTCTCTACCTTTCATCCTACCTGGATATGGTTAAGGGAAGGGCCATAAAGTGAACTGAATGATGGTGGCAAAGAAGGGAAACCAGGCACTGCGTCCTGTACTTCTCTGCAATTGCTCCCATCCTAATACTGTTCTGTCAGTAGCAATGTGTCCTGACTTCATCCTGCCCTGATCTCAAGCCAAAGGCCTTGTTCATTCATCCAGAGCCTCTGCCTCTGCTCTTGTGATGGAACCCCCAGGCTAACCCAAGTCCGCTTTTTCTCTGAATATTTCCTCCATCCTTTGGTATATACTGTCATAATTAGCATCTCTATATGATTTTCTTTTTCCCTAAAGAGCCTGAAATGGGAAGAAAAAAAAAAAAGATAAAGTGATGGGCCAGAGGAGAGAGCTTTCTAACACTTTGCTTCTTTTTTATGCACTACCAGTAAAAACCCTTTAGAAAAATGCAGAAGGGTTATTCATAAACTGTATTCAGTTCCTCATTCAGTTAGGGAAGAGAAGAAACCTGCTCATATATAAAATCATAGAATTTTAGAGTTGAGAAGGACCCATGAGGCCACTTAGGCTATAGTCAATCTTATAAATGGGGAAATTGTTTCTGAAGCATCCCCAACAAGAGATTGCCTAGCTTTTACTTGAACGTACTTCCAGTGATGGGGCACTTATTACCAGTGAGGTACTTAATTCAATTTTCAAACAGTCTTATTTGTTTAAAAGGCCTTTATCTGAAATATGACTCCTTATACCATCCACTAGTTCTCTCTTTTGTTCCTAGTTCTCTCTTTTGTACCTACAAAGAAAAGAAGAAATCAAATGCCTCTTCCACACAGTCTTTCAAATAGATGAACAAAATGTTAACGTCCCCTAATCTCCTTATCAAGCAACATGGAAACAAAAGGAAAAATGGTATTGGGAAACAAAGCAAGTGGGCCAGTCTGTGGCACCCGCAGAAGAAAAGAGAGTGGCAGGCAACTTGCAGGAGCCCAGAAGTGTCTGAAGAAATGTGTGCTGAAAGGATTCCTTTATTCTATGCTGCTTACCCCTCTACCCTTTCTCCTTCTTCTCTCAGGCCCCTGAACACTTCCTTTCCCCACATTTCACTTCCTCAAGTCTCTTCCCTGCATACAGACACAAACACACACACACACACACACATATATGTATATATATATATCCATATTTATACATATACATGTATCTCTGTGTGTATAAAACATATACAACATAAAACACACAAAACAGTGGCATATATACATGTTGTATATGTTGTATACACATAATCTTATATACGTGTTTATTTGTATATGTACATAAATGTTTTTTAAAGGAAAACATTCAGCAAGAGAGGGGGAAGGAAGGGAAGAGAAGGAAGAATTAATTCCCCTCGTGCCTACATGTGTTAAACACTGGGTTAAGCAATTTCACAAATATTGCCTCATTTGATCCTCACAACTGCCCTTGGAGGCAGGTGCTATTATTATGCCCATTTTACAGTTGAGGAAACTGAAGAAAATAGAGGTGAAGTGAGGGAACTGCTAGGATCCCATACTGCACCGGCTCGCACTCCTGCTTTTATTGTGCATGTCTGCTAGATCAAAACAAAATTTGGCTTTATTTTTCTATCATGGACAATGCAGAGCCTCTCTGGCTCCCTCCTTTCATTTCCATTTTTACAGAACAATTGATAATTTTTCAAAGGCTTGCAGAGGTTCTCCTAAGCATTACTTTTTACTTTTATGAATGTAAGCCTTTTTTAAAAAATCATTATTTTTTTCTTGAGTCAAGTTGCTTCCATTTGACCAGCTCAATTGTTCCCCATCCAAATACAGTGTGACCTAGAAAAGTCAGCTGCTCCATTGGTGCCTGAAGGCTTCTGTGCTGAGCAAGGTTACTTTTTTATGTTCCAACCTGGTGTTAAAATCATCCCAGGAACTTCCATATAAGAAGCGAGAAAGAGACTTAGAGCGTGGCCTACAGGTAATGGGTCAGTCCAGATTAAATAATTTTAGTAGTTCAGAGAACTCAGGAGCTGCTTCTGAAGGGAGGCCAAGCTAAATTACAGTCTCACCTTTCCAGTTCCTTAGTTTCATCTTAGTTCTGGTAGCTAAACTGCCAAAAGGGCAGAGGATTATGCATTTTTGCCATGGGAAAAATGATATACTCTAAGATTATTTCCCAGGCTCCCCATCGGGCTAACCCATTACAAATTGTGAGAAGGTACTCTGCCAAATGTTCCACTGCATACGTGTCTATTTCCAGAAAAGATCCTGGAGGAGGAAAAAAAAATCAAAGCATTTCATAGAATTTTCTTTCATAGGCATGCTATAAGCAAGGCGCTGGTGTGAGGATAGCTGGAAAGGAAAGATATCACAAAAACTCTATGATCATATTTCAATTTTCACTGCATATTAGCAACATTCACTAGTGCTACATTTGAGGATTTAGAAGCTATACACAGCTAACAAAATGCAAGGAGGGCCACATGACTAAAGTGAAATCACTCCTAGACCAAGAGAAGAAGGGAGAAGAGAAGGAGGAGGAGGAGAAGGATAATTAGCATTTACAGAGCACTTTAAGGTTTACAAAGCACTTTACAAATATCTCATTTGATTCTCACAACAATCCTGAGATTTAGAGGCTATTATTATCCCCATTTTGTGAGGGACAAATGGGGAAACTGAGGCAGACCAAGATCATTTGACTTGTCCAGAGCACAGCCCTAGTAAGTGTCAAAGATGGGATTTGAATTCAGGTCTTCCTGATTCCAAGTCTAGCAATCTACTCAGGGCACCACCACAACTCAAAAGCAGTAAAACCTTGAGCAAATCGCTTCCCCTCTCTTAGGGTCAATCTTCTCATCTGAAAATGAAAAATTAAAAATGACTAAGTGAACACTAAGGTTTTATTGCCTCCGAAATTATATTCCAATAATTGATTCAAAATCTCATTTTTTCCCCATTTACAAAAAAAAAATCTTAACGTCTCAGCCTCAGAAATATCATTCAAACAAAGTTAATGGTCTTTTTAGTGTAATGCATTTAATACTTTAGGTTCATGCACAAGGTGATGGGGGGAAAGGTAGATCATTATTGTCCCAGAAGTTAATGATTATCTTTACTTAATCTTCATCCTTCTTGATTTCTCTATAGCATTCAACATTCTTGGCCAACTTTTCCTCCTGGATACTATCTTTTCCCTGTTTTTTCTAGACCCTGCTCTATCTTTGGTTTCTCCTCCTATCTGTTTATTGTTTTTCAGTAAAGATCCTTTGCTCCATTGTTCATTTCTTACCCACTACAATGGGCATCCTTTAAGATTCTGTCCTAGGACTTTCCTTTTTTCTGTTTACCCGCTCTCTTGGTAACCTTCCACATCTATCCATCCATCTGTCTATCTATATATCCATCTATCCTCACAATTGCTTTCCTAAAGCCCAGTTGTATATTGTTAATTACCTTCTTGACATCTCCTGCTGGTTATTCTATAGGCATTCCAAATTCAACATTTCCAAAATAAAATTCATTGTTTTCTTTTCTCCTCTGCCCAAAAAAAGCACCACTCCTCTAAAATTCCTTATTTCTGTTGAAAGTATCCCATCTTTCCCCTTGACCAGATTTGCAACTCCAGAATCATGCCTACCCTCTTCCATCCCTCATTCCTTCATCTTTTATGTACAATTAGATGCTAAATCCTGTCAATATTTCCTAGGTGGTGCCACCTGAACTAAGCCTTAAGTGGAGCTAGGGATTCCAGGGTGTTAGGTTAAGGAAGGAGAGCATTCCAGGCATGGAGAACAGCTTATACATAAACATAGAGGTAGGGGATGGATTGAATATAGAGAACAAGATGCCAAATGACTGTAACATAGAGTGTGTCAGGAGGGGAAATGGGAAATAAGTCTGGAGAGATAAATTAGAGTTTCCTTGTGAATAGTTTAAAATACAAAACAGAGGAATTTGTATTTCATACTAGATGACCATTTGCAATAGTACTTGAAGACTGTTTTCTATACACCTTAGAAAACCAGTTAAACAATTCATTAGGGGCTAAAAAAAAATTAATTCTTGTCTACTTTGCATCTGGTGGAGAAAAAAGAGAAAAGATCGATTTTTTTTTTTACTTTTCCCTTGGAGGTGTTGGAGGTCTTTTGGGGAGAAGTTAAGCTAGGAGAGAGACACTTGCTACCAGAACCCAGGGTAATGGTATCTGCAAGAGAACCTTCATGCATTGTAAACTGTGATTTGCTTACACTCTTCTTAGTGCTTCCCCTTTAAGCATTGACCACATTATTTAAAGGTCTAACTAATATTAATTTAACTAATCACCTAACTAATTAGCCTAGCTACTAATAAGCTCAAGCAAGTTTAAGTTGTTAAAGACAGAGAGAAAAAAAGGGGATCCATAGGTTTTAGTGAAAGCCACACTGCCTTAGATGCTATGCTACTTATAAAGGAAAATGTACTAAAGTTTTCTGTTGCTGCTACTTACTACAGGTCTTGAACTTTTGGTAGATGAGAAAAATGCATATGTTTTCAGCATAGCATGCTATTTCTGAGGATAGTTTTCCTTTGGACATATAATTGCCAAAATGGGAAAATGTGATGTGATGAGGAAATACTTAGATTTGTAAAATGACATCTACTGTGGCTAATTTATTCTTTGGGAGAGGGGATAAGGGCAGAAATTTTTGTCAGAACTTTTTTTCAAGTTTTTTTTTCTTAAATTATGATAAAGCTTTCCTCATTTTGTCTGTATTCATATGATGTATCATTCCAGACTAAAAAATGCAAATCTGACTGCTATCTCAGTTGTCATTTGAGGTCACAACAGAATCAGCCAAATCAGTTTTGTCATTTGTGACAGCAAGGAGAGTTCCATTGCCTGAAAACATTATTGATCTGGTATCCAATGGATATTCGTTTCTAATGCCAGTTCATTTCTGAGATCACATACTTTTTTTTTTCAGTTCTAACATACTTAGAATATGTTATTCAGAAATTGAATTAAGGTCCTCTGAACACCCAAAGGACAATTCAGGGTTAGAACTGTAAGGGACCTAAAAGATCCCTGAGCCCAATCACTATAAAGTCACTAATGATAAGTAGCAGAGCTAAGATTTGAGCACAGATCTAATTCTAAAATTAGTTATCTTACCGTATTTCAATATTACACTTACCCAGCCAATTTAACCTTGTAATGACATGCTACAAAAAAATGCTCCTCCTATTTCTTTACATGAAAAGCATTTTCCTATGAAAAATTCTATTTATTTGCTTGTATAATTCTCTCCATTGCTCCATATCAGAGGCAGTCATGCCTAATGTCAGCCCAAGTCAGGAAAGCTGATACTTACCTTGAAAATAGTAATAACCCCTCAGTGTTTTGATTTCCCCAAATGTAAAATAAGAAAATATCACTATGTAAAATCAGTGAAATTCTTTGAGATCTGGAGTTTAGGCTATAAAGTTGGACAATTTTAAATTATTCATTATTACTTTCATTCCTCAACTGTATACTATTATGTATTATAATGGGAAGAATTGATTGTAAAGAATCTGAACATGGAATTATTTAGGACTAATGCCTTGATGTGTTTTTTTTTTAAGTTGACATTTTGTTTTCTTTATTTCAGGTTTCTTTTCTCCTTGGAAAACTCCAAAGCCTGTAAGTTGGTACCATTATATTTTTCTCCTGTGGTTCTAATGATGATGTCCATTTCTATAAATGTTTACCAATAGTCTCCCCATTTAACATGGCAGCAACATGATACAGTACAAGGAGCAATGAACTTGGAATTACAAGACCTAAGTGTGAATTTCAGTTCCACCTGTGTGACATTGGACAAGTCATTTAGCCTCTCTGTCCATCAGTTTCTTCATTTGCATAATGAAGGGGTTTAAACCAGATGGCCTCTGAGAGCTTTTCTAGCTCTGAATCTTTGCTAATGTGATCCCTTGAGTACTACAGATGACCTAGAAGGTCCCTTACACTTCTCGAACTATGATCCCATATCAAAAGAATAAATGTCCCTTCGTTATTTCTTAATGCCAGGTTATCATAGACTAAATTAAAGAGTAACCCTTCATTTCTGTCTCCTTTTTACTTTCAGAACTCTGACTCCCATTGGAATTGTAGCTTTAAAAGGATTCCTTAAGAGGGATTTCCCAATAAATCTCTTAATATCCCTCTCA
This sequence comes from Petaurus breviceps papuanus, assembly GCF_028583685.1. NCBI lineage: Eukaryota > Metazoa > Chordata > Mammalia > Diprotodontia > Petauridae > Petaurus > Petaurus breviceps. The sequence goes on from NW_027186540.1 coordinate 19,700,524, forward strand.
GAAACACTATGGTCTTTTGTGCTAATACACCATTTATTAAAACTATCCCAATTAACATGGACCCACAAGTCCAGAGAGTATCAAAGAAATTCATATAGGCCTACCTGAACAGAACTGAGCTCTGTGCAAATAAGAATCTTTAATGGAAGCTAAATCAGAATCCACAGAATCACAGTAGTGACTGATAGTCTTCAGGTGAATAACATTCAGTTTTTTAAACATTCGCTTAACTTCTCTGGGACTCAGTTTCACTCATGTGAAGAAATTGAGAGCCAGAAGGCTAAATGCCAGTGTGCTGAACCATCACTTGCTGTATCTCCATGTGGCTGCCAGATCAATAAGAAGCTGAATTTTCTCTCATGAGACAGCCTAAAACATTGATAAGAGTGAACAGGCTGGTAAATGTATTTAAAGGTTGATGGATTTTGTCTATCTCTTTGACAGAGTTGAATTAGTAGTTGTAGAGAAACCCAAATTGCTAGGAGGGAAGAAAATGCATAGTTATGCTACTGTTTTGTCATGGATTCAGTAGTGAGGAGTAAATTTATGGTGTGTTAGGAGAGTTCATCCTGCTTTAAATTTTTGTGAAAATCACACAAGTAAAAGACTTATGGTGGCATGATTAAATCAAGAAAAGCATTGGGCCTGAAGACAGCATACTTTCTCTCCATGTTTTCACATTTTTCCCTGTCTCATTTCTCTTCTGATTTTGCCTGGTAAGAAGGAGCTCTAACTGTTAGCCTGACCAATGAGTTAGAAATTTTTAAAAAGTTTTGTGTGCATATGTGTTTGTATGTATGTGTGTGTGACTGGTTTAGAAACTCATTTGGTTCATTTCAACTGGAAAAGTATTATAAAATTTACTATTTTACAAGGATATTCTCCAACTAAATGAGATATCTTTTAAAATGAGGTGGAGACATACACTACAGGAAAACTTATTATTATCCATTCTAATAGAAAAGTTACCAGTATATTAATCTCTACTTTGGCCTTTCCTCCGACAGAGATGGGGAAATGAGTAATTGGAGAATCAACCTGGACACATGCTTTTGGGGCTTAAGGAAATTATCAACATGTGCATTATCATCATTTAGGATTTACCCCTTATTTTTAGCAAAGAACCTGTGATTGGAAATTATTCCACATTCTTAGCAAAACATTTAATTTAATACATGATTTTGAAAAGAGGGAACTTCAGCAGTGTTTAATCTGGTATATCAGAAAGGACATTTAAGTTGGAGTCCAAGGATCTGACTTTGTCTTCTAAGTCTGTGTCACTTGCTAACTGTGTGACTTAACTCTCTGAACTCTCTGAGCCTTGATTCTCTTATATGAAAAATGGAAAAAATGATGATTGCTCTACTTTCCTCCCAAGATTGGTACAAGGAACAAATGAAATAATATGTGTGAAATGTTTTATAAATCATGAAGTACTATATTATATCATTTTGATCATTTATCACTATCTGGTTTAAGTGTGTTCTTTTGGCCAAAATTCCCAACACTAATTCCTTCTGCCCAATCTTAAAACAGTGTGGTCTGGTGTTGTACACTTTCTGATTGAATTTAACTAGAAACTTTTCAGCACCATCACATTGCTACAATTATGCGATCTAGTGATTTCCTTATATGTACCACATTTATACAGATTATGCCATTTGATGTAATTATAGCATTTGCTGTCATTATAGTAATTACATCCATAGTCAATAATTCCAAAAAAGGTTTCTCAGAACCTAATTTACAATTAATCTTGAACTCATGCTGCCCCACAAAAGCAAAGCAACAACAACCAAGTTCTGAACTTCCAGGACCTCAGCCTTGCAAAGGGAACCTGTCACTTTGGTACCAGGTTCATGAATCTCCCTAGATTTTCTGTGGTCCAAAGATTTTCATGCTTCCACCAAGTTCCCACTGAAATCACCCACAGTTCTGTTTGAGGAAAAAGATGCCAGGTTTCTGTTCTGCGATGCAGAAATTTTTGCTTTTCTGCTGAGCCTTCTATCTTGGGGAACATTTTTATCTGTTACACAGGATATAGACACCAAGAGACCAAGACAAGCTTGAAGAGGCTGTGACAGGGACTCTAGCTAGCTATGCAGGAGGGGTCTGGAAGATCCCATAGACCAAGCCAGGAAACAGATCGGGATGATTGTTAATATAGGAAGGGACAAACCAGTCCTCTAAATCTAGTCAGTAAATTAGAATCAGGTGTCTAGGAAATTGATTTAGAACTAGTGGAGGCATCAGAAACCATCTATTCCAACCCCTTCATTCTACAGGAAAATGAAACCCAGAGAGATTAAGTAACTTCCCCAAAATCACACAGCTAATAAGAGATAGAACTCAGTCAAGGTAAATGGGCAATATCCAAAGTTAAAGTATTCATTGGAAATAGGAAGAAACAAGAAGATGCAATAGAGCCAAATAGGTCAGTAACCAGAGTCTAAATCCCAAGTTAAGTAAAGGAAGAGCAAGAAAGCACTGGATTCTCCCAGTTAGAACGTAAGACCCTTGTGATCAGGCATTATTTCTTTTTTTTCCCCCTGGTGCCTAGTACATAGCCTCAGACGTAGTTGGCATTTAGAAAATTCTTGTTAATTGGCTAATTGATGTAAGCGGTACAGAGTTCAAAGACGAAAAAGCCAAATGGAATAGCAAAGCCTATGGAGATTGTGCATAGTTCGAGGTAGTGAACAGAACCCAAAGGCAAAGAAGGAAATCTGGAAACAGGCAGGTACTGTAGGTGCTGGCTGAGTAGTAACATTCAGAATTCAACCAAGGTAACTAAATGGTTCATCAGGAATTGTACTAGAAAGTAAGGTTGAGACCACTTTTCTGGCCTCAAGGCTACTTGCCTTCAGTCCTGATTTTATGTCTCCTCCTGGATAGGTGCAGGCATGGGCTTGCTTTTAAGTGTTGATAACCCAGGAAAGGCAGAGCCCTATAGATGCAGGCAGATACTGATGACAGGAGAAGACCTTACCATTTCTGGAACAGTCTTAGCCTGAAAAGTCAGTACTGTTTTTATTCTATAAATCCCCTCCCCCACCCCAGTCATTTTTATGAGTGCCATGGTTTGGAACTTTTAAAATCACCTCATGAAATGGCTTCAAGTATTGATGAATGTCATAGCAAAAAGTTGTGAATGCTTTCCTAAGTACACACAGGACTGGAGACAGATTTCCCATTCTGTGTGCTTCACAATCTCTAGAGTTTGTCACTCTGCCATGGGAATGAGCTGACTATCCCAAACAATGCTGGTGGCATTGTTGGCTTTCTAGTTTTGAAATTGTTTTTTAGATCTCCTAATACTTCACCTGAAACACGCTGGCTTCACTGCACTGTTTAGGAGCTGATATGTACCCCAGCAAGATGTTTAGTGGTGACAGATCACCTGCCTTGCAAAGATGGGGAAAACAACAAGACGTGAGCACAAGCCCTATTACAGCAAATAGAACACCGTGGCTACTCAGACTGTATACTTCAAGTTTATGTGCTGTGTTTATAAAACTTGTCAGGATTGAACACCTTATGTGTGAAGTACTCAGGGAGGCACAAATCATACAAGACAAAGAACACTGCATTTGGAGTATGAGGCCAGGTGTGAATCCTTGCTCTGCCACTCATTTACTACATATAGGACCTTGGGCAAGGCACTTATAATTTTGTTGTCCCTCAGGTTTTTTAAATGACTGGGTTGACCGAAAACAGGGATTCTTAACTATGGATAGATTTCAAGGGGCTTGTGATTGGGATGGGGGGGGGGGAAATGACAGCTTTATTTTTACTAATCTCTAACCAAAATTTAGCATTTCCTTCAATTATAAATGTAGGCAACCCAACATTTTTCTTGGAATACTGTTTTTTGAATAGTGCTTAATACATAGTAAGCACTTAAATGCTTTATCTGTTTCTCTCTCTCTCTCTCTCTCTCTCTCTCTCTCTCTCTCTCTCTCT
>NW_027186540.1:19704586-19741904 GCF_028583685.1 Petaurus breviceps papuanus
TCTCTCTCTCTCTCTCTCTCTCTCTCTCTCTCTCTCTCTCTGTCTCTGTCTCTCTCTCTCTCTCTTTCTACCTCTCCTGTCTCTTTCTCTCTCTCTGAGAAGGGTCCATAGAATTTGCCAGATTATCACAAAATCCTCTGATACCAAAAAAAGAAAGACAGAAAGAAAAAGAAGAAAAGGATAAGAACTCCTGGCCTAGAAGATGAATAAGATGCCTTTCAGCTCTAAATCTATGATGTCATGATTTTAAAAGCATGTTAAATTGAACATATGAAACTTGAAAGTAAAAGAGGGGAGTTGATGAGAACTATACTGCTTATTAAATGCAGTTAGCATGACAAAAATGGGAAATTTAATTTAACTGCTAAAACAATAATTGTTTGTATCAACCAGCTTTCAGAGCAGCTTTTTTTCCTAAGAAAGTAGGAACTATTGGCTGAATAATGAAACACAGTGCAATATTTTAAAACACACATTGCAAGACCACTCTACAGACAGACCCTTTTTACTGCACTTTTACTTGACAGCAAACAGAAAACGAATTTAACATCAAACCACAAACTCATTAATCTATTTCCCAAGTTGCTACATATTTAAGCAGCTATGTCCTAGCAACAGTTATAGTCTGTACTATATAGACTATGTGACCTAGAGAAAATTATACTCACTCTAGGATTCAGTTTCCCCATCAGTAGATTGAGGAGCTTAACCATTTGATCTATAAGATCCTTTCCAGCTAAATCTATGATTTTATGATGGATATATCAGAACTAGTTTAATATGTGGTTAAATATTGTGGTAACCATGGAAACCTGGGCAATGGTTCTCACAATGGGGCCAGCATGTTTTCACAGCAGAACAGGATTAGCTAGAGGCCAGGAAGAGTTAGTATTGTTCTTCTCATGTCATTGAGACAAGCCAGAGCCAACAAGGTAACCACATTTAAGTGGTCCCATATTTGGTTTACCTGTAACATCAAGGGAACAGCTTGTATTTGGCTAGCGAACGAATTCATTGCTGAATAAGGTGATAGTATCAGGAAGAAGTTTCTCTCAGAGAATAACAACTGAACCCACTATAATGAACTCAGCTTAACAAAAGACCTCAGACAATCCTCACATCTCAAACTGTTGTATATTTGCCTAAGAACTGATAGAAGAGCATTAATTTGGGGAGAGCTTGATATATATATATATATATATATATATATATATATATGTGTGTGTGTGTGTGTGTGTATGTATGTATGTATGTACATATATATGTATATATATATGAGAAAGGTTCACTAGGATAGTGGTATGTCCTTTTAAAGGAGGTATATATGTATGTGTGTATGTGTCTGTGTGAGTACATGTATACACACACACACATTCCTGTTTTCTTTTATCAACCATCTAAACCATGATATATTGGAAACCTTGGAAGAGCTTGTTTTTGCTAACCATGTTACCTAGTCCAAACTTTTGAGCTATGCCTGAGGCGAAAAGGGAAGCTACTTCCAAATCCATCTAATTTTATTATTGTCTTTTCAGATAATGGATCGATGGGAGAATCAAGGCAGCCCTCAAACAAGTTTATCTGCTCCAGCTATACCACAGAATCTCCCCTTTCCAACCTCCCTTCACAGGAGTTCATTTCCTGACTCAACAGAGGCCTTTGATCCAAGGAAGCCTGACCCATATGAGCTATATGAGAAATCCAGAGCAATTTATGAAAGTAGGCGTAAGTGAAAGCCCCAAACAACCAAGGGTGTAGTTAATTGTGACTAGTATTTGTTCCTAAATGTTTCAAGGCTGAGTTAGTTCAATATTATTTTCTGCTCTGTTTTCAAAGTAATTCAAATAGCAAGCCAACTGGCATTCTAAAAGGGACTTTGCAATCTGTCCTGACACATTCACCCCTGTTAGTAGGCTATCTTAAGTTCAGTATCTTCATTTTAGAACTCCATTTCCTATGACTTTCGTAAGCCTCCAAGCAAAATCAGCAAGTTATCAACTAGAAAGTTGTTTTACTTAATTGTTTTATTTTGGGCAACTCTAGCAAGATGAAGTATTATTTTTAACTGTATCCATTTATGAGTCTGTAGTCTAAAGCAATTTTTTTCCCCAACATTCCATTGTGTAGCAAGATAAAGACATTGAATGAGATGTCAGTCAGGTTTTGCCTGACCTGAACCTAGCTGAATTAAAAAAAAACACAGAAAAAGGAATATAGTACCAAGATCTACTTTTTTTATTTAAAAGTGTTTCATTTATTGCATTTGAGTTATTCCATGAATTTTGAAAACTTGTTCTGCAAATAATATTCTCTGAATATTTGCCCTACATTTTAAAAGTCTTCCCAAAGGATCCAGTGCATTTTTTAAAATGAGGAAACAAAAACTTTTATTAGAGCACATATACACATAGTACTTATAGTTAAACCATCACCCAGATGATCTCATCAGAGAGTTTGAGAAGGAAAAAAAAAGATGAGAATTGTAAAAATGTAGAGTGCTGATGGAACAAAACCCAGGGAATATATGATATTATGGTGTTATGGAAAGAGCACTGTATAATGGTGTGGGGGGAAGAGGAGGGAAGAATGGGAGTAAAATCATTGAGAAGTGACAGTGCTGTTAAACAGCTTCAATAAAATACTTATTTAAAATTTCTTCTAAAAAGCACCAAACTAGGCATCAAAAGGGTTAAGATGTAGTCTAACTCTGACACTAATTAGATCTTTGACTTTAAGCAAATTACCCTCACCTGGTCTCAGTTTCCTGATTTATAAAGTGAGACTACTACAAGATTCATAGGCCATTTTTATAGCTCTAGAAAGCCCATTAACCTAAATTAGTGGTTGAGAGACTTACTCTAATGAAAGCTCTTTTTTTTTGTTCTTGGTGTTCCAGTTGACTATATGAAGGTCTGTGCTTTGGTGCTCTAGAAAGTTCATTTATGTGTTTATTATTAATGGAAGAGGAAATTGCAAGGCTTAAACTGTATGTGTTTGGACCTCAGGTGGCTTTCTCTTATTGTAAGCCCAGTAATGAGCTTGTGAGCCAAACACCCACAGTGGTAAAGGGAAAAAACAATACAGTGTTTCCTCACTCTACCCCCCTCAAAATACACACACACACACACACACACACACACACACACACACACACATACACACACACCCTATCATAACTCATTGCAAAAAATCACTTTGGTTGATTAAATGCTTAAGACAGAAGACTGTTATGAAATAATTGCTTACCAGATAAATATAGAGACATTACATAATATCGTGTCTGGTTGCTGGATCTCATCTTTTCCCTTCAGAATGGTTTCTGGGTAGATAGCTGTCATGGTTATGGTATGTTGTAGTAGCAACAACACCTGGTCCTGAGGTCAAAAGACCTAGACTATATAGAATCAAAAATATAGAGCTAAAAAGGGATCTTAGAGGTCCCTTCATTTAACCCCCTCATTTGACCAATAAAGCCAAAAGAGTTAAAGTGATTGCCCAAGGTCACTCAGATTATTCTAAGTGGTAGAGAGATGTTTTACAACTAGATCCTTTGATTCCAAATCCATGGACATTTGAGTCCAATACCTGTTAGCTTTGTGACAGTGAGCAAGGTCTTTCAGTTCTTCTAGCCTCAGTTTCTTCTGCTGTAAAATGGGGATGATTGCCCTAATTCACAAGGTTTTTATGAGGAAGGTGCTTCCTAAAATTTTTTATACATGGGAACTCATCATAGATGAACTTTCATAGTTTCAGGAAAGGAGAAAAAAAAGGTGAAATTTGGGATGTTAGCACAAGCAAAAGGTAAAATTTATAAACATTTTCAGATAAAAATTCCATTTCCTTTGTATAGTTCTTAGTGCCTTATTTATGTAAGTAACACCAACAACTAACATTTATATAGCACTTTAAGATTAGCAAAGTACTTTACAAATATCTCATTTGATCTTCACAATTATTATCACCATTTTGCAGATTAGGAAACTGAGATAGAAGTTGGACAGTTTGCCCATAACTAGTATGTGCCTGAATGTCCGTATGTATCTGAATCACAATTTGAACTCATGTCTTCCTGACTCTGGGTCCAGTGTTCTATATCCATTGCACTACCTATTACTCAACTCTCACCTGTGACTCCAATGTAGTATAGAATGCACAGTGGCCACACCCCCAGTATAACCATCTCAGCAGATAGTTTCAACCAGACTGAGGGTATCCACTAGCCCTCAAACCTGTTGGTGAGTTAGAGGGCTGTCTAAGCCAAGCCCATGAAGACTTCCCCAGCAGAATGGGCAAATGAGAACAGTTTGTGCCAGTGGCCATGAAGACACCTTAAGCAGGCACTGCGGAGTGCTCAGAGTTTGGTCTGATACCAGAGATACCAAGGTCATGCACTATATCCTGGGCCATGGCCTGTCATCTTGACTTTTGTCTTGCCATTGGACTTTGATAACTGGAAGGTAGAATAAGGCTGATGACTGTGCAACTCTACTTCATTTAAATCCAATTCATGGACAAGTTAGAACATTACCCCGTGATGTCTTTGGTCCTCTTTGAAAACAAAGGACAAACAACAATAATCACTTACCAACTCCTGAATCAAGCAATTGGAATTCTTTGAATGCCTATAACTGGATTATATTTCTTCTCTATTAAAAATACCCAAGTGTTGCTCCCAGAAAGATCTCCATTTAGTTGAGGAAGATAATGCATGTGACATTTATGGAAGGCAAAGTCGCTGCCTTAGAAGATAAAAGTACATGAGTCAATGAAATATTATAACAATAGTTCTTGGCTTGGAAAATATTTTTAACATTTTTGAGGAAATAACAAAGACCATTTAGAAAGGATCATGATGAGTTATAAAGAATTCTATATTTAGAGTCAGAGAATTCAAGTGTACACCCTGATTCTTTTCATTAACTATGAGACTTTGGGCAAATCACCAACCTTCTCTGTGTTTTACTTAGTTTCCATATCTTTAAAATGAGGAAAGGAGTAAATCACCGCTAAGGCATGTAGAATCCCTTCTGACTTTAAATCCATAATCCTGTGACTCCTCTTGTCTCATGGTTAATCTCCAACTCACAATCTGATGGGAGGGAGAACGTGCAAACCACTCTGTTCAAGCAAGATCCATACAAGATGAATTGGAGATGATCAAATGGAAGATACTAGTATTGAGAGGGATAAAGAAAGGCTTCCTGTAGAAGGTGGGATTTCAGCTTGGGCTTTTGAAGGAAGCCAGGAGAGAGAGATGAGGAGGGAGAGAATCCCATATATAGGGGAAAGACAGGAAAATGCCACTGGAGTTTAATGAATGGAGGGGGGTATTGATATAGTAAGACATGTACTATAGTAGTACTTTCTTTTGCCTTTGTTTGTATCCCCAGCTCTCTATAAATTTGAGTTACTATTCATTTCCTTTCCTACCCAGTGACAAGCAGTCCAAACTGATTGCATCTGAGCCTCCACAACCTCTCTGGTATTTCTGCCCCATTTTTACCTCCATTGCTATATGATCATAAGATTGTAGATTTAAAATCAGATGGTAACTTAGAGGTGTCCAATTAGTCCAATACCTTCATTTCATAGATGATATTAAAACCTGGAGAAAGTAAGCGACTTGCCCAAGTAGACTTAACTAGTAAGTGTCTGAGGAAGGTTTTGATCTTTCTTTCTGAGACCAAGTCCATCAGTCACAGAATGACAGGATTTGAGAGTTGGAAAGGACGTTGGTAGCTATCTAGTCCAACCAAGACACAAGAAGAATCCCCACTCTAGCATATGTGACAAGTGACCATAGAGCCTCTGCTTAAAGATCCCTTTTTTTCTCCTCCAAACCTGGACAAGGCTATCCTGCCCCTTCTCTGCCATCTGCAGATCATATTCCCTATACTCTTACCCTCTTCCTCCTTCCACTAGAACTCAGATTCCAGCTGTAACTAGCCTTAGACTCTGATAGATGAGTTTTCACCTTATCCTGCCTAGAACCAGGCTACAACATCCTGGCTGTCTTCAAACCCCTCTGTTTTTATTTTGATCCACTGGAATTCAAACCCTTCCCTACCTCACTCCACCCCGCAGTACCTTAGACCATGAAAGTGGGACTTGCATGTCCAAAACCAGACCACCAAACTATCCCCCCAGCCATCTTCAAACCATGCCACTGTGGACTTCTGCCTCTTTTCTAATTTTAATTCCCCTATATGCATTAGTGTACTGAAGCCAGCTCATACCCCCTCTTTAGAGCCAATTTGTCAGATTTTCAGTGTGAGCATTTGCACATAAGAAATCGGCACTTGATTTATTGTTTTGTTGATTATCTCGGCTTAAGAACATAATAGAGAAAATATTAATGTAGACCAATCTTAATAATGGATCCCTGCATACATTTTTTTTTCAGAATGCCAGTTGTTAAACATTTACCAATACACCCCTACCTATGTGACATCTCCTATTAGAATATAAGCACCTTGAGGGCAGAGAATGATTTAGTTATTATACCTAAATCTTTCCTCCTTTTTCTTCTTTTCTTTTTTACTTTCTTTCATGCATTCAAGGAAGGGGACCACATCATTTCTCAAGGAAGAATATTCTATTTTTAGACAGCTCTAATTATTAGAAAGTTTTTTTTTTCTTGATATCAAGCTTACCCTTGGTTATACTGTCTGGGTTCAAATAGAGTAAATCTAATCCTCCATATGACAGTCCTTAAAACATTTAAAGATATTTACCATGTCTCCTCCTACCCCCAAGTCTTCTTTTTATGAAACGTTCCTTTTTTTAAAAAATCACACATCACAGACTCAAGACGCATTACCATTCTGGTTGCCCTTCTCTGGATGCTCTCCAGTTTGCCAATATTTATCTCGAATGGTGCTACCCAGAAAGGAACACAATACTCCAGATGAAGTATGGTGAACACAAAGAATACTAGCCCTGATACAGGAAGCCCTAACTCTCTTAAAGCTGCCCAAGATCTCATAGATTCTTGGGCTCTACATATAACTACTAACTTATAAAGAGTTTGAAGTCACACTCTTCACTATAGCATTCTGACTTTTCCTCATATTCTTTAAAGGAATACCTCCATCACGTTACCTGTTTTGTACCATTGTTCTATTCACTTAAGCTCTTTTTATATCTACATTTCTTATGGATCAGTGGTCACTTTAATGTTTGCATGATCACTACACAAAAAGCATATGTAACATGCTAATATAATATCTCCACTGAGAATGAAAAAATAATCACTACCAAAACTCTGCCTTGTGGCTCAGCCTCTCATAATATTTGATTAATTCACCAAAAATGTGGCTTTGTATCTTAGAAAGTACAATTAGTCTCCATAATTTGCCTTCCTGCCTCTAGTGTCTACCCTCTCCAACTTTTCCTTCATACAATAGCACAGATCTGACCATATTAGGATGCTGGACCAGGGCCAGCTCAGGCCAATCTTATTATGGTTTGGGATTAGAACACAATGAAATATTCATGGACTATAGACTGAAATTAAAAGTCACTTTCCTTAGAAGTTTTAAAGGAATATTTTTAAATAATTACTTCAAATATGTAAAAAAAAAAAAAAACCTGTTGTTACCCTCTATCTCCACATTCAATTTGGCAACTAGACTGAATCAGAAAAAAATGTCCCATAGCAGAAATTTGGCTAAGCCTTTGGTGTCCCTAAACCCTGGTAAACTGAAGGACTTTATACCTCACACATTAAGAAAGCCACACCAGTGGTTTATGCCCCAGTACTATACATCCCCAAATTCCAAAGATTCTGTCCCTCCCTGCCTTAAAGGGAAACCAGCCCAGCCTGTGTAAAACAAATACTGTTCCTACCATGCCTCTCCCACTTAAAAACATTCAGTAGCTCCCTACTGCCTGTGGGATGAAATGTTAACTCCTTAGCCTTCCATTTAAGGACTTCCACAATCTACTTCTAGCCTGCATTCCCATCTTTATTTCATGTACTGTTTATTTCAGCCAAATTGGGCTCCTAGATGTTCCAAGAAATTGACTTTCTACATCCTGCCTCCATTCACGTTGGTTATCCCCAGTGCCTAGATTACAATCCCTCCCTTATCCCCTTGTTTCAGAACCCATGACCTTCCAAGGATCATGAGAATCAGACACTACTTCCTCTTCAAAGGGTTCTTTGACAGTCCCAACTGAAATCATCTCTTCTTCCTCAAAATTTCCTGCAGTATCTGGTCTAGATGTCTCCTTTGCTTCCATCTCTCCTTACCACATATATAAACAGATTACTTCTGAAGCTCCATTGAACTTCACTGATCCTGCCTCATACTGTTATAATTATCTCTGTACCTGTCATATCTTTTGCCCCCCAATTTCCCAATAGAATGAAAGCTCTTTGAGGACAAGGATTTTGTCTTTATATCTTCTGTGTTTGCCGCAGTGCCATAAACGTAATACACATTATTGTTTTGTATTGTGGTTTTAACAAAGAAGCCCTTCTCCCCATGTGTACTTGCTGCTTACAAATATAAAAAAAAGATTCATTCTCTTATTTAAATTTTAATCTAAAAAAGATCCTAACCTGATGGTTAAGAAAAAGCCTTATTCTAAATTTCTCCACATGCTTATCTCTTCCATACCCAAAGATCATACTTCTTTGTGAATATGTCAGAGATTTGTATCCCACCAAAAAAAGCAATATCCAGAACTTATATTGTAATCTACCACCTTTTCATTTTATTTCAATTATAATAAGTTGATGTATACATTATACACAGATATATATTTGAAGACCTACTTTTCTCCTGAAGAAGTCAGTAAGGAAAACCTGAGCAGACCCAAACTCTAGTTAGTAGCAGAGAGGATTTCAACCTACATTGGTAGAGTTTTCTATACTAGTGAAGTCTCAGGTCCAATTCCTATTCCTGTAGTAATCCTTTAGTGCCTTTTAATAGAACTGTTTCTAAATCTGGGGAGAGTTTTTTTGTATTAACATTCAAAATCAAGTCTCAAAAATTCAATAAAATATGTACCTCTACCTGTGCATGAACTATGACCTCTATTCTATCAAGATTGCCTCTAATATTTGGCTACTATGTACCAGATTGCAGCAAATGATATAAATATATTAATAATGTAACTGCTACCATGCCTCATTTAACTCATAATTAGATTGCACTAACTTTATAATATGTATGTCCAGGAACATCTCAACAAACATGTATTTTTTGAAAAGAAAAAAAATCCTGTGATAATTTATGACAGCCATGGGAAATTAGAGATCATTTAAAATGGCATGACAAAGTACATGGAAAAGAGAAGTAAAAAGTTTCTCATAGGATCATAAATTACAAGCTGGAAGAGTCTATGGAGCCCGTCAAGGCCAACCTCATTTTATAGATGGGAGTTGGAAGGGAGGAAAAAAATAGATATCTGTCAATATTTTTAAAAAAGAGATGGGAGGGGGTGCTATAGGTGAAAAATGTTTCACACTTTCAGATGATGTCTCTGTTATTAGTTTTATATCATAAAAATAGCACTTATTAAATTAATAAGTTAAAATGTAATTGTTTTACTTTGTCACAAGAAATCTCAGGGGAGGATAGTCTGTAAATGTCATATGAAAACAAAAAAAAAATCAATAAAACTTCTAAAAATAACAAACATGCACGCATCAAAACAACAAAACAATTGAGTCAAAGAGATTGTGTGAGGTTCAGGCAACTAATAAAAAGTATGAAGCAGATTTTGAACTCAGGCCTTCTTGACTCTAAGTTCAGTGTGTGATCCGCTATGCTATGCTGCCTATCTCTGAAAAGTTCATGAGAATAAAAGAGACCATTTTTATCTAATGTAAAAAGACCAGAGAAAGGAAGTTGGTTTCAGTCTTCCTTTTGTTCTATGGTTCCTCTAGAATATCCACATGAAAACAGATTGGATTGGGATAGTTCTATGGTCTCAGGACAACTAGAATTTTCAAAGGTAGTAAAAGAAACATTGTTTGATCAAGCTGTCAAACAAATATTTGATATTTGATAAATAGCTACTATATTCCTAGCATTCAGTATATGAAGTACTGTGGGAATAAAAGAAGAACTTTGGTAAAATCCTTTTTAAGAATTTTATAAAATCAACATACATGCATGAAATAATTAGTGAACTAGGTAGTGTTGTGTATGCTCTGTGTTCACTGATGTTTTTATCAGTAACATGAGTGAAGGCACAGATGGTGTATTCATCCTATTTGCTGATGACACAGTTAGAAGAGATAGCTATTATGTGGGATAACAGTTACAATTCAAAAATATATTGACAAACTAGAAACCCTGTCCAAATCTAACAAGATGAAATGTAAGAGGAATAAATGTTAAGTCGTAATTGATCACAGAAACACAGAATTATAGAATTTAAGAGTTGGAAGCAAACTCAGAGGCAATCTAAGCTATCCTGTGCACAAAAGAAATATTCACTAAAACAGCTGCCATGCAGCCTCTGTTTGAAGACATCCAAGGAGGGGACAACTACCTTACCTTACTTAAGTAACTCATTCCACTTTTGGAAAGCCCTCATTGTTGGGACATTTTTTTTTACTGAAATCTTAAATTTTAAACAGCTTCTTTGCAATTTCCCCCTAACAATTTTCCTGGTTCTTCCTTCTGTGATCAGATAGAACCAATCTAATCCTTACTTAGCTTGAAAACCTTTGAAATACTTCAATACAGGTGTCAAATTTGCCCTACCCCCCCCCCAACATCTTCTCTTTTCCAATTTAACATTCCCAAGTCTTTCTCCTGATCCTGATATGACATAGACGTAAGACTCCTTAAAATGTTTATTTCTCTCCTCTGGATAATCTCCAAGTTATCAACATCCTTCTTATATCGGGGTACACAGAATTGTACACAGTATTCTGGATCATTGATTCAGAAATTGAAGAGACCATTTTAAAATAATTCTAGTTTTTTTAAAATTAGTATCACAAGTGTAGGATTAGACAGAAATGTGTTTTCCATGATTGTACATGTATAATCTATATCAAATTGCTTACCATTTCAGGGAAAGGTGTAAAGCCAAGCATGAGCAGCTTTCCAGAGCACTTCTGCTGTGAATAGCTCTAAGGTTCTAATCACATAGTATAGTAGACTCTATTTATTCTGCAGTAAACTAAAGCAAAACATTCACAGAAACCAAAGTACAGCATTCACAATGTTATAATATAACAACTTATTACTAAGGTGGCCACATAGTTTTCACTAAAGTGGACACATAGTTTTAAACAAAAGATATCATTCAGTAAGTCTTTAACTCAATCATCCTTAAGTAGCAATCCTCCTCAAGCTGCACAAAAAAAGGTCAAAGTTTTTTCCACCCCTAGGCCACATTGTCTTAATCTCTCAGTCAAAAAGTCTTCTTTCTTCTTGATTGGAGATTAGTTTCCAGTCATCCTTAACTCAATCATCCTTAAGGGGTACAAGGTATGAAGTACAAAGTTCTCTGACCCCCAGATCACAGTAAATCATGATCTTGTCAATCAGCACTAAGTACCCAAGGAGAGGTCTTTTCATCTTGACTGGAGGCTGGCTCCTGGATTCCATGATTCTTCTTCCATGGGTCCATCTCCCTGTATCTACCCAATTGTTACCTAGATTCACAGGCAGGCAGCTCTCAGCTCCTCCTCCAGTTCCTAGTCCAGCTTCCATTCCATATTGAAGCTCACATTGTCCAGTCTACCTCAAGTCCTTCACAGTTTCTGTTTCTGGGAAGACAAAGCTTAACAGAGCCACAATAATATTCATACACATTGCCAGCACCATCATCAATTCACTTTCTGCCTGTGAAATCAACATAGACCCACAAACAAGGTCTGAGAAATCAACACAAATCATCAGTATAGTCCTGGTCCTCTGAAAACATCAGTAAAACCCTCCTCTGGGACTTCTGTAAACAGACGAGAAAATCCTCTTTCAGGGCTTCTGTAACAACAGCAACATCCTCTATCAGCAGATAGATCTGATAAAGTAACATCAAAACAGACAGAGTACCAGTGCCACAGCTATGCTTCCTCACATTTCTGCTCTTTCCCAGCTTGGGATTCTCCTTATAAATGTTGGTTGTCCTTCCTGTCCTACCCTTCCTGTAGTGCAAGCAAGTTCCTCCCACCTTCAAATCACAAGGGGCTTAAACAAGGTGCTAAATAGTTAAATGGCTGAAACAAGGTGCTAAGTACTTCTTTGTTTGCCATTACACTTGGGGAGAGCAAGGAGGGAGGGAGAATTTGGAACTCAAATTTTTTAAAAATCAAATGTTAATAATAGTTTTTACATGCATTTGGAAAAAATAAAATATTATTTTAAAAAACAAGTATAGGAGTAGGTAGGAAGGATGAGATAGTAGTTCATTTGCAGAAGTTCTGGGAGTTTTCAATGTTTGTTTTGTTTTGGTTTGGGTTTTTTTTTTTTTTTTTGCTTTTTGGAGAGGGGGAGGCAGGACAATTTGGGGTTAAGTGACTTGCCCAAAGCCACACAGCTAGTAAGTGTTAAGTGTCTGAGGCCAGATTTGAACTCAGGTCCTCCTGATTTCCAGGGTCAGTGCTTTATTCACTAAACCACCTAGCTGCCCTTCAATGCCTTTCAAGGTTATTATGAGTTAAGATTATGACATGGCCAATGAAACTAACAGAATCTTTGACTGAATTAATAGAGTTAGACTGCCCAGGACGAGGAAAGAAGGGGTTGATAGTACCACTGAAATCTGTCCACATTTGTGCACAGCATTCTTTCTCAGATGATATATTTTAAGTAGAACATTTATGACCCTAATGCGTCCAGAGTAAAACAACCAGTATGATGAGGTGACTGGAGACCATGCCATATGAAGATGTTATACAGAAACTGGGAATGGATGTTTCACCTAGAGAAAATAAAGCTTAGTGGGGATGTGATGTCATTCTTTAGGTATTTGAAAAGCTGACATTTGGCAAAAAGATTAAGGTTTTGGGGGGTAGAGGGTGCTGCCAATGAACATTTGCATAAAGTAAGATTTCAGATTCATTATAAATAGAAACTTAAACCTTTATAAACTGCCCCAAGGGTGAATGGGCCACTTTTGGAAGGTATTGACTGCTGCATCACAGGTGGTCTCCAAGCACACTTTGGCTGACCATTTATAAAGTATACCATTGAAAGGATCCTTACCCCACCTCAACTGGACTTCATTCCCTTTAAAGGCCCTTTTAAAGCAAATTTCTGTGATTTTGCAATACATTACAGTAACATAGAGAGAGGTACTGAATAGAAATGATGAACTTTGAGTCAAAAGATTCAGGTTGCAGTTGTGCCTCACCAACAAATTTTGTGACTTTGGACAGGTCACTTAATCTCCCAAAGCCTCACTTTCCTCATATATAAAATGGAGATAATGACGCTTCCTCTGCCTATCTTCCCCATGCTATTGTGAAAATATTGCTTTGTAAACCTTTAAGTCCTATATACAAGTGAAATTTTGTCATTTGTAGAAAATTAGGAAATTTGACAAGTTATACATTGTAAAATGTTTCAGTGCTGTTGTCGTTTTATTAACTTCTTCCTGCAAGCCTGATGTTTCATCAATGATTTTGTGCATTTAAATATTTGTAATTTTTTAACTTTGGTCCAAGTTAGTACAAATAGTTTAAAAAAAAAAAAGATCATCAAGCCAAATGTCATGAGCGTGTTTTCCCTTCACTTTTGTTTCAGGTGTAGAGTATCTACCCTTAGTTAGGGTAGCCTCAGAATGAATGTTGATTTCATAGGAGGCACTTTCTCTCTCTGGAATCACTGTAATTAGTTCAATGTCATTTCTGAATAGTCATTTAGATAACTTTGCTACCTATGGGGGATCCTTCTTCAGTGTGAAATTGTTTTTTAATATACCTTCCATGACACTAGCAATCACTTGGCTAAGCATATATCCTGTTTATGCCTCTCTTGATACTTGGAATCATTAAGCAAAGGTATCTCTGCAGTTAAATTTCATGTAATGTTAACATATGGATAGGTGATATCTTGTTAGAAAAAGAAAGAAATTAAATGAAAAAATAATTTATTAAGTGTCTACTGTGTGCCAGGCACTATACTAAGAACATGGAAATACAAGTGTGAAAAGCAGGACATTGCCTGTCCTCAAGAGGCTTACATTCTAATAAGGGAGTGCAACACATTTAAGATCACCAGGAGAGGGTATTTTGGTCATAGAACTCACCGAACTTCTCAATGGAGTTATAAGGTGATTGACTGTCAAATCCTTTACATCAATAGTAAAAGCATTGTTGATTTTTTTTAATAGTAATCATGAGTAAAAGGTAGGACATGGTTGGGAGAGTGAGGTAAACATGCTAGGGAATGGCAAGACAAAAACTGGACCGAGCATGGTTGGTCTGGGACCAGAAAGATATAGATTCTCACAAATCAAGAGTGGAAGCCCTCAAAGCATAAAGTAGAATGCTGAATCTTAGAACTAAGAATGGTCAGAGTTCTTTCAAGACTACATTTTGTTCTTTTTTTCCCCACACACATTGAAATGTTCTATTCCTTATACCTTAAAGAAACTTGTGTAACTGTGAAGATATAGTTAACTGAAGAAAATAATTTATGAAAACCTACCTTGCTCCCTTCTTATGTTTTCATCAAGGATTTTCATAATGTATGCATAGTACATTATTATAAATACTATAAGGAGAAGAGAAAAGAAGCTTAAATATTGCCTTTTTGGTGGTGAAAGTACCATTTCTTATATTTTACCCTCTTTTGGAATCGAAAGGAAATGGAATATTTATCTGTAAATGCAAATGTATGAATATTTATATATATATATATATATATTTGCATGGGAGTTCATATGTATTCTGCAATATACATGTAATATGAACTAAAACACATTACACATGTACATATATCTATGCGTAGATATACATTGCATACATAAGTATATACATAAAGATATATCTGTGCATATATTTCAGACAGATGCTTTAGATGGACAGTGGGAACATCCAGTGGGATCATAAGAAGAAATATGACTAGATTGCAGTTGCAAAATTTATTTAGTGATTTCCATGATCCCAAGCTGCTGCTTGCCACAAACCTCATTTTTCTAACAGTAGGGTTCTCCCAATGATGATGTATAGCTACAAATCATAAACCAATATAACAGAAGAAGAAAAATACAACTTATCCAAAGAGTGGTGGAAAGATGTGTGGTAGATCTAAGTATTTACCACCAATAACTTACAATCCAAAAGTCTCTCATTTGTAGTCTTTTTAATCTGAGCAGCATCTAACAATGTTAATGGTCTTTTCCCTCTGCTGTCCTGTCTAGTTCCTAAACCAGAAGAAGAGATTTGCTTTTAGAAGAGGATTTATTATCCAAAATTATATTATATCTTCAGGCTGCAAAATTACAAAAGAGAAGAGAAATGGTTTGGGAGTATATTATAACGATCTCAAAACTGAAATGTGTTCAATATCTGTCCAGAAGATTTCTAGTGATCTTCCTTGAACATCCTCCTTCTGCTCCTCTTATAAAAGTGTACTTCCTTATACACTTCTGGTGTACATAGGAGAGTGAGTCAGTGAAAAAGCATTGAAGGAAAGTTAAGAATTTATCAGCTTGGTCCTTGGGCATAGCAATAATACATTTTATGAAAATTGCCTCATATAGCTTTTATTACTTTATTGCTTCCCAAGAATTATGATTTCACTAGTTTGGGTGCTTTCCTACACCTTAGTAGATATTTTAAGAATTGTTCTAGCCAGAAATATAAAATTACCTTTTGTCCAACTCGTAAGCATTCTGGAACTTAATTGAACTTGTCTTCAAACAAAACACAGAGTCCGTCTTGGATCCATACTTGAACACTTTCCAACTTGGTAAAATAATTAGAAGTTGTACTTTACTCAATAGTATTTTTAGAACCCACAATCAGTTCCTAAACATGATGAGATACAAAGACTTTACTGTACTTTAGAGGACAGTAACTGGATTTAATGATATGTTGTGGGAACATATATTCTATGTAATATTCATATAAACATACTTTTGACTCTTTTATATAGATCTAAATATGCATATGAATTTACATAAAATCACATGCATATTTCATTACAATATTATATACACATAATTACATAGTAAATGTAGTAATATTTATAGTCATGTTTTCAGGTAAATCTCTGCTTAACAGTGAACTTAGGTGGACAAATGGAATATTTTCCTGGTGTGTAAATGACTAAACCATAAAATAATAGCTAACATTTGTATAATATACAAAGTTTACAAATACATATACATATATACGCATACATGCATTCATACATACATCGTTGTTGTTCAGTCAGTGACTCTTTGTGACCCCATATGGGGTTTTCTTGGCAAAGATACTGAAATGATTTGACATTTCCTTCTCTAGTAGATTAAGGCAAACAGAGTTTAAGGCACTTTCCCAGGGTCACACAGCTAATGCATGTCTAAGGCCACATTTGAACTCAGGTCTTCTTGTCTCCAGCCCTAGCATTCTATTCACTGAACCACCTAACTGCCACCCAAGCCCAAATATACATATATACATACATATTATCTCATTTTATCCTCCCAAAGACCCTGGGAGGTAGGAACTGTTATTAGTCTTTACAGATGAGGAAAGGAAAGACAAGCCAGAATTAAGAGACTTGCCCAAAATCACACAGCTATTCTGTCTGAGACCAAATTTGAATTCAGATCTTCTTGGCTCCAAGCCCAGAACTCAGTAACTATCATACCCAGGTGCCTAGGTATAATTTATGTGTCTCAAATACTTAAGCCCCACCCCTAATTTGGTATTGAGGGCCTTGATTAGCAATCCAAACCTCCCTGTGATGCCCCTAGTAGTTGTACATGTACAAACTATCTAACGAACCTAAAGCACACAATATCCAGAAGAAAGAGCAGTGAAGTGTAATGCATTACAATACAGAGATGTGAATGCCTTGGTCTTATCAAGGAGAGTAAGCCAAGTATAACATTACATAATCATGGATCTGCAAGGGAGTTAGTCTAATCTGTCCTCCTACTCCTAGGAAAGATTATACTTAAATATTCGGGGAGACCACTATCAATCAGCACTCTTTCTAAATATTCAGGGAAGTAGAAAGCCTTCTAATAGTAAAGCTGAGAGCGCATTCTTCTCTTTATCAGAGGGAAAGACTTCTCTCTTTCTCTAGAGATATCAAAACAGTGAAACCTCATTGACCTTAGCAACTAAGCCTTTTTCCTGGACGGTCCTCCCTTTTCCTTTAAAGTCCTTTCTAAACAGTACATTCAGCCCAAGGTTATTTCTCACCTACCAGATGATAGCATTATTCATGTCTTCTGTTGCACCTATGAAATCAGAAGCTGGGGACAGCAGCACACTAGACATAATAGAAAAAAAATTAAGTCCTTTCTGAAAATTTTCCTACTCTTTTCTGCTGGTTCTGGTTGAATCATTCTGGTTGAATAATGCCTGGAGTTGCCCAAACTTTTTTCTCTTCACATTGAGCCCTGATTGTTATAAATAAAGAATTTACGAGGTACAGCATGCCCATGGCTCTCTGCAATAAGACATCTGTCAAATATAGGGTCATAAAAGTGTCAGGCATCTGCACAGTGTAGTGTACCTTATGGTACGGCCTCTTTACAACAGAAAAGACACTGCATTTTCTTTGGAAAGTTCTGCAATATGGCATTTACAGCAATTAAGAAGTATTAACCCACAGAAACAAATTCCACATTGATAAGAACAGTCCCAAAACATTTGATAAGCAAGTGGAGAAGAATGAAGAAAAATAGCATTTCATTTTTATTCTTTTAAAAAAAAAACAACATGTCTAGGTCTCTGCTACATTTTCATTGTTATTGAGCAAGGGCCAGGGTTATACTATGAGCCCATCCTGACTGATAGTGAAGTAATACAGAAAAGATTGAAGATGACAAAAATGTTGCCAAGTTCACTAGTCTTTGAGTCAACACTAAATGGAGGCCGACTACTAAATGCATACCATTTTGGAAAAAAAAAAACCCAAAACTAATATCTTTTTAATATCTGGGATTGAGGCTGGGGAAGTAGAGCTATGAGGCTTTCTTCCTACTAAGGTTACCTCAAAATCTCTGGTTCCATTTAGTCTTCTGTTAAGTTATCCCCAGGAGATCATAGAGGCTGAAAATATAAGTAGGTTCAAGAAGGGTTTGTATAAATTAATGGATGATAGGTTGCTAGCCAGGTATTGAGGAGAGCATCTCCGATGTCCTTACCCATCTCTAATCTTTTGGAGATGGTGTCAGGGTGAATAGCACTTACTGAGTCCTCCTATGAAAGCTAGAGTACCAAACTGAATGGCACTGAACTAGAATAGCATCTCTTTTGCTCTTATGTTAAGTTGTGATAATCAAAGTCTTTCATAAAGGTGTTGAATGGGAGACCAATATTATTTAGTGGGTTTTTTTTTTATTATTTAGTGATTTTTAAAACGCTCATTGCTAGTGCGTATCAATGCTAAGAGTTTTTGTCTCGTACGTTGTCATTCATACTAAAATAACATCAAAAGGGGCCTTTATCTGACTCATTTTTCAAGTGACCTAAGAAACAATCCATAGGTTCCTCTTATGCATTTACCTTCTCTTCTTCCTGGCCCCTAGTTTCCCTGACTGATTTAAATCATGTTGTGAGCAGGGGCTAGTACTGCTGAGCATGTTAAGCAAATATGCCAGTGAGCTCCAAGAAGGTAGAAACTTCCCATTCCCTGCAAAACATGACTTTCTTTTGGCTTTCTCTTCTTTCAAAGGGAAAGAAGGGTTAAAAAATTAAAGTGATTTTATCCACCCATTCCTCCCTGCTGTGTCATTGGTCCATGCTTTATTTCTAGGAGTAAATAAATCCCCAATTTCTGTGCTAGGTTTGTCAAGTCTGATAATACTCTCCTCCTTTGTTCTATTAGCTCTAAAACCCTAAATAAGCTCCAGTTGATTGAACTTTTTTTTCTCCCTAAGTAAAAAATGTTCTTTCTCTTAGTCTTTCCTTTTGTCAAAGCTTTGAGTAAGATAGATATAGCTATGCAGAACCCAGCATGTCTGCTGATCCCTGGGATTTCATAGAATGTAGATAAGATCTCAACTGAATGCCACAAATAGAGAACAAAAGCTAGCATACCCAGCTGTCCAGACTAGGGTAAGAGCTGCTTTGCTAGGAAGTAGAAGAGGTTTGGTGTCAATGGAAACTCCTTGAGGGCCGGAACTGTCTTTTGGTATCCCCACAGTACCTGGCACACAGTAGGAGCTTAATAAACATTCATTGACTGTTCGATTGCTCTGGTCCCTCCAGATAGCTGCTTCCTGGATTCTGTGGTGTCATATCAATCTAGATTTTCTGATAGCATTTCAACATGCCACAAATTCTAATCTCCACTCTCTGGTTTCTTCTTCTGTCTAGCTTAGCTCCCTAGTCTTCTGTTACTGCATGGGAACTAAGATTTCTTTCCCCAAAACTCACTTGACCCCCACCCCAAAGGCAGATTCCACTTTAATTTATGATAATGGCAGGCAGCATAATTTAATGAATGGAAATTACACAGCCTCAGAGTAAAGTTGACCCGGGTTCACGTCTTGTCTCTGACACAACTGGCCATTCTGGGTGACCATAGGAAATCACTCAGCTTCCCAAAAGCTCAGACTAGCTTCTAAGACTATTAGTTATAGTGGCAGATATGCATGATTAGAGAGAATTTCCTGACTGTAGAGTTCCCTATACCAGTGAAATCAAAGGTGTAAACCAAAATTGATTTATGAAAAAATTGCTATCCAACTAAAGCAATCTCATATATTGTATATGAGTCATTTTTAAAATGTTATCACCAAAAGAGAAGAGTGAACGTACCTAAGCTTCCCACATATATTTCCATTGTTTAGACTACCATTTAACATGAATTTTAAAAGGTGTATAGGTTAAGAACTCTGCTAACATTTTGATTATATCTCAGGCAAATACTTTTAAAATAAGCAACAATAGCAACAAAAAAACCAACACTACTATTACTTTAAGTATGGTTTTCTATAAAGAAGACGTTATATATCCCCTACGACACATCACATTTTCCATACTCCCTTTAATAATTTTAACTCTGCATACAGTTGCATTTTTAATAGTTATAAAATCAATGCTTCTGAAATTATATGGTGGGAAAATATTATTATATGAGAATAATAGGAGAAGCAGAGATTTAAGTTATTCCCTCATTAAAAGAGTTATTGATCATGTCAAAAGCATTTTGTTGATAGTGTAATGTTAGAGTAGAACACAAAACATTAGTGCTGCAGCGCTCATGATAAAAAGTACTTTCGAATTCTAGAGAGCTTCTAAATCCTGCTGCGGTCATGTTAATATGAAGTATCAATTTTACAAATGATAGAAGCTTTTGAGCAATGATCAGGTCACCTCCACTGAAACAAATATAACTTTTTGTTATTTAGGAAATGAATGGAGGGAAAATGAAGGAATGGAAAAAAAAAATTTTCAACCTGCAATGCTAAGTAGTCAGACTAAAAATATGAGGCTTTTAAAGTAACAATTTTGCAGGCTAACTAGTTGAAAATGGCAGAGAAGAGATGGATTATCTGACACTGATTATCATTCTGCCCTTGATAAGTAGGAATTGTATGTTCAGAGCAGATATTCCTCTGTGGGAGAAGGACATTCTGCACATATATAGACATTGTTATTCTTTATGATCACCATCAGGAGACTCATATTTCATTTTTATTTTTGAACAGAGTTGAACTGTTCAGACTTATGCCTCGTGGACCATCTTTGAAGGAATAATGGTGTCCCTGTATATATACAGACTAGCTTTAGGCTACTTTTAAGTAGCTGTAAAGTTAAGGTGGAAGGCTTTTTCTATAATGCTTTCTATAATGCTTTGCTCTTTGACCCAATAATCTTTTTTTTAATAATTGTGTCAGTTTATTCAGTGATCCTTTAACACTGTCAAAATAGCAAGCTTGAGAGAGTGAAGCTCTTAATTCATAGGGGTCTCTGTATTCCATTTTATTTTTCATCTGCTTCTCCTGCTAATGCCACTTCTATTGGGATTGTGTTGATGTTTTCTCAATGACCCATTAAAAAGGGTTTACCAAAAAAAAAATCCACAAAATTTCTCTCCTAACTAAGATCTGGCCCCCAGGCTATGCCAATTGAATATTTTTAAACAATGATGATTTTTCTCTAGGGTCATTTGACGGGTCTTTTATCCACAGTGATCCTATGCTTTTGATAATTTCATTACAAGTATTGTCCTTTGAAATCCTTTCACTGAATGCTATCTTTTTTTTTTGTTTTTAAGCAATTGGGGTTAAGTAACTTGCTCAAGGTTACAGGGCCAGTTATTTCTGGGTGTGGTGCTAAGTATCTGAGCCCAGATTTGATCCCCAGGTCATCCTGACACTGGGGCTGGTACTCTTGCTGAGCCACCCGGCCACCCCTAAGCAATTGGGGTTAAGTAACTTGCTCAAGGTTACAAGGCCAGGTGTTTCTGGGTGGGACGCTGAATGCTTTCTTAAAACTTTCATTGTATATATAAAATCATGTACTCAGAGAGGCAAATATCTTTGTATTAAATGATCATAATAACATATCTGATGTGACTAATAAGAAATCCCAAATCAGAATTAAGATTCTGAAAGGTATGGTAGACAACAGTCAATCAGAGTTGATAATAGAACTATTGATCCAAAAGGGTGATTTAGTGATTTACTGAAGTATATTAATTTTTTCTTGAATTCCTTATATTTAACTTGAGGTGTTTTTATTTGTTTGTTTGTTTTAATAGTTTTGACAGAAAGAGAGACCATGTGATTTAATCCAGGCCATTTTCTGACACTTTTTCTAATACATGTGCCTCAGACTGATTTCAGCCTAAACTTCACATCTTGTCTTCTGAATGGTTCCTAGGGCAGGGTTATATGTAGATTAATAGATTCTGTCCTTCCTTCTTTTCAATGTTGCTACATCTTACCATTTTTTAAAAGCAAATAGATAAATAAAACCGAGACCCAATCTAGTTGCCTGCAAACTTTTCCTCTGTATCATCAGGAATGGAAAAACAGAGATCTGAAAGCAATAGAGAGATTGCAATATAGTAGGACAAAAGTATAGTTATCAATAGTAATAGTAAAAGGCAATAGAAAAGACAGCCCAATAAGGAAGCAAACCTCAATTTCAGATATATTTTGAGCACAAAATGGATATGTGCTAAGATATAATGGTCAGAGAAGAGAGATATTTTTTCTTAAAAGGATGTATAAGAGAATTTTCTCTGCAGTGCACACAAGTACATTTTTCATTAAGGAGAGGTTCTCTTAATGATTTAGTTACCTTTGGCAAGACTCCTGAGTTCTTTAACCCCATCTTTAAAATGATAGTTACATTAGATTGACTCTAAGGTTTCTTCCAGCTCTGAAATTCTGGGGTTTCCTCTTTCTGCAACTAAGGAAGTGTTTTCAAAGTCAAGGTGAAAAGGGAAGAGAAGAATTTAAGCATTTTCAGCTTCATTGTTTGATTTTCCATATAATCAAGAGATAATTGCCTCCCTTAGTGGAGAAGCTCTGCAGCAGTAGCAGAGTGAAGGTACCTAACTGAACTGTTGCTGTTGACACAACTAATATATATTTATTCTGGTTTTCACATACTCCTTATTTTTAATGCACATGTTTCACACTACCTCTCTTTTTCATAATAGATACAGTTTTTGAAACAGGCTATTTTTCCTCTGCCCTCCGATACTTGATCTGGAAAGCCAGTATTGTACAGTGGAAAGAACAATGGCTTTGGGGTCAGAGGACCTGTTTTCAAATCCCACTTCTGATGATTGCTATTATTGTGAACTTGGACAAATCTCTTAATCGCCTTAGACTTCTAATTAGGTTCTGTCAGCTGCAAAGTGTGGGTGCTAAATTAGATGGTCTCCTAAGGTCCCTTCCAGCTTTGATCTTAAGATATGATATACTTCAGCTTTGAGAGTCCTACATTTGACTTAGATGAATTGTGTGTTATCACATACTTTATGACTTGTGCATTTAAATTTATACAAGCTTCCTTTGGTTATGTAATAAAGGCAGCCTATTAGGATGGAAAAATTGCTAAACCTAATCTAGATTCTGACACTTGCTATGTAACCATAAACAGGTCACTTACCTCTCAGTCTCATTTTATAGAAGAGTAATAATAATAATATAATAATACTGGGTTGGTTGTTGGCCTTCACTCTCAGAGGACCAAAATGACGTCACTATGCTGAGGTCAAGGTACAACATGTCCAACTCTGGCTGATCAAACCAATACAAGTTCAGAAAACCTTACCACACATCAGGCACAAGAAGTCCATACAAATATTTGGAGTGGAGATGTCTCTAAATTTGTGTATCTCACATGTCTTTCAAGCTACCTCAATTCTGTTTTGCTCATAGAGCACAGAGCCTTCTTTGACGTGGGTACCATGATAGGTGGTCTTGTGCCAATGTCTCCCATATCTCACAATCTTTTCTAAAGTTCTTCTGAGAAACCTTGAGAGTGTCCCTGTATGACTTCTTCTGACTCCCACGTGAGCATTTGCCTTGTGTGAGTTCTCCATAAAATTGTCTTTGGGGCAAACATACATTTGGCATTCAGACAACATGAGCACCCCATTAAAGTTGCACTCTCTGCAGTGGAGTTTGAATGCTTGGCAGTTCAGCTTAAAAAAGGACTTCAGTGCCTCATACCTTATTTTGCCAGGTGATCTTCAGAATCTTCCTAAGACAAATCAGTAATAATAATAATAAGAAGAATACCCCACAAAATTACTATAATGAAAGTGCTTCATACAAGGCCTATATAAGTGGGTGTTATTAACATTGCATACTAAATCATGTCAAAAAAGTTATTAAGATAACTTAATCTGCTTGCAATGTTATTGCTACATATCTCCCAACATGCAGATACAAGAGTTTCAAAACTACCCTAAGACTTTTGAGATACCCTATATTCGGAAATATCAGGATATTTAAACCAGTGTAGATAAAACACCTCAATGATTATTAAATGATTTCTTGAATTTTCATTTGGATATTTTTTAGCAAAATATAAGCAGTCACAAAGAGCATTAAAAATAAAGAACAATTTACTCTTTACATTATATATATATATATTTAACTTTGCTTTTCACTAAGACTAGAATATGCCTAGCACAGAATCACAAAATCCCTCTGGGCCTCAGTTTCTTCCTCAGCAATATAGAGATAATTTTACTTCGAAGACTTTTTGTGAGAGTCAAATCACATAATATGATTAAAGTGCTTTGCAAACTTAAAAGTCCTCTATAAATGTTAGCAGTTATTAGATTTACCATCAAAAGGAGTGGGCATATAGGTGGCAAAGTGGATAGAGTACTGGACCTGAGATTAAAAAAGATGCATCTTCCTGAGTTAAAATCCATCCTCAGATATTTACTAGCTGTGTGACCGTGGGCAAATCACTTAACCCTGCTTGCCACAGTTTTCTAATCTGTGAAATGAACTGGAGAATGAAATGATGAAATGGCAAACCGCTTCAATGTCTTTGCCAAGAAAACCCCAAATGGGGTCACAAGGAGTTGAATGTGACAGAAAAATTACTGAACAATAACAACAGCAAACCATCAAAAGGAATAGCAAAGTTGAAAGAATAGTCTTACTGAGAAGACAGTAAGTAAATTCTCCCTGCCAATTAAGGTGCAGATGTCTAGTGGGCAGTTGAAATTTTGTATTCAAGGGAGACATTTTAGCTTGATAAGTACATTTAGTTGTTATCTACATGGAAATAATAACTGAAATCATGAAAGCAGGTTAGCTCATAAAGATAACTAAATATAGAAAACAATGAGAAAACGTCTTGGATTTAAACATAATCCTCCAGATATGGTCTCACCCGGGTAGAATATTAGTGTAGGATTACCAGTTCCTTCGTCTTAGATACTATACCTCTCCGATTATGCAGTCTAAGTTTTCATTAGCTTTCTCACAGCTTTTACATACAGTACCATATTATTGATTCTTACTGAATTCACAATCCACTGTAAGCCTTGGATTTTTTTTTTCAGAGAAATTGTTAGTCACGGATACCATCTAGTAGATTGTACAAGGGGTTTTAACCTGGTGTCTCTGAAATTGTTTCCTTTAAAAAAAATTGAAGACTTCATTTCAGTAGAATTAGTTCCCTTTGTAATCCTATGTATTTTATTTTCTGTTTTTTTAAAAAAATTTATTTTGAGAAGGCTACACAATACAGTAAAGGGGTCTGACACAAAAAAAAAGATTGAGAATACATAGCCTGATAGTACTTGTGAAATTTATTTCTTAAAACCAAATGTAAGACTTACATTTTATTGGAATAAAATCTTTTTTTTAAAATCTGGTCCAATGTTAAAAAAAAAAAAAAGAATGTGACCTTATGTAAAGTATATGCACCTAATTTTTTTTTTTTAATTGACTGCTTAATTACTGCACAAAGTGTTTTTTTTCTCCACCTCAGTTTAGCATAGGAATGTTAAGTGATGTGGGGTGGGGGATGTCAAGTTTTGCAGGCATTTATGAATGTGGCTATATTATGCATAAAGAAAAATAACTGTCAGTGTACTACAATTTCCCTTCCCAGGGTACTACAATTATCCTTGGTGGGGAGGGGGGAGGATAGGTAGGGAGATGAAAGCTCATCAATCACAAACAAAAATAATCATAGTTTTAACCCAGAACACAAAGAAAGTTAAATCTTCAAATGTCAAAGAAATGAATTACAACTTTAATTCCCCATTTTCCTATTCAGAACAAGTGCCACCAAGGACCGGTTTTCGAATGGATTCCTCTGGCAAGTATTCTTCAGCATTCACTGTCCTGTGGACAAAAAGTCTCCCATTTTTGTGTTCAAGTCACCATGTTTTCTTTCATTATTTCTCTGGGTAGTATCCATTGACCAAAATCCAGTTACCATATCTCTTTAATTCAACTTCATATAAAATATAGGGTTAAATTCTAAAGACTAACCAAATGAAAGAACCAAAAAAAAAAATGTGACAGCAAAAGGAAAGTATATTGAGGTCCATTTTGTAAAAAAAAAAAAATTAACAAAGAAAGAAAAAGAAAAAACACTTTTTAGTCAAAGATCAGCTCTTATAATGAGTCTAAAAAGCTTAATCTAAGAAACTAGTTTTGGAATATATGTTTCTCTTAAGATATTTGTAGCAAAGGCCTGCCTAAAGTACAATGTTAGATAGCAACTGTGTTATTTCAAATTCAAGTCCATGTCTAGTTCCAAATGTTAAAATGGATCTGTGATCTTATCTCATCAATGTGAGTACTCTGGCCAGTGGTCACAACTCATCCATTCCTACTCATCCTATTTCCTTTCTATTTCCTTACTTAAATTCCCACAAGGGGCTTACCAAATATTTAGGGGGCATCCCTTGAATCCTCCTAAAAGCCAAAGGATATAAATGAAAAATTAAGTAATTTAAGATGATTTAATTAAGAAAGCCTCAATGATTAGGATTTTTTAAAAATTTAGATAGTACTTCATAGCTTTCAATTTGAAAATGATTTTACATTTTTAACTAGTTCATCTGCTTAAAAAGAATACCTCAACTAGTTTGAATCACCAAACAAAAAGGTGGGGTGAGAGGATATGGTGACCAGATGAAAATTCTCAGCCACAATATATTGTGGAGGTGGATATAGGAAATAAGAATCTCCTAAATGTTGTATTCTTAAAACCAGTCACATTATTTAGACTATTATATTAAAAAGCAAGAAAGGCAATCCCAGAAAATAATTCTTCATAATAAGAAAGGTTTCATGTGTACATGTTTCCAGCACACATGTCCAGAATGTTTCCATGATGACAGCTCAGCTCATCATTCATCTCTGTTTGTTCTAACACACTGTGGGGATTATATGTGTAAGGAATCATTTCATTCTGTATTTATATGTAATTTTTAAACCACTTTTCCCACACTTTGTCCTCAAATAGCAAGCCAATTTATGCATTTCATTCTTTATGTGTGTGTGTGGAAGGGAGTGGAGAGGGCTTGATTCTCAGACCATTTTTTCAGACACATTTGATAAAAAAAATCAACTGCTATGGATCTAATTATATAAATCACCTGTAACAGAAACTGGTGATATTTCACAATTACAGATGCAAAATTGAAATCAGGTATCAGTCCTTAGCTACTTAATTTATTTGACTTTTCAAAGACCACGACCCTTAAAATTTTGTTAACATTTAAAAAAATCTAATTGTAAGGTATCTAATACCTCTCTAATAGTTCGGCTGCAATGAAATACTTTAGGGGCAAAAATGGAGGTTGAAAGTGAATGAAGCCTATCTACTTTGTACGATGTGTGCAATTTATGTAGTAAGTATAGAGGCATGAATACAAAGTATGAATCTTTGTTGGACCCATGGGGCTGATTCTTACCTTACAACAGCCTTTGAATATCCTTGCCTGAAAAACTGTGCTCATATTGCAAGATATGAGCATAAAGCAGTTTTCTTTTAAATGGGTATTTCAGGTACATAAAATATCTAACTGACAAGTTACGTTAATGGATACTAACTTTTTAATTCAAGGATCAAATGTACTTAGCTTTATCCATGGGTAAGGAGTACAGATCAGAGGTAGAGCAGTTTTCAAAGTTTAACTCTTTTCTTTGGTTTCTGATCTCTGACTTGTTCTTTTTTTCTCTAACGTGCTCCCTCTACAAGGAAAACCCAAAAAATTAATGCTTATTTTTAGCAGGAAAATTGAATAAATTCACTCTTCTGTGCCAAACTGTGATAATAAAGCTTGGTACTTATGTTTTAATTAAAACATGGAAGGGGACTCAAGTACCAAAATTTAATTGAAATGTTTACTGCAGCATCCCATGTGCCAAATTAATCCACAAAAAATATCATTCTTTGCATTTCTGAATCTTGAATCCATTCATAAAATTAATCAGGTTTGTTCAGTCACCCAACCTCTTCTTTAATATCATGCACAAAGCCATGTCTTTTCAAAACAAAGTGTTGGAGATCCACTTAGCATGTGAAATGTTCCTAGGGAGTTAGCTGAAAATCAAAATCATCTCCAGAGAAAAATGTTTTTTTTTTTATTATAAGAAAAGTCAAGAGAACACCTGAATGCTGCATCTCTACCTCCTAAAAGGTATTCTTTGCACATTAGCATGAGCTCCCACTCAGTTATGAGTAAAAGACTCTCCCCAAGAGAGAGTTTAGTTGATGTACCTCAGCAATAAGCCTGGACATATATTTTCTCTTCTTAGAAGTGAAATCATCATCACAGACATGACATAGCAAAGCAGCCATACCCATTTCCCAACACTGGGAACCTGGGAAGACAGACCACAGGAACACTAGAGGCAATCTTAATTGCTGCCAGAATGTATATGGGAGAAGAGAATAATTGCCCTGTTCAAAACTATACTCTTCTGGAGCTAACTAAAATTAAACTGACTAAAATAAAGGATTACTCCTCTTCTGTGCTGGCATATTTCTTTCCCAAAAGAAGAGCTGAGTCATTTATCAATCCCTTATCCTCTGGGAACCTTAGCAGTTTCCTGAGATGTGACCCCCCTCCTTCCCTTTCTATACCTCCGCACAACTCAGAAATAACTCCTGAGAATTTAAGTCTTCGGAATTCTCAGGCCTGTCACTAGGAATTCTGTTATCAGGACTGTCACAGTTTCTCACTGCCTTCACACAAATGTCTGTGGAAAGTTCTGCTGGAAAAGTAAAATAGAGGAGAAAGAAAAATCATCTCAGTCAATCAACAAGCATTTATTAAGCACTTTCTGTATTCCAGACACTGGGTCTCAGTGGAACTTTTATAATATTGATGGGCTCTCAGAATGCTATTAGAAAATGTCATTTCTGACTTAGCTTTCCAACCATGTGGAAATGACAGAAAAGTTGTTGTAAAGTTTCATCACTGGAATGTCTCAATTCTACCTATCTAATGATGGTGATGGTGATGATGATGATGATGATGATGATGATATTTTAAAAGGAAATGTGGCCCAATCCAGGGCAAAGTTGATGACCTTGTTGTCAGTCTTCAGTTGTGGCTAAATTTGCCTTTTTCCTTTTCTCCTCTTACCTTTTTTCTTGTCTTAACACTCCCGCCATAATGTCACAGATAGGTACAGTACTGCTTTCCTGGCCTCAATGTTAGAGTTGGCTCATGAACTGCTCACTTATTTTCTCCTTAATGTCGTGCACTTGAAAAAAAACAAAACAAAAAAAAATTGGAACTTAACTGTGTAGAATAGATGTGTCAAACATGTGAACTTGGGGCCTAAAACAGCCTAAAAAATTCCCACCTGTGACCAAAACCAAATTAAAATGTAATTGGAAAATGTTTAATAAAATAAATAATAAATACAGTACAATATAGACAATGCAAATTTGTAGTTTTTCTAAGTCAATATGTGGTCCACAGGGCCATTTGTATTTCAATTTGCCACCACTTATGTAGAAAATGGAACCTGGTGCTCTTCTCAGTCCCACCATCAATCCTCTAAGTGACTTTGGAAAAGAAATTCACCTTATTCCTCAGTTCCCCTCACTTTTCAAGTGTGTGAAATTATATTGTCAAGGCATCAATTCAGAAGGTTATTTTAAAGGTGATTTTCTGGTTCTTCTGTAGATAGGAGATACTCTATTACTTTCTATAAAAGACCATACTATGTATTTACCTCACCATAACATCTCACATGTAATCACTGGTGTGTCCTTATGTTTGCCCTAGCATGTCATGTGCAGTTATGGTGCCATCCATATCCCACTTCCATGTAGTACTATGAATCTACCACCTCCCTCCCCCAGGATAAAAAAAGTCCACAAACAAATCTAGTATATGCATGTTCCTTTCAGAGGGAAATGGTGTGCCTTCTTTGGAGGCCACATCCTATGCTGGAACTACTATTATGTACTAGAGTTGGGTAAGCCCTATCCCAGATACTTGTTAAGTATCAGAGAATGAACAAATCACAAGCTCTGTGAGCCCCAGTTCCCTCATCTATTAAATAGGAATAGTAATGTTCCAACTACCTACCTCACAGGGTTGTTGTGAGGAAAAGCACTTTGTAACTATTAAAGTGATAAACATAATCTATTCTATTGGATGTATTGGTGAGATTGTGCCATGTAGGCCTGGATAGGGTTATGGGAATCATCCTGTTAGTTCAGTAAAGGGTAAGGCCACATATAAACAATTACTTAGCCTTACCTCTGCAACCCCATACATCATAGAACTTGAAGAAGATTAACCTAACCATTAACGACTAAGTCTCCCCTTTCTATCCTTTTTCTGCTCGGCTCACAGAACTTAACCATCTGGTTTCAGGAAAGGAGCAGAGAGAAAAGTAGCCAAGAGGAGTAGGGAGGGTACTGCCCCTTAAACTCCATCCAACTTCCCAATTCCCAGAATTCTCTCACTTAAGCAAGGGATAACCTAGCAACTTTTATTCTGTCAGTACTTATTGCTTCATTAAAGTCTTTTTTAGCAATTGGGGTTAAGTAACTTGCTCAAGGTTACAACGGCCAGTTATTTCTGGGTATGGTGCTAAGTATCAGAGCCCGGATTCGATCCCAGGTCATCCCGACTCTGGGGCCGGTGCTCTTACTTGCTGTGCTACCTGGCCAGCCCCATTAAAATCTTTTAAGATCCAGGAATTTACAGTGCATAGCCACAGAGTTTCTAATCACTTGTTTAGTTTGCAGCAATGGAGATGCCTGCCATTCACACCAAAATTCGTAGACTGCTTTTTTTTTTCCCTAACTGAAAAGGGACAGGAAAATAAGTAAGTGTAAATAATACTCATTTTAAAAAGTAAATTGTTTCTTTTTTTTCCCTAAATACATTTTTCTGGGTGTAAGGAGGAGACAGGCAGTGAAAGAGAACCAAAAATACCATTCAAGCGAATTTGCCAGTAAAATTTTATTTTAGGCACACATCTGTTGTTTCAGCTGCCGGGGGGGGGGGGGGGGGGGGGGGGGAATCTAACATTTTATTTTTTTATATTAACATGGAGTTAAAAATGCATTTCCTAGTATCTTCCATTTTTTTTAAAGTGTTTCGGGGGATGAGAGTTCATTTGGCCCCAAGCATATTTTATCCAAGATTGTCAGGAAGGAAAAACTCCATATGAACCCCATAGAGAACAAATTTAAATCCAACTATTTCTAATTTTGAAAAGTTTCAAAAGAGGAGTTTTCATCAGTTATATTGTTTCTCCTCAGATATTTGGATATATCTATGTCACATCTTGATAGCTGTCATTAGCAACTCCCCATTATCCCATCTCTCAATTTGTGATTCCACACTGCCTCTCCTGAAGTCAGGAGACCCATGAGAACTCTTTGTGTATGCCAGGAGCACTGTCCAGCTTGAGTCAGTGCCCTTTGCTGGACACTGCTATTCTGGGGACTAACCTCATTTTGGAATGTCTAATCTTTGTCACTGTAGCATACTTTTTCTTCCTCTGTGCACTCCACCAACTCTGACAGCACTGTCATTAATCATATCCATGGAATTAATCATTGAGATGTTCAGTTCCTCTAGGGGCCAGGGAAAAGGCAGGATTCATTACTCAATGGTTTCTTCTTTATACTAGGTCCAGATTATAAAGAGTTGGATGTTCACCTTCGGAGAATGGAGTCTGGATTTGGCTTCAGAATCCTTGGGGGAGATGAACCTGGACAACCTGTAAGTTGATTCTACATGGCTTCCCACATTATAGCTCTGTTATCTATGTAAATATCAGAAAATATCATACCTTTTAATGCTCTGAAAAGAAATAGCCTTTTAGAACTCCAAGAAAAAGAAAAAAAATTTATGGTCAATTGGAAAAGACAGATCTTTCAAAATATCAGCATGTCCATCTCCAGTAAATCATTGTGAATAATTTGTATTCAGTTAGAAAAGGTACACAACTATACAATCCTTTTCCTTTAAAGTGGATTGGATTTTTTGTTTGTTTCACATCATTCAATTATTTCATTGTATTGAAATACTAAATTTTCTGGAGAGCAGCCTGTGACTAGACCTACAATATTATGAGGATATGTCTAAGAAGGCTATTTTGGGGAAGTAAGATGTAAATGTTTGTAATTTGAAAACAAAATACATCAATCAAACTTTTTTTTTAAATAGTAGAATTACATGTGCCATTTTGACTGAGAGAGTAAAGCAAAGAATACAGTGGTTAAAATCAAGCAGAATGTCATACAATCCCCCACATGCTTATTTTTAAGGTAAGATGTAGGGATAAGGATGGAGGAGGAAGGAAGCTTCATTTGGCATGGGGCTGGTCTTGTGAGGAACTTGGAGAAAGCGCTTGTTTGGCTATTAATCACGTCAGCATGCAGGTCTGGGTACCTCTCACTCCTCTGGATGCATAAGAGACTATTTAAAAGGTGAAAGAGAATGATTAATGTGTTAGAAAATAAGTTTAAGATGTCAAATGTGTCTAAAGATAAAATGTGTCAGAAAAGTTGGGTTTAAGAACACATATTAAAATGTAGACTACAAAATAACTTCCAAAAATATGTTTTGCATAGTAACACCTGTGACTGATTGAGGCAAATCTTCAAGAACTTTATTTCCAAAAATTCTTACTGTCCAGCAGTAGAATGGACTGATCTGTGGGTACTGGATTTCTGTGTCACTGAAGGCATTTAAGTAAAGGCTGACTGATTCCTGTGGATTCTCTAGAAAAATCTTCCACAGCATATTGGAAACTGGACTCAATTTAAATTTGAGTCAACAAACTTTGACTGCCATGCTATGTACAGAGTGTCATTCTAGGCAGTGGGAAAGTTTTGTTTGTTAATTGGTTCTTTTTTAAATAAAACAGGACGTGGCTAAGTATCTTACTTATCCTTATGAATTGTCTAAGCAGAGTCATAGCTAGCAATTTTGTTGCCAAGCACATGCTTCATCAAACATGTACAGATCAAGGCAAGACAAGAAGAATTTATTGAGCAATTACTGTGTGCC
The DNA here is from genome assembly GCF_028583685.1 of Petaurus breviceps papuanus. Taxonomy (NCBI): domain Eukaryota; kingdom Metazoa; phylum Chordata; class Mammalia; order Diprotodontia; family Petauridae; genus Petaurus; species Petaurus breviceps. Next base: position 19,737,682 of record NW_027186540.1, read on the forward strand.
AGGTAGTCAGCTAACATTTATTAAGTTCCTACTGTGTGCCAAGGACTGTGCTAAATGCTGAGAATACAAAGGAAGGCAAATAGCAGTCCTTGTTCTTAAAGAGCTCCCAATCTAGTGAGGGTAACAATGAACAAACTACTGTGTACAAACAAGATATGTACAGGAAAAATTGGGGATAATCAATAGAAGGAAGGCACTAAGACTTAGGAAGTCTGGGAAAGATGTTTTGAAGAAGATAAGACTTTAGCTAAGAGTTAAAGTAAACAAATTACTGCTTGTTCAAAGCACTAGGAATTTATAACCTAATGGGGCAAAAGGGAACTGAAAGGGTTGGGGTGGGGTTGAAGATGTCTGGCAGAGAGGCATGGTATTGAAATTGAGAAAGTCAGAAGTATAGTTGTGAAGGAAATGAAGGTTGGCCAACCTAGAATCTTTCCCAGAATGAAAACCCTAGGTGGAATTTGCCAAAGGGAGAAGGGGCCAGCATAGTAAAGTCATAATCCAGGATTAAAAGGGCATCCATTAATGGATGTTCCAAGGTATGATTTCTTCTCAGAAATGACTTTATAACCACTTCCTAAAATGGAGACCTATAGAGTAATTCGCCCATGGGAAAAGGAATGGGAGATGTTCTCACATCTATGTTTGGGACAAATTTTGTTGGTGATAGACCTAGGGTACTCTGAGATCTATGCTGGAGGCTGAGGGAGCAAAGAAGGAACTTCCCTGGGTTGTAGCCGCTGGAGGAAGAGGGAAGAAAAGTCATTGTTGTCTGGTAGCTTCTTATTTTAATTTAATCATTCTTGCTAACCAGAAGCTAAATTCATTTGTTTCTATGCTGTTGCACAAGAAAATATAAATGAAGTCTGTACCTTCTAGATTCTGGTATATAGCACCTACTGGTGCTTAATAAATGTTGATCAATTGATTGGCACATTCAGGAAACTCTCTAGTTGTACTGTATTAATTCCTATACTGTCTTCCAACAACAAATTGTCATATCTGATAAGGATAGTCTGGGAATTTCATAAATAAGGGCCCTTCAAGAAATAACCTAGCCCCTTAGTCCCTAGACAGGAAATTTAGGACCTATCAGCCTTGGAATGTCACATGATATAAATTATCCTGATGTTGCACTGGGGGAGAAGAGGTTATAAGCTAAAATAAAATTGACATTGATTTACATTCAGAAACACCTCTATAATATTTAAACATGTAACATACAGATAGATATGTACCATGTGATATATATCACACAACATATATATATATATATCACATGATATATATCATGCCATGCCTATCTCATGTGATATAAGTCTTCTATAACCACCTCCGTTAATTGCCTGTGTATGTTTTGGCTCTTTGTTTAGCTCTTTTTATAAGCTCTTCCAGGACAAGCATTCTATTTTTTTTTTTTTGCTTCTTTAGCACCCTGTCCAAATAGTGTGTAGTGTCCTATGTGTACAATGTAGATACCACTAATTAATTAACCAGGACCATGGAGCATATGTACGACATGACTGATCTCTGAAGCTCATTATAAATTCACACTCTGGAGTACTTTGGGCACCTGAGGCTTTGACAAGGTCTTCAGGTATAACTCCATACAGAAAGCATTGCAGTCGTCCCATGCAAAGGTTGCAAATAAGATATGGCCACGAGAAAGGTCCAATTTCCACACCAGACAGCAGTAAAAAGAAAGTACTCTGAGCCCAAGTTTCCACCGTCATTTCCAGGAAGAAGAGCAGATCTATTGTAGCTTATAACTGAGCTATATTCAGTTCACATTCATCAAGGCCTCTAATTCACCTTAGCACTGAAAGACATAAAACTTTATTATTAGGGAGAGGATGGCGTGAAGAAGACAGACTGAATCCCAAACATTGGAGGTATTCAGGAAATGTTAAAGTAATGATAAGGAAGAGAAAGGCAAAGGTAGTTATATTCACTTTTGTCCCACTCCTTTCCCTTCCCCCCCCCCAAACCTCAGCACTTAAAAACAGAATTTTAAAAGCATTTGTTAAACATCTGCTGCCTAGGGCTACTGTATGAGATATTGGGGAAAATGCAAAATTTAAATAAATCCACTCTGTAATCTTTACACTCTTGCAGGAGGGCCATGACACAAAAGGAGGTGGCAGGGGGAAAGGAGAAAGGAATAAGCATGGATATAGCAACTATCACAGGTCAGGCACTGCAGAGTGCTTTTACAAATATTATCTCATTTGATCAAATACACACAAATAAATATAATAAGATGTACCATAGTACAATGGAGGAGACAATACAGTAAAATGGAAGGTGTGCTGGCTCTGAAGTCAGAGGAATTCAGTTTAGATTCTCCTGACACCAAAATGAGCTGTTTTCCTAAAAATGGAGGTTAGGACCAATTGGGCTAGTTGTGGTCATATTCTCAGCTTCTTTGCTGCACTTTGCTCAGAGGACATTCAGCCGTAGCATCCTTCTAAAAATTGGCCTAATACCAATAAATTCATCTGCTTCCTCCAGTAGGCAGGCCTCAAGTATTTGTGATAAACTTTGAGTTACTGGAATTGAAGTTCATCCTTATTGTAATTGTTTACATTTACATTGGCTTTTTCCTTCATTTAAATGATTTAAAGTAAACTCAAGCTGAAAGTTATGAATTTAACATATAAACTGTAATGCAGAAGACTAAAATCCCACTGAAGGAAGTAAAGCTAGAGACTACAGACTAGAAAATGGGAAACCTTGAAGCCCAGCAGACTTGAGTTAGATCGGGAAGAAAGTTTCAGGGGTAAGGAAACTTAATAAGAACTGCTTCCCTCCTTCCACATAACATAAACGTGGAGACAACATGTGAATAAGATAGGGTAGCCATGTTTAATTGTTCAAACACTGTAAAGGAAACATTTCAGACCTTGGTCCCAAACCACAGGAGGCCCCATAGGTTATAGCTAGAGGGCTTCTGCTGTCATACATACAGAGTGGTATTGACATCTCATGGTACAAATTAAACAAAACAATGTTGTTTATAGTAAATAATAAACAGCAGGACTCTAACTCAAACAAAACAGATGGGCATCTTTCCTGCAAGAGGGAATGCTGCTCACAGTTAAATAACAATAGAAAAGGAAAGAAATGAAAAATTGCCATAAAGGAACAAAAAAGGGACTTCCTGCTGCGAGTTGAGAAGAAATGGGGGAGCATTAAGATGGTGAGATTCAGGAAATAGTGCTCATGCGGTGGAAATAGCCCTGGACAGCATCTGGAGACAAACTGTGCGAAAGAATAGAGAGCAAGATGTCAGTGGAGTCCATCGGAAGGGGAGCAATCCCTGAAGGATTTTTAAAATGGAAGAACCTGAGTCAGACTTTGACATATAGTAACATTGTTGTCACTTCCAACTACCACAATCAGTGTTATGGAAATGGAATTAATGGTGGTAATGATTCTACTACCTACCATGAGTAACAATAAAGGGGAGGAGAAGGACCAGCATTTACATAGCACTTTCTGGTTTACAAAGTCCTTTATTTTATCTCTTTTTTTATTCCCACAATTATCATCAGGCAGGTGATCTTGCTATCCTCATTTTGCAAAGGAGAACCAGAGCCTAAGAGAGGTTAAATGACTTGCCCAAGGTCACAGAGCTAGTTTGCATCAGAAGCAAGTCTTGAACCTAGGTCCTCCTGACTGACCCTCTATCACTTCTGTCCCACTGCCTCTGGCCCTTGTACATTATGCATTACATTCATTTAAACTTGAAGTTCTACATAAAGTACAGTTATTCTTATCTATCCAAAGCATTTATTAACTATATGTGTGTGATCTTCTATGCATATGTTAAGAGGCACGCAGCTTTTTTTTTTCCACCTCTCTTCGCTAAAGAATTTTCCATTTTTGTGGAGAAGAAAAATATCTGTTAAAATTATTTTTATTGTGTATCTGAAATCAAACACAGTCGGTGAGGAGGCTTGACATAATGGAAAGAGCACTGGTATGAGAATTGGAAGAGCTGGTTTCAAATCTTGCCTCTTTTTTTATTCCATGGTTGACCCTGGGAAAGTCAATTTACCTTCCTGGGCCTTAGTTTCTTCTTTAAAATGGTGGGGTTTGACTAGATGGTCCCTAAGATCTCTTTCAACTCTAAATCTATTATCCTGTTACTTTATTTAAAATATTTGTTTACTATTTAAATCACTTTGCCTCCATCCTGAATTGATGTTACCAACATAAAG